>NC_088643.1:89585038-89607538 GCF_964019385.1 Sycon ciliatum
CTGGATTGTGCACATTTTCATCCTGGATTGGCAAGTATTGTGTACAGCAGTGCATGCATCGGTTCAACATCGTATTTTCGTTGTATACGCCAAAGTCGCTTCACAGGTAGAAAATCGACAGGGGGCGGGAATTAGAGAGGGGGTGGATCAACGGTACTTTACGGTAGTATCTGACAGAGCAGGCTAGTAGTGCATCAGGTAGCGCTTGAAGGTGCTGGACTGGTCAGTTGATCTTCTTGGATGTCTTCAGACGGAGCTTGACTCAGAAGAATATTTGAGGATCAGGTGATCTTTCCCTTGTTATCAGAGTTTCATGCTAGTCCAGTACAGTTGTATAAGACATGTGTTCCGGTCTGAATTTTCTTTTCTGAAACCGCTCCGAAGTTCATCTTGTGTGCGTTTGTGTCAAATTGATGTGTTGAATGTTGACCAATGATTTAGTGGAATTGGCTGTCGGTATGTCTTGAACTATGCTCACGTCGTTCAAGGCAATACAGTAGTTGGAATAATTTCACATCTTTCCGTATCGTTAAGACACATAATACAGGTATTAAATGGCTATAAATAAGATAAATTGTGCACTCATAACAACAGCAAAAATGAAGAAAGTCAAGTTCCATAACGTTTTCTTGTGACTGTCATCAGTGGAACGCCGTCACATAAAAATGTAATAACTAAAACACACACTTATATACATGTAGCTAATATGGTTTCAGGTAGAAATACAGCAGCTAACAAGTACAAAAAGCGAAGTTTGCACCTTTGCAATGTGTGAATATAGTGTATGTGAGAAAGGTAGTGGCAGATGAATGTGATACTGTGTGAATGAATGTAATGGTGCGTGTGTATTACTTGAAGAGTGTGAGTGATACAACGTTTTCTTTCTGTTTACATAGCACAGGGTCACGAGTACGAATATACACAGCTTCCAACACCTGCAATTGCTTGAAGAAACGTGCGCAACGAATAACACTAAACCAGGAATCGTCAAACACCTTACGACATTCTGGACTGGACTGTTGTCCCAGGCTGCCAGATTAACCCTTTGCCGGTCTAACTCAATGTATGTGAGGGGTGGTCACGCAAATACATGTACACACAACCAGCAATAACTCAAGAACCATGTGATGTAGGTATGGGTAAACCATATATTTTCAAAATCTGTGTGCCTGAACGCGTCCAGAAAATTCAAATATGACTAGGTCCAGGCAAGGATAGGGCCCATGGTAGCCCTTCAAGTTGAGAGAAAATACAATTGCGAATGAAATACTCGAATATCACAGCACGAAGGGCATACCAAGTTCGTGATGGAGCTGAAGTCGTACGATAAACAATCAGGTAAGGGCTACGTCTTTACAAGAAATGTAGGCTCTCTACAATACCGCCATTGAACACCAACACCTCGCCATCGGCGATATGCCAGCAGCAGCAATTCCCATTGCACGATATCGCAGTTTCGGTTTGTTCATCTCAGCGCTGCTCGCGTCAGATTCACTCTCGCTCAGATGAGTACTCAGGCGCGAGCTTACGCATGCCGTGATTCTCACGGCCAGGCGAATCAGCTGATCGCACCTGACGAGTCCTTGTGACAGTCGCTGTCGCCGTGTCGGCAGCAAGAAGGCTTCCTCTCTGTTTGGAGAATTTTGTTTCTTCATTCGTGGACGATATATTTTTTGAACTAGCAGGACTCAACGGAGCTCTTTTTCTCAACAGACTACACTGCAAAACCTCCCGGGACATCCAGCCTGGACTGGTGATGTTACTGCTCTCAGAGCGCTTGTCAAACACGGCCCCAAGAGATGTACTCGCATTCTTGAAATGCGCGCATGGCGGATGGTCGTCTTTTCCAATTTCAACAAACTTCAGTCGATCGATACGGCAAAAATTTGTATGGTAAGCATGGTTGTTTTGCACATCGTCAGAAAGCCTTGGACCTCAGCTACGCGTAGAGCGCCATTTTAGCTGTCTCCTAGCAACAAGACCCTAAAAAAATGAGGACCAAACGTACCGATACTATAGTATCGGTACGCTTATGGTAGACCGGTAAAGGGTTAAGCAGGCCGAAGCGTGGGAGACCACGAAAACATCCGCTGCCTATTTCTACACCTAGCACGGCTCACAATTCGGAAACAGAAACACCGACTACTTCCATGGAGAACGAGCAGACTAATCTGGTTCCCCCCTCGGAAACCGGACCACGGCAAGGGAGGCCGCCGGACGGTCGCTCCTCGACAAACCAAGTTGCTACAACGGTAAGAGCGGAAGGGGAACAACTTGAAAACAGAGCAGAACCGAGGAGACGCAAGAGACTGGCAGAGGCACGACTGAGACAAGTGGAGAACACAAGGCAAGGAGACGCAGGAGGAAGCACAGGCACGGCACAGAACGAATCAAGGAGAGGGAAGCGGTGTCGCGAGGAGATGGAGACTGATGACGACGAATACGAGTGCGATGGGATGGACGGCGGCATTGGAATGGAGGTGGAGGATGAGAGTAGTGATGAGGAGGAGTTTGATGTTGACAAGAGGAAGTCTGCAGTGTACAAGCATTTGGTGTCCAGTCCAGAATGTCGTAAGGTGTTTGACGATTCCTGGTTTAGTGTTATTCGTTGCGCACGTTTCTTCAAGCAATTGCAGATGTTGGAAGCTGTGTATATTCGTACTCGTGACCCTGTGCTATGTAAACAGAAAGAAAACGTTGTATCACTCACACTCTTCAAGTAATACACACGCACCATTACATTCATTCACACAGTATCACATTCATCTGCCACTACCTTTCTCACATACACTATATTCACACATTGCAAAGGTGCAAACTTCGCTTTTTGTACTTGTTAGCTGCTGTATTTCTACCTGAAACCATATTAGCTACATGTATATAAGTGTGTGTTTTAGTTATTACATTTTTATGTGACGGCGTTCCACTGATGACAGTCACAAGAAAACGTTATGGAACTTGACTTTCTTCATTTTTGCTGTTGTTATGAGTGCACAATTTATCTTATTTATTGCCATTTTACGACTATTGTCTCCTCGTCGATTGTTTAAATACAGGTATTACATGTGCATTTGTTATATCTTCGACTTATGTAATTTTCTTGGGGGTGTTAGACTCTTCATCTTGCCACTTCATCTTGCTCACGAAATCACACACCACTCCAATTGGTGTTTCGGGTACAATTTGAAAATTAAAAATAGTTTAATCCAAAATTTCGGGAAAGGTCCATCTTCATGAGTCATACAATATTCCCTAAGTTTTCATGTCCAATAGCTGCAGGACTGTCAAGTATGTCATTTGACTCATGACTTGTGGAAATTCTGTTGGACAGGAATATCTTAGCAGTGCAGCAGATGATGCAATACCTCTTCTCGTTGCTTTCCACGCGTCTTGGTCTCCTCCAAGTCAAGCGCTTGTCAAGCTTTTCCAGGAGATGGCTTCTTCAGGGTAAGGCTGGCGATTGTCTGGGGGGTTCTCTTCTGATAGCTTTTTTGCTTTGATCAAATTTGCTTGATCTCTCCCGGAAGCTTCAATGTGAAGTTGTTCGAATTTACCATGAACCCCAGGAATTCTGTTTCCTGACATGGGGGTATTTGGGATTTGGAGTAGTTTACTATGAAACACTGATTCTCCTCCTTTTAAGGTGGCGCTCAGGGCCTGCTGTAGACATTCAACACAGCCCGGTCAGAGTGTACCTGGCGCATGCAGGCCAGCCGGGTCAAGCAGGGTCAGATCATCCGGCAGAAAAACAACCAAAAAGCCTGCTCAAAACGCAGGAAAACAGAAAGGCGAATTTATTACCGGAAATCGGAAATTTTAGAGAACAAGGCGAACTATCGAAGTCCGCAAACGTAGAAGGTAAACGACAAAGCGTGAGTTCTTTTTCTCTTCGCTGCGGGCTCCATCGTCCAAATCACCAGTCGGCTGAAAACTTGCAACTGTGTCAAAAGCTATAGCCAAAGTTACGCTTTTGACTGCCTGCCCCGTCGACTTTGAATGTCCTGACTTCCTGCTCGCCGCTGGCCAAATCGCGCTCGAACCAGTTGACCCCAGTTGACCCTAGCCGAGTTTCTGTCGCTTGTAGACTGTAGTGTGTACAGTTGCGCTAGATTTGCAACAGATGGGGTCCGGGAGTCGTAAAATACCGGTATTTTAGGAATCCATTGTCAGTTTGAGACATTTTTCAGCCGGGTCAGACTGGACCCGCTGTTATCTGTTCAGCCAGATCGTGCAGTTCCCCAGCCGGGCGCGTGACCCAGCTGACCCGGCTCTCCAGCAGGCCCTGGCGCTACACCTTTCCGGCACCGTCCCACGCAAGCACACATATCTCAGCAATGGGTAAACAGATTCTTATAAAATTGTCAGCATTTACTCCTTGGATATACCCGTTTCAGAAACAGCAAACATAAAGCCAAAGATGCCATCTATCTACTGTTGGCATACATGTGACGGATCTGTTCGCAAAATCCGCCGAAAGGTTCGGCTGTAACCACACGGTCCACAATATGGAAAGGTTCGCCTGTAACCACAATATAGAAGACCATGCGTCCTATGCAATAGAATGAGTGCCACTGCAGTGTCTCACACACACACATGGCAAGACATTGAACCAAAGAAAGGGAACACCAGCAAAACAAGCCAGCAAGTGCAGGAGTTTGAAAAAAAAGAAAGAACAATAAGCGCAAAAAATAAACAAAAAGGTTTGACCTGTGCTATCATGAGCATATGAAGAGCAGCCCTCTGAAACTTCGGTTCAATGTCTAGCTAATGCTTCACAGATTTCAAAAATGTATACTTTGTAGGGGTCAAACGGGTGTACCGGTTACCCGGGTACCCGCCCGTTAATCTCAGGTACCGTTAGTAAAAGGGTACCCGTTTGTAAAAAAAAAAAAAAAAAGGAGCTTGGATTTCGATGATCCTACTCGTACTAGTACTCTTTTCCTTTCTCCTGTGCATTCCCGCTTTCGCGGCGACTTTGTCAGGCAGGAGCAGGCTGAAAGACAGTCGTTCTCTCCACT
Organism: Sycon ciliatum; assembly: GCF_964019385.1. Lineage (NCBI taxonomy): Eukaryota > Metazoa > Porifera > Calcarea > Leucosolenida > Sycettidae > Sycon > Sycon ciliatum. The sequence goes on from NC_088643.1 coordinate 89,590,057, forward strand.
CTAGTGCAAGTAAAACTCCTCGTACTGGACGTTTTTGATTGCGATGTGAGAAAATGCAAGACTTGAAACTCGTTCAAGGTGGCAGCTGCTGAGTTACTAGAAACTTAGTAGAAAGTTATGATGGTTCTCCGACATCATTATGTATGGCAGCTGAGTTACTAGAAAGTTACGATGGTTCTCCGACATCGAACCTGCCACAGTACTTGAAGATGAACTAGTGTCACCAGGCTGAGTGACCAGTCGGAGTGTCACACACGGTGATGTCCATAGGTGGTAGCTATGATACTCATGGTTGTAGTTTGTTCCTTCATTTTCAATCGACGAGCTTGGTGGGAAAAGTAGTTCGAAATATTGCATACAAGATTACCGGGATTTGTGAAGATTCGTTTCACGAGTTCAACGAGCTAGCACTAGCAGCTAGCTGGCCAGCAGCAAATCAGCTGTGTCAGGCACCCCAGCTAGCTATGGGTGCGAACATCTTCTGAATACGAAGAGTACCAGTTCTCTGCGAACATAGCAAAATAGGATCGCGCGAGATCACGGAAGTTTTGCTAAACTACTCTGTCCTTGCATGGCTTGAATCACATCTATCTGCAGTTGATTTGCGTACATGTATCAAAATACATGTAGCACTAGGACCATGTACGATTGTATTGTAACTGCCTGTGAAGTTGTGTACATGGGCAAATGTACGGATGACATTCATTTGGAACTTCATTGCCATAATATAATTATGAGACACGAATCATAATGTGGTATCAAAATACAACCTGAGAATATACAAATTTAAATCATGATTAATTTTATGTGAGAAATGCGCAAAAAATTAATATGGCTGCTAAAGAGTACCCGTTAACCCGCCCGTTAAAAAAATTACCCGTTCGTTAGTTAAAGGTACACCCGTTTGACCCCTAATACTTTGTTAGGTCTGCAGGCCACGGTTATCTCAGTAGCTTGGTTAAGAGTTGCGGGAATAGCCAAAAAAGGGGAAAAATTGCAGTATAATACATGTATTTACAATCTGTGTCCACCGCGCCAGCTACTTTTTAGAAGGCCCCAGTCTCATAAGTGAGACTTTCGTCATCAACAGTCTGCTCCTCCACACCCTTCCTCACTCTCCTTCGCCTCTTCCTTGCACTCTTCACTTCATCTGAGGATTTCCTGGCTGCATTCTTGGCTTGCTCACGGTCCAACTTCTCAAGCGCTGTCCGCGTGTAGTGACCAGCTGTCAGGCCCATCGCTTCAAGAATCTCCTCCAAGGCCTTGTTCTTCTCGTTGAAGCAAGCAGTGGCTATGGCAACAGCTGTCTGGACAGTCCTTGACGAGCAAAAGCCAGTCTTTGGACAAATCTGCCAAATGAGGCCATTGATGCACTCGTTCAGATTCTGAGTAGCGCCACGCAAGCATTTCTCGAGAAGTTGCCTCTCAGTCAGCCGCAAGTACACAAGCTTGATGACTTTGAAGACTGCATCCGGCAGGCTCTTCTTGTGTTGGTATTCAGGGCCACCAGCTTGATGACTCTGCCACTTGCACCAACTATCTGGTCCAGGGGGGCAGAACTGATGCTGCGGCTTGTCATCTGTTGAAACACAATACATGACCGATGCCCATATCGCGCGTGCCATGCCTTGCAGGTCATTGCCATGTCCACGTACTGCCATTCCGCAGGGCCGGCGGAGCCGCTCCAGTCGGTCCGGCCATGGCCGGACCAACTTTTCGGCCACCGACGATTTTTTTTACGACGCAGTAACGTTATGACTGTTGTGATCATCGATTGCATGTACGCGTACTTGCGATCTCGCTCTGATCTTGCCGTGTACATGGTGTACGTGTACGCTTGAGGGCTAGCTATTAGCATAGCTAGCTGTGGCATGTGGCCTAGCGCCTGTATGTGGGCGGCGCCTGTAGTGTAGCTGTGGCGCGACCTGAAAGTAAAAGCACGTGCCATGATAATGATGGATTCTACATTGTAATTAATTTTGTAGTCTTGAGGGTTTTTCGTCGAGTGCTTCAGATTCTTTTACTGAACGAAGTAGTTTTTCAAATTTTTCTCGCTGTTTGGTCAGCTTAGCTGCAGTGCATGCTTAGCAGCTATGGCTTCTTCCAGCGAAATATTTGTGCCAGAAGTGCCAGTCCACCCAACCACTTCCTTCGCGTTTCCTCGGCGGGAATTTGGGAAGAAGACAGTGGTGAAGCGCTCTTGTCAGGCGTCATAATTATTTCAAGACATGGTCTTGGTTGACCTACGATCAAAGCAAAGAGACGTTGTGTTGTGTCACACGTGCGCAAGTGCTGTGCTGGCGAAAAAACTTGGCCGGACCAATCAACAATTGCTTCCGCCGGGCCTGTTTCGTAGTAGGCCTGCAGTCGGTCCATTTGGTCATCAGTCAGGCGACCCTTGCCACCAATGCCCAAGCCATCGTCCAGCTTCTTGCCCCAGAGTTCCTTCTTCAGCTTGCGGAGATTGCTACCAACATGCTTTGGGACATGTCCAACGCATTCTTCTTTCTTGATGGGCACATCCGGGCCATATGGAGTAGCATCACACACACGTTTGAAACTCTTTGAATCTCCATCTCCAATGAAGGTGGTGTAGCTAAGCTGCCTACTTTCTACAGATCTACTCCAAATGAGCTCAGCCGCCTGGCTCTCCATAGCTGGTGCAGAACAGGAGGTATTAGCGGCACAGTCGTGAGAGGATATCTTGGCAGTATACTGCTCCTTGCTGATCTCATGTTTGCTCAGCTTCCTCTGGAATGTTGTGCACTGCTGGCAGTGCCGGGAGAGGACTTCGCAGTCGATGACTTTGCCAGTATCCCACGAGATGGCAAGAAACGCTCCATGTAGTGAGGTAAAGCCGCGTCGCATCCACGTTCCGTCGTAAGTGACGGCAATATCAGAGGAAGACGCCAACTCCTTGGCATTCGCAGCTGCACGGCTCATGCTGCTGGTGGCAACAACTCTACTGGCCTTTGCTAGTACCTTCGTGTGCTTCTGGCATGCAGAGACATTCATGGGTGCAGGCGTATTCATGACAGTGCAGAATTTCACAAGGGATTGATGCCCACGTCCTATCCATGTCATTGCAGTAGCTGACTTTCTGTTCACATCCCAGCAGTGCCCAGTCTTCTTGGACATAGCTTCACGGCTTTCAGCCTCGCAGCTGTCACAGGCCAGCGATATAGTTGAAGCCAATCCTTCACGACGTACTTCACATAGTGTAAAGGTGCCATGGCACGCTGAGCAACAGGCACTATCAGCAAGTAAATTTTGTAAACATTCTAAATCAATATTTCGGCTCCCGGACATCAGGTAATCATCACCGTCGCGCTCATCTCCAGAGCTGTCACTGTCGCTGTCACTAGATGTCTCACTCTCACTAGAATTAGACTGTTGGACTTCGGCATCATCCCTATCTTCTGGCAACACAGAAGAGTCCTCTGCCACGACAATTTTCGTAATTTCACTCGACAATTTAGCACATTGGTTTCCATGGAATTTGCGCTTCTTTGGACGACCAGGACGGCCTACGTACTGCCTCTTGCCCATAGTGATCAAGGAAGGTTCCACGAAACAGATGAAAGCCAACAAAGCAGCTAAACTGATAATGAGCTACAGTTTGGAGATCTAGAGATTGCTGGTATGAAAATATTTACCAAAAATTTGAAGTACGACATGCGCACTGGCACTGCTGATGCCGATGGTGATGTCAGCTCTGTGTGGGGCGCAGCAAGGTAAAACCAGGGAGATTTTCAGCCTTTCCGCGAAGTTTCATCGCTAAAATGCCAGCGAAATCAAAGTTACACGCGAAACATGTGTAATGTAAATTCTAATGCGTTAAAATTTGAATTTTTGAATTTACAATTACTATTTTTGACAATAGCGGCCTTTGAAAGTCCATATCTCAAAAACTACTGAAGCAATTCACTTCAAATTTTCGGGATGTGCGGTTGGGACCTACCCAGAGGGTCTGGAAGAATGTCGTCGATATGGATTGTCAGCCTCAGACCGAGGCTTGAGAGTGAGCACTAGTGCTTGGGAAGTCTTGGTAAGGACCCAAGCAGCTGATAACAGACCGAAAGGCAGGCATTTGGACTGGTAGGTCTTACCTTCCCAAACAAAGCGACGGAAGTTCTGATGAGAGGGATTGATTGGGATTGTAAGGTAGGCATCTTTCAGATCTACTTTCGTCATGAAGTCGTCCGGTCTGAGCAGGTCTTTCAGCAAATGAATTCCCTCTATTTTGAAGTGTACCGGTTGTACAAACTGATTCAAATGTTTCAAGTTGATGATCGGTCGTATGCCGCCATTCTTTTTCGGTACGATAAAGAGCTGGAATACAAATCCCGTATTCTTCTCTCCCATCATGGGTTGATTCATTTCCGGAATGGCATTCTTTGCCAAAATTTTCTGGACTCCTGCTAATATTACTGGTTTTTCTTCCTCCTGGAAGGGTATCTCTTTGGGAAAGAATTTCTGAAGAGGTTGTTCTACGAAATCTATTTCGTAACCTCAAACACATTTCAGCACCCACTGGTCTGATGTTATCACCTCCCATTTCTTTGCAAACACTGCAACACGACCAGCCACACTGTGGCCAGTGCCACTCTGTGTCAACTCTTCGACTCCCAGTTGTACTAGACACTGTACAACACGAGACATCAAATAGTTTGGGAGAGAATTTATTCCGATCAGGGGAGTTGTTACATGATTCATTGTTTTGACGAGTTCTTGCTGTTGCTGCTGCTGGACTGTCTCGAACGTTTGAAAGGATTCTTGAGGCTGTATGGCTTGAAGCTGTATGTCCCACCTCGGCTCCGACCAGAGAAGCCGCACCCTGGAGCACTTTGGCGTTGGGGTAGGCTTTGCCGAGAAAAAGAATCTCTGCATTCCGACTTGCTCTCAGAGCTGGACGCATGAGAGACACGTTTGAGCTCATCACTCCTCTCCTTGGTTTTCTTAGAGAATCCTTCTCCAAACAGTGCCGGGGCTGTTTTTTTAAAGATGACATCGTCATCTGCCATGTCGGCGAGGCCTTTGTTTATGCAAAGGATGGCCTTCTTCCGGCGCTCTCGGTTGATGTGGGCACTGGCATTGCCAAGAAACCGGAGGGCCTGTTGACAGGCGGCAATGGACGAATCAGTCGTCAGCGTACCTTATACGGCTTCTTCAAGCACATACGTTAGGGGTCCAGTGGCGTCCAAAAAAAAGGGCCAGCTTCTTGGACATCTGCCGATCGCGAGACGTCGTCACCGAATGCAGCCTCCCTTTCACCAACTAACTTGTCCAGGAAAGGCGCTGTGGTCACATCGGATTGCAGATGACCGAAGCGCTTATGGCATTGGCGCCGAACTGTGGTCGAAACAGCAGAGGAACAGGCATGTGATAAAATTCAGAAGTTACGCCTGTGAACTTGAAGCTCTTGCTTTTCCTCTCGTCGATCAGGTCGTCCTCCATATCGACGTTTTCCTCATGTACTACTACCAGGACCCAGTTGCGTACCGAACAACCCTCAGACCTCGACGCCAGGCAACAACATCACCAAGAGGCATAGGAGCCTAACACAGAGAGTCTGTATACTGGGAGATATCAGTGTATCCGAACAAGCAGTATCGCTTCTAGCAAAAGGCCCGAAATTCGCCATCACACCGAAATTCACCAAGAAAGAACTCCACCAGAAGATACAGGCGGAGATCGCTGTACTCGCATACGGCATTTGATGGGAAGCCGCTGGGGAGAGAACGGGAATAGGTATTGGTGGAACCTTCCACCTTATCAAATCAGAATGTCCGTTCAAGATCAGGAGAAAAGCACCACCACGGGACATCGACCCAGCCGAGCGATCCATCAAAGGTTTCATCACGGACATGGAGCGCATTATGAGAGCGGCGGGAAAATGGCAGAATCCTAAAGCCAACATCTCCCACGCAGACCGGCATGTGCTAAAGGAACTACGAGAGCGTGAAGATATCGTGGTCACTCGAAGCGATGAAGGAGGCGAGATGGTGATCATGAAGACGGAAGGCATGCAAGAACTGTGCAGGGAGTACCTCGCCGACTCAACGGACATGGAGCGCATTATGAGAGCGGCGGGAAAATGGCAGAATCCTAAAGCCAACATCTCCCACGCAGACCGGCATGTGCTAAAGGAACTACGAGAGCGTGAAGATATCGTGGTCACTCGAAGCGATGAAGGAGGCGAGATGGTGATCATGAAGACGGAAGGCATGCAAGAACTGTGCAGGGAGCACCTCGCCGACTCAACAACGTATTGTAAACTTTAGAAAGATCCAACACCAACACTGCGCCTCACTACCAACAAAACTCTAGAGGAAATTCTCAGAAGCCGAGATTTCACAAAATTAATATCGTCATCTGACGACTCAATACGCCACCCTGCGCAAGCACCCAATGATTCTACGCACTGCCGAAAACGCACAAGAAATCTCTCAAAATTCGCCCAATCGTCTCGGGATCAGGCGGTATCTTCGGAAGACTCGGTTGGATCCTCCATTTCATCTTCAAACCACTCCTGCTTAATGTGAGCGCCCACATTAGCAGCACCCGGGACCTAATAAGCCAACTTACGAGCAACGAAAACAAGCTGCAGAACAAAATCCCCATCTGATTCGACGTGATCTCGCTGTACACAAACATTGACATCGAAGAAGGAATCAGCACCGTCCTCGAATACACGCATCGCTTCAAAATCAATACCTACTCCCTTGCACCAGTCGACTTCCAAGAGCTACTCGGACTGATTCTGTATAACAACGTGTTCCAACACCCGACCCTTGGAACATTCAAACAGATAAGGGGGTTGGCGATGGGCAGCAGGCTCAGCGGTACAATATCCATCATCGTCATGGACCGCTTTGAACAGCGTCACATCTACAGAGACATCTCGCCGCTGTTGCCAGTGTCCATTTGCTACGTAGACGACTCTGGAGCTGCTGTTGACACTCCAGAGGAAGCACAATCTCTACTGGCCAAACTGAATGGAAAGCACCCGACAATCATCTTTGAACAGGAGTTACCGGACGAAGATGGTTTCTTACCAATCCTCGACATCAGACTGAACATTCTTCCCGACGGTAAAGTCCCGCACAAGCTCTACGTAACAGCAGCAAACAAAGGAATAACACTGCACGCAGATTCCCACTATCCAACGGCGGTTAAGATGGCGGTCATTAACAATGAATATAAACGAGCACGAGGCAACAGCACACCTGAGTTTGCGGAGGAAGCCAGAAGCCTCATCTCGGACAAGCTTGCAGGCAACGGCTATTCAGCGGAACACATTGCCAAGGCACGAGCCCGCAGAAGAAGCACAAGGGAAAACAACTGGTATTTAGAATACAATACATCTCTGACAAAGTTAACGGCCAAGTACGATGGGCACATAAGAAGAACGGCATAACAGCACGCCTCGTTAACCCTTGACCGCCAACCATCCAAGAACTAACAAAGAAAAAAGGAGAACCAGAGAAATGCAGAATGTGTGAGTGCCCCATGACCAAGAAGAAATGCACTTGCAATTTTGGGGTCAATGAAGCTACGTACAACCTCTGTCGTGATAAAGTTAGATACGTCGGCTCGACTGGGAGACAAATGCACACCCGGGCTCAAGAACATACGTATGCTGCCAAGTCTAAAGACAAGAAATCTGCATTCGGTGTGCACTATGCTAAAGAACCCCCGAACACCACTCCAAAGATTGAGTACGAAATTGTCCAGCTCACAGAGAGGGATGACCTGAGGCTCTAGATCTGCGAAGCATACGGAATTCGCGACAGGAAGCCAGCAATCAACCGAAGAAAGGAAGACATGGGAACTGGATTCTTGGCATAGCTGGCCTACCACCATCCCCTATCTGCTAACCTGATCCACATTCATCACCATAGAACACCCGGCACCCAATGCTCTCTCCTCCTCCTCCTCCCCCCCCCCCCCCCCCCCCCCCAACTCAACTCAACACTGCCACAATGCTTGCACACACACACACACACACACACACAACACCTGTCCTGTCCTATATTGCCGTTGTTGGTTTCATGTCCTCTCCTGGCTGGGCCAACAGACATGGAGGTTGCGTGTAGAATTGTCTTAGTATTTCCTTGACTTGTATTAGAGGCATTGACTGTGCAGCTGTGTAGTTTGAGCCCTCATGTTGATTCTCAGCACCAATCACATGCACTACAGTGGGCCTTCAAGCAAGGCAGAAAGAGCATTGTCTATAATTGTAGGAGATAATGTCCTAAGAGCGATGCTTTGAGTATGAAATGGCAGATAGGGGCACTGTGTACCATCACTCGTATGTTCGCTGTGTTGCTACTGTTGTATTGTGTGCTCAACAGCTTGTATTCGTCATGTGTCAAATTTGCTACCGTTGAAGTCAGCCATGATCTGGTGACAGCAAGAAGGTCAGTCCTCTTTCTGGTCCTCTTTGTATCTGTCTGTTGTGCATTGGTGTGTGTGTGTGTCTGTCTGTCTGTCTGTCTGTCTGTCTGTCTGTCTGTCTGTCTGTCTGTCTGTCTGTCTGTCTGTCTATCTTTTTGTGCACGTGTGTGTCTGTGTGGGTCTGTGTATGTGTGTCTGTCGAGGTGTGGAGTTGTGTGCATGCTGTGTGTACTTGATGTATGCACTGTCTTGCCCACGACAAGATTGATAGAGCTACAGTTCATTCATAAAAAAAGATGATATCCTAGCTTTTTGCCATACATGGGTCAAGTTTTGAGTTTTTCACAATTTTTTTGGCAATCCCCCTTGGAATGCTCCTCCTATTATGTTTCTGAAGTCTCTATTTCTCCAAAATTCAAGCCAAAACAAGAATAGGATTTCGGCCGGGTTTTGCCCCCAAAGTACTGAATTGGGGAAAAACCATGAAAATCCAGGCCGTTCACTCCACTTGCATAACAGTACATTGTGCGGTTTGAACTCCAGTTGAGGTACCTTTTTTGGACACTTCTTCAAGTTTCAAATCTCGTGGCACTGCACCGTGTACGACAGAATCACGAAAAATCACCAAATACGGGAGCTTGCCAGAGCCAGCGCTCATCTGTTTCTGAATGGACTGTGGATAAGACTACGGCGACTGCTGCTCATGTAAGGAATGCTGCAGTTTACCAGCCGAGGCAGTGCCTGTGTATACTGCTGTTGCCGAATAGCACGGTTCACACAAGTCAATGCAGTAGGCACAAAGCAATTGTACAACCCCAGTCTTCTTAGCTGTTGCTCAGAGTTCGTGTCTGATGCTCTGATGAACGTTTGTTTTTTAGCGCGAAACTCAGAGTAACAGCTAAGTGAGACTTAGTTGTACCATTGCTGTGTGCCTACTGTAGTGTGTGCCATGTCCACCGTGCATTGAGCACTCCATGTAGCCTGAGATACACGGACACATATCGTATGTAGGTCTACACCACAGTACACCCGACAAGACAAGTGAGCACTACACAGCCGTTCAAGGAAAACGTGTGCTTCTACGGCTTAGGTAGCAGTGCATGGGCTGGTGGGCTCGTGGGAGAGGTGTGTGTGTGTGGGGGGGGGGGGGGGATACTATTGGTCCTTTCCCTAAGTTCTCATGCAGCATAATACACACAGTAGTGACAGTAGGTACAACTACGAACTATCAGCGGCTATATCTACATTGTAATGTTGTATCTGTGAATGCAAGGACTTCACTCGCACATCCGTCTCGCTGCCGTAGTGTTCATGGAAAACCCAGAAGAGAGGTGGACAGTGCTCTACAGTTCTAGAATTATCTACTCGAAGTACATATTACGCTCTGCCTGCGCGGTGTTGAGCACTGTCAGCACACTGGGTGGATCCTCTGGTAGAGTGATCTACACACAGCACTGTCAGCACACTGGGTGGATCCTCTGGTAGAGTGATCTACATGACTGGACTTAGATTGATGACTGGCACAGCACCGTGTGAAGACACTGTTAACATAGTGCAGTATGAACATGGTGCAGTGAACAGTGAACAGCTCATTTTCCACACCGGCAACTGTTTGGAAACTCCGGGGGAAGAGTGTACAGGTAAAACACACCAGTTGGCAGTTGCTCCAGGTCGGTAATCAAACACTCAGTTACAGGACTGTAGCTAGCTGTCTCCTTGCCTGGGTCGATGGCATGAAGGCCTGATTGTACAGGCTTCAAACCTCCAATCTTGTGCTTAGAACCCTCGGGGCGTACCACTCTACCCCAAGCCAAGGTCTTCTTCCACTTGGTACAGTGCAGTGAAACAGCAGTACTGGTATAGAGCACCTGGTCCTGGATATAACATAGCAGATAGTAGTGCTAGTAAAGTAAAACCTGTGTTTGCCGAACCCTGTACCGAGCGGAATCCTGTCTTGACCGGACAAATCTGCATGCACCAATGTGCTGTGGACTGAACGTGCATCATCTGGATCAAGCAGAGTCCTGTCATATCAGGAAGTTTCTGCTGCACCAAGGGCAAGGGCGTCCGGTTAGGGCAGGATTTACTCAAGTACACTGTATTACCTTTCTCTTTACATTGGATAAAAGTACTTTTCTTTACATTGGATAAAAGTACTTTTCTTTACATTGGATAAACGTACTTTTCTTTACATTGGATAAAAGTACTTTTCTTTACATTGGATAAACGTACTTGTTCTCGTAGGACTCTAGTCGTTTGACCTTGGATTATACACTGATATCTCGGCTATAAAGTGCAGAATTTCCATGTCCCCTTGATGTATGCCGCCATACTGAAGTTACACGCTATCATGTTGAATTGAACGCAGTCCCCACGGAAATCAGTGTTTTTTCTCTTCCCGGGTGCGTACGGCTCCCTGTTTCTTCTTATCCCGCAATCCCGTTACTGTAGCGAATGTGAAAATCATCCGACTACCTCCACAGCACCACATTGCGTTTGGCCGACTCACACACTTTACGTGTAAACATCACAGATGTGGCAGTTGACGAAGAGCACGGATTGGTGTGGTGGATGAAGCTGAACAAACGTATAATTTAAATGATATCAGTCTGCAAAATGCCAGAGCTCTACCATGCTCAGCGGCAATTGAAATGGCTGCCGCTTGTTGCTGCTTACCTTCCACAAGTAGAGCATTTAACCGGGGGAATAATTGCGTTAAATCCCAAGAAAGGAAGTTTGTCCGGTTGAAAATTGCGTTCATGTATCATAAACGTACTGAAAAGTTGGACCAATCAGTTTCTCAAATACTAAATTGCACCTGGTATAGTGTAACTACTGGCTAAGTGACACCGTGAAGGTTTGTAAAAGTTTAACGACCTATTTTCCTGCCCTGAAGGAGATCAATTGACAAGAAACATGGGATGCTGTGACATTGATGTCTCTGGTAGCATACATGTACACAGCAAGAACACTCGTAAGACTAGCCTCGGCTTTCGAATAAACTTATGTTTGTTATTCCAGTAAAAAATGCAGGCAGGCATAGTAGGATGGTCTAAGACCATGATCGAGAAACAGAGGGTACCAGGTTCAAGTCCTGCTTGGAAGCGGAAGGATTTTTTCCAGCCGTGCTGCGACCCACAGTTAATTGGGAACTCGTGGCCTGGCACGAGGGAAACATGGATGCAGTGAATGGGATTTCGGTCTTTGACCATTTTGTGGTGGGTCTGATCTACTCACCTCCCACCGCTTAGGAGCTGCATCTGCGCCTTGATCCAAGAGGGTGGTGGCGTTCCTGCGGATGCGGAAAACTGGGCCTTTGGCCGAGTCTCACGCGAACCGTGAATTTTTTTTTTTTTTTTTTTTTGTTATTCCAGTAGGTGAACTATCGTGTATCGAGTACTGATGAGAACTGAAGAATGTCCACGGCAGCAATCCAATCCCATCACGGCATCAGTCCATTTGGTGTTGATCCCGAAGGGTTTGACGGTAGTTATCTTCATTGGGGAATTGAGTACAGGTCCAAACAGCAGTACAGGTCCAAACAGCAGTACAGGTCCAAACAGCAGTACTTAGTTTTGTGTTATACATTGTATACCAAATCAACCTAAAAAAAGTTCCAATCACGTGGATGTGTGTGATATTCTCAGACAATGCATGAGCACATCGCAATACAAATGCGCCTGGGGGGGGGGGGATTGGATGACACATTGAATTTAGCGACTTCTTTGCCTCTCTAGATTTGTATAGATGGGTGGGTAGGTGTTAGGTCCCGTTTTCCTGCACATATACATGTACATGTACATGTACATGTATATGTATATGTATATGTATAATGTACTTTCGAGGTACAGTGTCCGGATTTCACTGGCCTGCTGTACACGAATGCATGCGTGGATAAGCCAGTACTCAGTAGACCTCTTTGGATCAACGTCTTCTTGTTACGGGCTGTCTAGTGTTGCCCTCTCCACATACAGCTGTAATGTCTAGTGTTGCCCTCTCCACATACAGCTGTAGTGTGTAGTATGTACAGTCCGTGAACACCTAACATCTACACTACAGGCCAGCTGAGAAGAACATAACAAGACACAAGAGTGGGATGGGGGGGGGGGGGGGGGGGGGGCACGCTGATCCTTGTACAAGTCATGTACAATGCTACTGTTACTGATGTACTACAGAGTCAGTGTGTACGTGCATCAATCAACTAAGTTCCTTAGTGGGAGAGCTCTGTGACTGTGTTGGGATTGTAAGGTGTGCGCCCAAAGTCCACTGGCCATCTGACTTCAAGTCCCATCTATCCAAACACCTCACAGGAGATACAAGTACAACAGGTGTTGTTCCTATAGTACAGCTGGCCAAGGTGGAAGTGGCACGGACCTTAGGTTTTACCAAGAGTACATACATGTATTAAAACCTTTTTTTGGTTTATGTGCTCTTGGTTTTACCTCATGGAGACTGACTATACTATAGTGTGGCAGTCAGATCAGCAGGACTGCATACTCACGTGGGGTGTGTGTGTGTGTGTGTGTGTGTGTGTGTGTGTGTGTGTGTGTGTGTGTGTGTGTGTGTGTGTGTGTAAACTAGGGGTGAAACGGTTCGGGTAAGGAACCGGTTTTGGAACCGCCAGCTGAAAAGAATCGGGTACCCATTCCGTCAAATTTCGAACCAAAACTCGAAAAATCTCGTTTTTGTACAAATACATGTACACGTCAAGTCTACTCAAGATTTTAAATGTCTTACCTTGCGATCCTCACTCTTCCAAAGAGTTCTCTGGTCATTATCTTCTTCGCACTTGGACTCTCCGATGTCTCATTCTTGCTCGTAAAAATGTTTTTTTCTAAAAAATAATTGTCGCGAACGCATTTTGTCGGTCTGGAGAAAAGAGTGCATGGAACCGATACCCGAACCGTGGGAAACAATGCTGGCATTCGGGTACCCGAACATGAAAAACCTGGAACCGTTTCACCCCTAGCACTGTAAACAGTAACAGCGGCACAGTGACACGCACAGACAGCAGCTGGACCAAACCACTCAATCAAAGCCAAAATTCTTATGCCAAGCTAGCTCTCTCACACTCATTTACTGCATTAATTTAATCATCAAGCATGTATGCAATCCTCAGTTTCTGATGTGTGTAATCGCATCGCCACATCATTGAAGGCCACTCTTGTTTAGTTGTTTGTTTGTAGTGCTTCTGTGCAGCAGAGTGTCAGAGCCTAATGATGGTGAGATGAGTATTTAGCACTTTCTCTTGGAAGTGGTACTCAAGTCTTCATTGACTGGCTGTACTCAAGTCTTCATTGACTGGCTGTACTCAAGTCTTCATTGACTGGCTGTACTCAAGTCTTCATTGACTGGCTGTACTCGAGTCTTTCTTCATTGACTGGCTGCATACAATTCGTCCCACAATAATAGTACTACATTTGTACTTCAAGTACATGTTGTAGTGCACTTGGGGCGGTGGAGCAGTGGGACATGGGGCATCCTGACACTGGATCCCGGAACGTCTTTATCCCTGTGCTTACCGGTCACTACAAGTACTTGAGAGAAGTTAGTCGTGGCTTCAGCTATTTTCTAACACACTGCCAACGCACTGCAAGGTGGCATGGCATTCCTGGTTTGGGCTGCCAGCCACACTTCACACTCAATTTGTCATGGTTGGTTTACAAGGTGGTGATTGTTTGAGCATTGCCCTGCCCATCCCATAGCCTGCATAGGTTGGCGGTTGGTTGGTGTTGCAGCTACTTTTTGCCAGATTGGCGTGGATGTGGATGTGGTATGGCGCTAGTGTTCCGTCATTGCTGCTTGTCCTCACCAAGATGATACAACTACTGTATACTGATTAGTGGCCGGGAACGGCATGTATTAATATGTATTAATGGAATCAGTGATAGGCTGTCTTGTGGCGGCGGCCACTGCTGCTACTCCAGCACACCAATGGCTAGTTTGCACACGTATGCACAAGAGCTCTAGAGCGTAGAGGCAGCTGGCTTCCGTACATGTACGCGTATCGTATGTACTTCACAACAAGAAGTAGATTCCTTTGATATGTTGTGTCAGTAGAAGCATTATAACAGTCCAGTAGATAGTGTTGGTATAAGTAGTTAGAGCAGCACCATGATGATTTAGTCTGCCAGCAGAACAAGTAGTTGCTGACCATTAATTATAGTGGCATTACTATGGCATACTAGTTCTGTAGTAAGTGAGCTAATGATCTAGGCTCACGTGTTGACTCAAAGAACGTTATCGTGTTGGGTGAGTGCCGGGTCCGCCGAGTCCTGTGATCGGAAATCACCCATCATCCATTGGCATTTGGTCCCTGACTCCCTGAGCGTTTGGTGTTGGTTTGAGTAGCACCGTGGTCAGGGCCAGGAGTCATGTACATGTACATGCATTGTTACACGTGTAGTTCTGATCAGGAGACAGACAGTGCATCCCTTTCCCATCAGCTCTGCATGAGTCCTTGTTGTTTCGAGGGGGTCACTGTCAGTCAGAAGGCACTTCAAGGCTTTCACTTCAAGTTTCAGTAGACCGGTACGTTGACTCATTTCAAGGCTTGAGTCCTGATGAGCTGAGGATGATGTGGAATGCAACAATCCAACCATTACATAAACCATGTGCAAGCGCTGGTACAACTGCCACATATACATGTGCGCAGATTGAGTACATGTACATGACACGTGTATCTGTAATAGCAACACTACCTTGGAGGTGCCCCTTGGCCTTGTGGGCCTTGACAAATGACAGATCTAATCATTCTCTTTATAAAACTGTCTTGCATTTGAAGCTTTCATGTCATAGCGACCAATCATGCTAGTTTTACTTGTGGTTGAGTGGCAGTGTTTAAGTAGATGTGCTTGTTGCCTGTCCAAAGCACACAGTACAGTACTACTAGTACTCTACTAGTACTAGTCACTACGTTGTAGGCGTGACCCTATGTTTCTCACACAGGTCTCTGCGGCTGAGAATGGCTTGGTGTCTAGTCACTTATTTTGCCGGTCGATTTGCCGAGTGTACATGTACATGACTTTCAGTTTGTAATGTGTGAGCTGTTGAGTGTTGTTACCTGGTTACCCACAACTGTCATGGTGCATCCTGGAGTCTTGCAGGCAAGCGCGCGTGCACACACACCACACACACACACACACACACACACACCATACAATGTATAATACAAACACACACACGCACACACACACACGCACAATACTAGTATGTAATGTGTAGACTGTAGAAGCGTTGGCACGGGGCTGTTTTATGATTACCGCGCTCCGCTTTCTGTATCTTTGTGTTTGAGCGCCTGGCTTGATATTGCTTAAGGCTTCCTGCTTCGTGATGGTCTTCTTCCTGCCGCCGCTGCTGCTGTTACTACTGCTCCTCCTGTTATGTAGTGAATTGTACAGTTCGAGATATCACTGGACTACATACAATGTCATGTCGGTGTCCCTTGTACTGAAGCACTATCCGCAGTGGGAACACGAATACATGTACATAGCAAGAAAGATGGTGGACTGAGCAGTTGCATGCCATCCTCATTGTTCACCTAGTTCAAACTGTTTATGTATGGACAATCAGTGGCTGTACAGTAGTTGTTGTTCAGCCATGATTGATGATGTACCTTGTCAGTTGTGTACACACTTGCCACAACAGGCCAGAAGAACTATGCACAGCACCGCCCAGTGCTGGAAGTCACTCGTCTACCCTGAGGATATAGTGCAGGTTTTCAAGTATACTACAAGGCATTTTCTCTTGTTCCGCAGAACTTACGTCCATATTGAAGGTCTGCACGTCGTGCATCGAGCACTCTGACCAGTAGTCAATGTGCTTCTATGTACAGTACACATGGTACCGTTGCGTTGGCGCTGTACCTGCAAACGTACAATGCACCTACAACAAGTTTTAGTTGAAAAGAGATTTCAAAACCAAGTCACTAATTGTCTAACCATTAAATTGATATTTCTCTGAGTCTCCATGATGATGTGAGTGGTTTTACACCAGCTACTCCTTGCCCAGCATGCCAAGACCAACTGAGTTAGCGGCCCAAAGCTACTCTAAAAGGCTATCACTGAATCTGATACTAGTAGACTCGATCTCCATATTGATGAGTTTCCGTCCGGGCCCTCCGTGGTTCGTGGAGTTTGCACGAGAGAGCGATGTCGAACCTAGCCACCTGCCTGTTCAGTCTTCTTGTGACAGTATGACGAGCCAGACTAGTCTGCCCCGAGGAACTAGCTTATACTTGACAACATGTCTTACTCAAAGCAAGCCTTGAAACATATGTGGCTACATCACCTTATGTCTGAACAAGAAGAAGGACAAAACGTTACGGGGAAGAAGGCCTTACTGCCATACATGGACATGTAGGTGATGACAACAGCCTGAACGAAGCCGAGACGTTGTGCAGACTGGGACAGGGAGCAACGGGCTCACCACAGTGCGCCAATCATTACGGGCCGGGCCAGTGCTGGCCATGCGGTCGACTTGTGCGTCCCAGGAAACTCTGCTTGCTGTCAAGTACACCGCCGATGCACATGTACATGTACATGTATGACGTGGTCAGTGGTAGTGCTAGTAGTTGCGGTTGGAACGGCTACTCTACGACACTGGACAGTTACGAGAGGGTTGTCCACCTGTAGATGAGGAAGGAAGGTCGGGGCTCGGCTTTTGGTAGGATCGAGGGACAAGGCCCCTCGCCTGTAGCCAAACGGCTAGGTTGAAGCCAAGGTGACTGCCATACTCGGCTTCCCTGCCCCTCATTGGACCTTTCACTACTCTACCTCCCATTCTGCCAACACCTTTCACCGGCGCGGCTCCTACTCTCCATGCATACACGCCTATAATTGTTGCACGTTGACATATTTTTCCCATGATTCCTTCTGCTGATGACTTTCCGCTACACTTCACAGCACATCTTCTCCACTTCTGTGTTGTCCGTTTGAAGGTTTATGGTCTCTCACGCTGAGGATGGGCCGCCATTAGGCAATGCCCGAACAGACTTACTTCAAAGTATTAGTTAGTGATTCAGTACAAAGGTCATGGCTGGTGATAGTCGAGCCGTTTGGAATGAAGTGATGGAAGCGAAGCG
>NC_088643.1:89612538-89975038 GCF_964019385.1 Sycon ciliatum
CTGCGACTTCAAGTTTCATGCTCTCGCAATCATCAGGCAACATGAAGATTGGGTGCCGACCATGCCAGTACATATGTCAGGAGAAGGTGGTATGAAAAGCTGTGAGAATTTGGGGGCTAGCGGTAGGATCAATAGTGGTAAATAACACCTAAACAATGCAAAAAAGTATCACAAGGTAGGCTTATGAATGCGTTGGAAAACAGCCTTCAAAACCTTCACCTCTAACTGATAACCGTGACGTCCACGACACAAAACGGAGAAACGTGAATCAGAATACGCTTGGCAACATTCAGGACGATATACCAAATTTATTAATGAATACACAGAAGACTTGCGAGGTCGAAACACACGCCCACACTCACTCTCACACTCTCTCCCTCACTCAACTCACTGCTAGAATCTCCTCCGTCACTGCGTCAGTGCCGTTTCCGCCATCATAGTCATCGTTGGCGGTTACGTCCAGTGTTGCCGTCATGCTGGGTCTCCTCCTTTGTCGTTGTTGTTTGCCGGTATCGTAGTAAGTTAATACTGTAATTAGCTGTTGAACGTCTTGGTCTTTGAGAAGTTGTTGTTGTAGTCTGCTTCGATATTGACAACGGTAAGTTTGGTCAGATGGTGGTGATGGCAAGGGCGTAAGCCTTGCGTTTGTTGAGGAGGCAGAGCCTTCCTGGGTTTGCCACGATCTGTGATATTGATCGACTGTGGTGTCGGCTTTGCTGTCAAGTCACCATCGACTCCCGTCACCGTCGTTGCTATTGCTGATGCTGCAGCCACCAAAGAGTCTGTTAACCAGCGCCGGATAACCGGACTGGATTTGGTGGAGAAGGCTGGGGCAGCACAGGTAGGGTGTGCTTCCGTGGCCTGCCACGCCTAGGCCGGTCTTTGCGTGCTTCCTCTGATAGAATGTGAAGTGGTTCTTCTGTTCTTTTGATGCTGCTGCCTTATGCATATGATACACACGGCGCCCCTACGACCAGAATAGTTATGGGTGCCAGCTGTACATGTGCCCGAGTAATAATTATTAGTTTCTACGGCTCAGCCTGTGAGTGTCTCAGGCTTGTTTGATCAGCGATTGTGCATAATCATTTGAAACACGACTGCATCATCATGGAAATTCAAGCTCAGACGTGATTTTGGCCGTAGTCTGAATCGCCGCTAAGCTCCCGCATCTTTAGACTTAGAGCCACGCAAGTTGTATGGTCTGTTGTTGCTATGCGCCCTTGGATGGTGGTTTGACCGTATTGTCTACCGCGCCGGTCTTGCCAGTATCGTCATCGACATGCATGTACATCTGCCAACGTCCTTCACAGCTGAGACTTTCAGCGTGTGCTTGTCTTGGTTGCGCTCACCTTCCCCTTCTATGTTTTCATATTAAACTTAGAACCTTCCGTTGGAAGGCTGTTGGAGTGCGCACCCAAGCCGTGCTAGAGCTGATGATAGCCAGTTAGTTGTAACTGTTAGAACGTCAGTACTGTCGGTCAGTTTTGTGCAATGTTATCGCCTGCGCTGATTGTTTAGTGACTGGTGGTGTTTGTGGACATTATAGCGTAACTTGTACTAGTCTAGCAGTTGTAGTTCCTTGGTCCTTTTCTTTATTATAAATAATTATTAATCATTGGCTCTCCATCCGAGGCTATCCTTGCACATTATACTTTGTTCATGTACATGTGATTGTTTATCGCTGACACCAAATTTCAGTGCGAGTCACAGTCTTCGACAACTAACTTTACTTGACAAGCACGATTGACACACATTTCCTGCTCTGTACAGTACATGTAGCTGGCAGTATGGACATGTACATGTACATGATTGTACACTGTGATTGTACACTGTATGTACACAACGTCACAAGGCAGACTGTGACAACAGAGACCAAAAATCATTCTCGTGAGTCGTACCTAGTACATGTACCTCCGAGTTTCGTGTTTCAAAAACACTCATCAGACGATTGTATGTACATGTATGTACATGTGTAACCCATAAGGCATAACTATTCTGGTCGTAGGGGCGCCATGTGTGTCATAAGGCAGCAGCATCAAAAGAACAGAAAAAAAGAAGAAAAAACTACTGAGTAACTACACAGACCCAGTACATGTACTCTGCATGCTGCCTATCGATCACGATCAACAGCAACGAGAGAGAGAGAGAGTTAAAAAAGAAAGAAAAAAGGAGGAGTCGTTGATCCAGTCTTTGATTTTGGTGAACCAACAGTGACGGGGGAGACCACGGGGCCGTGATCCATGATCCAGGCACCATTCCATCCAAGAAATAGTGGGAGTAGCTATATTGATGCCTTGCAAACCACTTCAACTAATCACTTGATGCGTTTAGCAGTTGAATCAAGGCGCGTGTGAACTGGCCAATAGCATTCTTTCTTGACTGCCTACAGTTGTTGTTGTTGTTGTATACTTTATTTATAGTGGAAATCAAAACAGGCAAAATGCCTAATAACATTGGACCCACTGTGAATAACATGTTAAAGGATATTGTGGAGAAAAAAAAAGAAAAAAAAACACACACACACACACACAGTACTGACTCATTGGTGCGATGACGATGGTATTTGACGCCAAGCAGCTTACGCAGATACCTGAGCTCAAAAGCTAGCTTGTGAGATAGGGATCGGCGGATTCTGCTCGAAAAGGTGACAGATTCTGCTCGAAAAGCAGTAAAATTGGCAGAACCATACAAACCTTACGGCGGGCAATTCCTCGAATTCTGCTCCATTTCTTTATCCACATACATGTACATGTACCAAACATGCATGAAACTTACCAGAAAAAGTACCGAATTCTGCCAATTTTTCTGCCGGCAGAATCCGCTGGACCCTATTGTGAGATGGTCCAGGTCTGGCAGCCATAGAGTACAGTGGCAAGAACAATAGCAGTTACCAAGCGTATTTTTATTTCCGTCGCCGACGAACTGCAGTCTGCAGGGGGTCCGCCTCCTAGCTAGCTCCTAGCCGTGGCGCACTGCGGTACCGCCTCTGTGTACATGATCATGATGATTGTTGAACGGTCCCACTCAATGGTCCCCGCCTACTGAACTTTAAAGGGTAGTATATCAACGCGGGCATGGAGCTAATGCGAGCTAATGCGAGCGCGTGGCCGAGGTTGCGCTGACTAGTTGGCGGCGGCTAGCCGAGCTCGACGACTTGTATACGGCCTCAGTAACGGAGCTGCCACCCAACACCTGAAACGCAACGGCTGCAGAATCTTGGAATGTTCGAGTCTGCCTTGTTCGTTCTGCCAATGACTATGTGTCATGCAAGTAATGTCTTCTCCCTGAATGTTCGGAACGTTTTTGTAAATTGTCTGTACATGTGAAAATGGGTTGGCCATCTTTTGAAGTTTTGTAGCTTTCCACTACGTGGTTCGCGGCTGTAGTTTCTATGGTGGGAGATCTGCGCCAAGCCAATGCTGGATTGTTCAATAGTAGACGCTCTGCAGAGCCTGGGAGCCATTGCCCATGACAGACCAGCATGGCGAGATCTATGCATGAGGGTCTGTGCATTGTGATATTCCGACAGATCCTGAAACAGTCAAACTCAGGAAATAGCAGTATCATTATCACTCAGGCTGCAATATTCATATTATGGACATATTCATAAATGACATATATTCAATACCCATGAGCTACATTGTATATAATAATTATATATGATATAAGTATCATAATTATTATTATCATCGTTCTAGCTCATTTTTTCCCCTGTCATAGTCCTGTTTATCATGTTCAGCATAAGCGAAGTTGTGGATCATGCTTGCATGGTTGACTCCAACGCGTACATGCAAGTAATAATAATAATAATATCTACTCAGTATCTATCAAGGACACTGCCCAAGCTGGCGTCATGATGAAGTCCGCCAATAGCCTACGTCAGTCCAGATTATTATTATTCTTTATTTCCACGATGGCCGATGGCCAATAAGGAAGATAATAATTATGATTCAAATCAGTCCAGAATCATATAAAATCAGTCTAGCAAGTAAGGAAACCAACACTTTGCAGGGGGATGGGGTTACGATGGGGTGCAGTTTGAGCTACTACAGGAGCATATGGATGATAGAATGAGGCTAGACGCCATTGATTGAAACGCATGCTTGCTATTTGTTTCACGCAGGTAGTTGGTTGAAATTGTGAAGGGACAGGTTGATGGGTGAGTTGGTGTGTCGGCATGTGTGTGATGTTCTCAATGTGTATGTTCTCATGTGTCGTAGTGCATATGGCTGCTCTGTGATTGGTCGTGCAAGGTGAGGCTGTTGCAGGTGAAGGGGGGCGCGGATGTACTTGATGTTGTGGGCAAGAGTAATCTGTCGTAAGAGTTGCCGGGAGACTAGATGTCTCGCAATGGATAAGATCAAATGGAAAAGACTATTTCAGTAACACATACTGTACCCTATTTACCGCGGTACTCAATGTGACACAGAAGCGGAACAGGCATACAATTTTCATTGTGATGTCTTATTACGCGCGATGTATTATTATTTTATTAGTAATAGGTTTTTCATTTGACCCGACGAGACTACACGACGCTTGCAGACCACAGCACGAACAGTTCACCAGCCACACTCCACGAAAGCAAGTAGTATTACTCCTGAGAAGTCTTGTTTCGTTCCATAAAGTTGACGGGGAATTCATCAGAGGAGAAGCAGTTGTTGAATGAAGGGGTTAAGCTGAATAATGCTATTTTATAGAGAAGATACCGGCGCAAGGTGTAAACACTCAACTAACTCACATATGTGACAAATCAATACAAAAGGAATAGTGCAGAATGGAAGTGTTATGTCTTATGAACCCTACCAAACACAACAATCACAAGACTTAGTGCTAAATCAATCACAATGAGAAGGAGAGGTACACAGGAATAGGTTGCGCTAATTATTTACACGTCACAAAGAGTACTGAGGTGGTGACAAAGATAGGTGAAAAGTAGACGCCAAGTGAAAGCCAACAAATCACCACGGGTCACCTGGGTACATTGTATTTACATAATCTGACATTGTACATGTAGTGTCATGTACTACAATGTCATGTACAGTCTACGTGTAGACTCTACATGAAGCACAGCATGGCATATGGGTCCATTACCAAAGCAATGATTTTAATATGTCATTGCATTGGTAATGGTATGCTGTGCTTCTTCTACATCGATCCTTACATAATCATAATGATTACTTGAAGTAGTAAAGAAAGTGACCAGCATGCACTCGGCCCTTGAAAAATGAAAATTTTCTGCGTTTAGACCCGCAATGTACGTGGTCGGCCGCAGAGAGCACGGAGGTGGTGGTGCAGTGGAGGCAGGATGACTTCTTTCGGGAGAACAAAACGGCAAAGGAGTAAACCCCTGTTTATTTCAAGGACGATCACTTTAATACTGTAAATTCTGCGTTTAGACCTACGTGGTCGGCCGCGCAACGGAGGTGGGGATGAAGTGGAGGCAGGATGAGTAGTACTGTACGGGCATAGTGTTGCCACTGTTGGCCTGCGGATGCGCTCTCCAGCCTCGAGTCAGCAAATGCCTGTGTAAAACTCTTGCAGTAGACCTACGACTACGAGTGAGCACGTAAATCTGCCTAATCCTTTGCCTCGCGCGGAGTGCTAGTGCACTGCATAGCTGCACTTAGTCCGTGAGCCAAAACTCAAAATCACGAAACAAGCACTACACTACAGTCAGTGCAGTGCCGTTGCACATGCACTCGATCGAGCTCGCGCGGTGACCCGGGCCTGCTCTCTGGTACACGTGGTAGCGTCGATCCGTTCGCCTTGACCCGAGTGTTGTACTTGTAGATCATGAGTATACTGATAGATCACCTACTCTATCCAGACGAGTGGGATAGTCATAGAGTCATACTCATACTCATAGCACAACACATAAAGAGACAGAGTTGGTGAGGTCGCAGATCAGTTCGCCAGTTTCTATCAGTGTGCCCGTTTGGTGCAGCATTTTGTTCCATGAGAATGAACTGACTTACTGCTGAGGCAGCCAGGCTAGCGGCGAATGGGTTTACCAGAGGCGGCAATGGAGGGTAGTTCCCGGTCGCGGGGAGCCAGTACTATTGGCTGTAGACCTAGCCCTCCTGATGATATGGATTTTATAGCTAGCATTAATGCTAAGTTCAAGCGTGATTCCGAGCGTATGCTTTCGCTTCCGCGTTCAGATGGAAAGAGTTTGGCAGCTATCGGCGAGGGCGAACGTGTTCGCCCAGTGTCATCTAGCAGCATTAGCTCCGGTATGTCGTCAGAAGGCACAGGCTTTCTTGATTTGCCGCCATCAGCAGGAGCTGCTGCTGCTTTGCGTCCGGCATCTAGGTCAAGCGCGACCGCCGCCGAGTCACGGGAGCAGAGCAGTGAGCAGTCACCGCGGCCGATGATCTCTCGCATACCAGGCTCACGGAATAGGACTTTCGACAGTTGGCGCTACGAAGGGAGTTTCAACCCGGTCCAAGACGTACTACTAAGTATCATAGCGCCTAACGGTGGATACTGTTGCCTCAACAACTTTCAAGGAGAGCGTTGTTGGTGTGGCGGAGACCTAGCATTGCGTCCCCGACCAGATCGCCCTTCGTTCGTACCAAGTTGGGGCCCAACGTTCTGTGTGTTTTGCAAGAACAATCAGGCTCCAGCACCACTCTACAATGCCCACCGAATAAAGGACTCGAGAGGTTGGGTAACCTGCCCAGTGTTGTCTTCCTACACCTGCCCATTATGTGGAGCGATGGGCCGAAACGGACATACCATCAAGTATTGTTCAAGAAACACTGCACCTGAAGCTTTACAAGCGCAGGCTGCGGCCAATCGCCGAATTTCTCCCCAGAACCGCCAATACCATCGAGGATCATACTTCAATGGCAACGGAACTGTCCGTCAAACCAATGGCGAATGGAGTAGAGAGATAAGTCCACAAATCCCTAACCATCGCCGAGTAGGTCCGGGAAGGAGCTTCCAAGAACAGAATGACGGCGTGAACACTCATGGCCACCCCAGGCACTACACAGGGCCATTTCAGAACGGCGGTCGCCAAAGCCAGCGTCCTCGAGAACGCCAGTACAGCAGTCAATCGTCGTCGACGAACGGCGTCGATCTTCGCTCTCCGTTCGGTCAAGACAGCACCTTCAGGAGCTACCCACAACAACAGCCAAGACGCAGAAATTCATAGCGTGGGAACTGATCGTCGAGCGTAAGTGTACAGCGCTGGTTGCTGCTTTGGCAGCGAGCACATGACACCTCTTTCCTTTCCGTGCTGTCAATGCGCCTCGTTGTTTACACCCTTCTCAATTTACGTAAACCCAGCGACAGCATTATAGTACTAGTGGACCTACTTGTTCCGCAATCAGTAGCAGTCATAATAATAATAATAATGATTGTATTGTTGCTCCTCGAAGCTCCTCTACCAAAATATTGAAAGAAAAAAAGTCGAAAAAAAGAGTTCGGCACGTTTCACTCCATATTGTATACAGGATGGTTTGGCTTGTCTTGTCCGTTTTGCTCCTACGTTTTGGCTTGGCAGCATTCGTGTTCTGTTGTTGCTGTCAGCTCCACTTAGTTACGTAGTCACGTGTCTATGTTGTAACAGAGACTCAGCAGTCCTTACAGAGATGAAAAACGAAAAAAACCCATTGGTGGATATGTGTTCACAATTTGATTTTGTCATAATTATGTAGTTGAAAGATTTGTGTTGTAGCACTGGGCCATGAAGAATGCTGACAACTGTCTTGATTGTCTGAAAGGACGATACCACTGTTACTGTCTGCAATCATTTGCCACTTCTAAGGGTTATTACTATGAGTGTTATTTTCTGTTAACGGGTTGATGGACAATGAACTGCAGTGTGTTTATGTAACTCTTTGCGTAACACCTTCCTCAGATGCACTAAAGGATGATTTTAGCGTGGCTTAGGGACTGCTTTCAAGTCTGGTGTTTTTCTCATTTTGTTTGTTTGTGTGGTGGTGGCAGCTGGAATTTCAGAATTTTTTGCTTAATTATGAATCCCTCCATTCTTTTTATGTTTCCCGATTCAAATCTCATTCTACCATTTCGATTTATTTTGCAGAAAATGCGACCGAGACCATAAGATCCATCTATTCGTTCTACATTTTTCTATCTGTGTAATGCTGTGATTTCCACTTTAAATTAAGTTTTGTTATTCCTGTTTTCTATTTTGTGATGGAGCAGTGTTACATTGTACGTGGACTACCAGTAGGTCATCATTAAGGTTTGTTATATGCTGTTGTTTCGGGTGGAGTAAGTCATCACTTCTTATGCTCTCGTTCGATTGTCGTGTGGTGTGTGTTTGGCCGTGCCGACCAGCCAATACTTAGATGAATGAGACTGGGATCTATATTGGCATACACAGGAGAAGGCTTCTACCTTCACATGATTCCTGGAAGTGGCCAGGTTTGATAGCTTCCACATACATGTACAGTAATTAGTGAGTTATAATCCAGTACTACTAGTACAGTACTGGTATTGCATGTAGATACATACACCTTGTTATAGTTCACACATGTGTTTGGTTTGACAGCATGAAACAAGGTGGAGGACACCGTGTTCGGAAACAACACCCATAATAATTACTAGTATGGGAGCCCCCCCCCCCCCCCCCCCCCCCCCCCGTCCATTGGAACCATCTGAACCATACTAGTAATTATTATGGGTGTTGTTTCCGAACACAGTGTCCTCCAGTGCTCCACCTAAGTCCTTGTTTCATGCTGTCAAACCAACAACATGACATTGTACAGTAATGTACTAGTACTACATGTAGTACCTGAAAGGCTGAAGCATAATACTAGCGAGCAAGACCATAGCCTAGGCTAGGGTCACACACTCGGACTAGTCCCACAATGCAGGTATGTACTGTACAACACTATGTTGCCTAAAATTGAATTCAATTGTACGATGTATTCACTCGTACTGCGACAAATTGTCAACCGTTCTAGCAGCTGCAAACCAAGTCAAGACATGCATGTGCATGTACGACTATTACTAGTACAAGTATTAGCTACAGTAGTTGTCGACGGTCTTCAATCGCAGGCTGTATTGAATAATAGTAATAATACTTATGCAGCTACTGAGTGTTTCTACTTGGAAGTACTTTCTAGTGCTGCGACAGCTTTTGGAGTTTTGTATCGTATTGTTATGACTTGATGGTCCTGCATCTGCACCACCTGTCCCTCTTCAAGCTCTTGGCCTGCACTAAACTAAAGTCAAGACTCAACTGCTCAAGTCAAGAGGGAAGTGTGAAGTACCGTGGCCTGGATCCTGAGTGACACTGCCACTATCCGGTATGCCTGGTATACTGTTGTACTAGCACAATGACCACATACAACAGCTGTAATGTCCGCATTGTATGTATGACTTGTACTACTCAGCCTACTACTACTAGCACTAGTACTAGTAGCGCCATTCATCAGGCCACTTCCTCTCCACCTGATCAAAAGTGGAAATAAAAAAATGCTTCCTTCTTGACTGTGTCACTGACTGTGTGCCTACAGTACACCCGTGCGCAGTCATACTGTTACATGTATGTACATGTACATACACAGGACTGCACACTGCACAGTAGTACAGACAGGACTGTCGGGCGCCGAAGAGCGGAGCACCAAACAATTAAATAATTACATGGTCCAAAGTCAGACAAGTACGGCACAGTACACAGCATGGTACAGGCTAGCCAAGCACAACATACATGATTGTACATGAAGATTGTAAATACAATACAATGTATTAATATTTTAATTGTTATGTCATAACAATACTCAATCTGCGTCATAACAATACATAATAATACATTGTTGTTGGTTTGACTGGAGGACGCGTGTTCGGAAACGGTGACCTTACTACAACCATCCACGGTTGGTAGAGCCCCAGTCCGTTGGGACCATCTGAACCATAATTATGGGTGTTGAACCCGGTTCTGACCCTCCTTAAATAAATACTTATAGGGGAGGTTTTAGACCTTCTCCTAACATCATGACGTCAGTCGTCAGTCGCTCCTGGTGTGATTACGTCACAACAACAACACCAACAACAATAAGTCAGTGGATACAGGATAGTTCTCAGTGGTGCTAGTGCGTAGTGCTAGTGGGGGACAACCAACTAAACGTGTAATACTACTACAGTAGTGTTCCGACGTGGTGAAGGCCTATGCGCCTACCCGGCCATGGCCGCGTCGGGACATCACCAACCTCGTCTACAGAGAGCACCTTCTCACGACAGTGTCATGGTGGTGACAGTAACTGTTGTCAGCTGACGAGCTGAGAGAGGGACGCCATGGGCAGAAGTTGGAAGAAAAAGGAGTTAAAAACAATTCAGATTAATTAGAATAGCTACTTTTATTTATGACTATCAGGACGACATCCAGGAGCGATCAAAGAATACACGACTGACGTTAGGAGAAGTAGTTGGAAGGCTGTTGGAGTGCGCATCCAAGATGTGTTAGAGCTGTTAGCCAGTTTACTGTTAGTTGTAGAATGTCAGTACCATCGGTCAGTGTCGTGCAATGTTATCGCATGAGCTGATTGTTTAGTAACTGGTGGTGTTAGTGGACATTATAGTGCAACTTGTAGTTCCTTGGTCCTTTTTACTTTTTATAAATACAACTACTAATCCTTGGGTCTGCATCCGAGTTCATTCTTGCACACCTGATGAGCCGTCCTTATCTATACGGCGAAACCATCGTCGTGTGAAACTGCTGCTTATTACCCCTGCTTAGTGTCATATTGTCCATCTACAGTGTAATACTAGTCAAAGTGTAGCGGGCCGCAGTCTCTCTCTCTCTCTCTCTCTCTCTCTCTCTCTCTCTCTCTCTCTCTCTCTCTCTCTCTCTCTCTCTTTCTCTCTCTCTCTCTCTCTCTCTCTCTCTCTCTCTCTCTCTCTCTCTCTCTCTCTCTCTCTCTCTCTCTCTCTCTCTCTCTCTCTCTCTCTCTTTCTCTCTCTCTCTCTCTCTCTCTCTCTCTCTCTCTCTCTCTCTCTCTCTCTCTCTCTCTCTCTCTCTCTCTCTCTCTCTCTCTCTCTCTCTCTCTCTCTCTCTCTCTCTCTCTCTCTCTCTCTCTCTCTCTCTCTCTCTCTCTCTCTCTCTCTCTCTCTCTCTCTCTCTCTCTCTCCTCTCTCTCTCTCTCTCTCTCTCTCTCTCTCTCTCTCTCTCTCTCTCTCTCTCTCTTTCTCTCTCTCTCTCTCTCTCTCTCTCTCTCTCTCTCTCTCTCTCTCAAATACACACGGGTCTCAGAAGTACAGTGCTGTTTTACTGAGGCGTTCGGTTTTGCATGATTCTTGTTCGCATAGCTTCCCCTTTTCTTGATCTTTGCATCTTTGGAGCCACGCAAGTTGTGTGGAATGTTGCTTTGCGTTCTTGAATCGTGGTTTGACCGTATTGTCCAATGCCAAATAAAAATAATGGTCTTGCCAGTATCGTCATCGACATGCATGAACATCCGCCAACGTCCTTCACAGCCGAGACTTTCAGCTCGTGCTTATCTTGGTTGCGCTCACCTTCCCCTCCTTATGTTATTTCTATAACTTTAATATATAGAACCTTCCAAGTTGGAAGGCTGTTGGAGTGCGCATCCAAGATGTGCTAGAGCCGTTAGCCAGTTTGGCTACTCATGCTGCCCTCTGTTGCCCCGGCATGCGTTCAACCAGATACAACAGCAACTCGTAACAGTATGAGACCAAGAACTTTCTCCTCTGAGATAAAACTGCAAGAACCAAAACTGTAAACTGCTTCCTACAGTTCAAAACTGACAACTAAAAAACTTCAAAGGCATGGAAGTATACATTCTAGAATGACGAAAGCGAGAGCGCAATCGCAGCCCGCGAGTATCCACAGGACTGTGCACAAATGCAAAGACGAGTGAATATATTACGACTAGATAGCATGGAGACAGCACATGCATCAAACGATACGCTACTTGAATCTCAGACAATGCAAAGGTTGAGACTGGCCTGCGGTCAATACATCAGGCGCCAGCAGCATGCACTAGAATAAAAGAAATGAAACCTGAGTACAATGAAAGGTCATGCAAGATTCACCACAAGCTGGGAATATTCCAGAACATATCCCCCTTCACTCACGAGCACAGGGTCAGCAAACAAACTGTGACGAGTGAGTACTACTACGGTACTGTATGATGAAAGAAAAACTTCATAGGTTGAGAGAGAGAGAGAGAGAGAGAGAGAGAGAGAGAGAGAGAGAGAGAGAGAGAGAGAGAGAGAGAGAGAGAGAGAGAGAGAGAGAGAGAGAGAGAGTACTGTCACAGGGCTGCCTGTAGCACTTCAGATACACAAGGCACAAACTACTCGGTGTCCAGAATAGGTACTAGATGGTGGATAGACCGTCGGTAGATCTTGTCGCCGATCTTAATATCCACTACTCGGACGAGCTTGTCTGCACCAGGATGCACTGCTGTGACTCTACCCATGGGCCATGTTCCACGGGGAGTGTTTGATGTAAGACACAGCATGATGTCACCTACGGCTACATTGCGACCTTGACGTTGCCACTTACGACGGACATTCAACAAGGGAACATACTCATCTCGCCACCTGTTCCACACGTCTGCTACAAGCCGCTGAACATACAACCAACGTTTGCGTGGGTCTCTGCTGGGGTGCTCGTCTGCTTTCACTTCCAGAGCCATTGGTGGGTCGAGTCGTCCGACGAGGAAATGTGCTGGTGTTAGAGGCTGCAAATCAGCTGCATCGGCACTTACGACTGTCAGCGGGCGCGAGTTCATCATGTCCTCAACCTGGCACATGGCAGTCACTAACTCTTCATCTGTGACGTCCGCTTTCCCAAGTACTGCTTTGAGTCCGCGCTTAGCCGTCTTGATGAGGGATTCGAATACGCCGCCGAAATGTGGTGCTCTAGGTGGGTTGAAGCGCCATCGCACGCCATCACTGACCAGTCGCTTCTCGATCTTCTCCTTGTCCATGGCCCGGACGGCCTCACGGAGTTCTTGCTCCGCGGCAGTGAAGTTGGTCCCGTTGTCGCTGACCATTTCAAGCGGGACACCACGGCGCTTTGTGAATCTCTCAAATGCTAACAGGAATGACTCAGTGGAGAGGCCATAGGATACCTCTAGGTGACAGGCACGAGTCTCAAGGCATGTGAACAGGCACAGGTACCGCTTAGCCTGCGTCTTACCTCGGCCCTGCTTGGTCAGGAAGGGACCCGCGTAATCAACTCCTGTACGGCTGAACGGTTTCAACGAGCCTGCAACTCGGAAGTCTGGAATCTGGCCCATCATCTGGGACGCTGGCTCCGCACGGTTCTTACGGCAAGTGACGCAGTTGCTTCGAACGGCCTTGACTGTTGATGTTCCGTGAACAATCCAGTAGCGTTGTCGCAGATTGGCCAGAAGATGCTGTGGCCCAACTGCATGGAAGCACCGATGATCTTCCTGTTCGATTATCAGCTGGGTTACTCGGTGCTTTGCTGGTAGGATGACTGGGTGGCGTACGCCACTTGGCATGTTCTTTGTAGCTTGCAATCGACCTCCTACCGTCATCAGGGGTGACTCTGTTGCACTATCGAACTGGGGACAGAGAGGTGCCAGAGGGTCCGATTTCAACATCGGTTGCCTAGACTGTAGACGATGGTATGCTGTACCATGGCAATCCTTCTGGGCAGTTGCAATCCAGTGCCGCTCTGCTACTGATACTTCGTCAGTGCTGAGAACTGGAACACTGATGGAGCGGGTGCCGCCAAACTGTACTGGCACTCTCACTGGCGTGCTGGACTGGCTGTCCGATGCGGCATCCCCCTTCGTGGACTTGCTGTCACTGACTGCCTGCCGACAGTTTGCCACAAATCGCTTGCACCATGCTGTCACGCGTACCAGTCGCGACCATGTGCTAAAGCGACCCAGGATCTCGGAGGGTGGAGGGACGACTGCAACTAGCGCCGTCTTGAGCTGACCAGGCAGCGAGGATGTGCTGACTTCCTTCATCTGAGGCCACTCATCTGGCTGCTGGCGAAGAAACTGTGGACCGGACCACCACACTGCGTCACGGCACAGTAATGCAGCAGACAAACCACGAGTACCTTTGTCTGCAGGGTTGTTCTTTCCGGGAACATGTCGCCACTGGTGTGCTCTCGTTGAGGTCTGGAGCTCAGAGATTCGGTTGCCAATGTCCACTTTGTAGCGCCGGCTGTGGCTTTGGACCCAGCCCAAGACGTTCATCGAGTCCGTCCAAAATGTGTGAGCTGACACTGGGATACCGATGGATTCAGCGACGAGATGACTAACGCGAACGCCAAGCACAGCTGCTCTCAGTTCAAGCTGCGGGATCGTCTGTCGCCTCACTGGTGCCGGCTTCGCTTTCGACATCGCTAGCGTTATTCGGGTGGTACCGTCTGGGTAGCTGGCTCTGACATACACAGCGGCTGCTATCGCCCGATCTGAGGCGTCGGAGAAGCAGTGCACGGAAAGACTGGCGTCTTCGGATGGCTGTTGTGGATCCTTGAAACAGCGGCTGATCTCCAGGTTACTCAGGTCTGGGAGGCCTTGGAACCAACCCCGCCACTTGACGACTTGTTCCTTTGGCAGCAGGTCGTCCCATCCCTGTCCCAGCAACCAGGCATCCTGCAGGAGTACCTTAGCCGTGATGACGTATGGCGAGATCAGGCCACGCGGATCGAATATGGAGGCCAGGCCGCGCAACACAGAGCGTCGGGTGAATGTCGTGATGTCCTTCATTTGATGCTGGAAGGTGAAGGCATCCTTCTCGGCGTTCCAACTGACGCCGAGAGTCTTGACAGTTGGGAGGCTGGTGTCACTGTCCACATCTCGGACGACATCAGGTGACCTATCTTCCTCTGGTATGGTGTTCATCACTTCAGCTTTGTTCGACAGCCATTTTCGCATGTGAAAACCGCCCTTGGCAAGTAGTTGCTGCGTTTGCTCTCTGGCCTGGATGGCACGCTGTGTGGATGGTAGTGATGACAGCATGTCGTCAACGTAGAGGTCTTTGCTTAGGCACTGCACGACGTCAGAGTCGTACTCATCACCGTGGTGCTTGATGACCTCTTTCACCGCTCGTCCTGCCAGATACGGTGACGCCTTAGCGCCGAAGAGCACACGGGTGAACTGATACACCTGCACTTGGCCATTGTCATCATACCACAGAAAGCGATGATAGCGCTGGTCACGTTCCGCCAGTTTGACTTGGAGGAACATCTCCGACACATCACCAACAAGCGCAACTGGTTCCAGTGAGAATCGGATCAACACACTGGTCATGTCGTTTTGAAGTGCAGGACCTGTAAACATCTCATCGTTGATGGAGTGTCCATCCCAGCGGGCTGCACCGTCAAATACTATTCTCACTTTTGACGTGGATTTATCTGAGCGTACTACCGGGAAATGGGGTAGGTACCACTGGTCGTTGCCGTCTTTGGCTATCTCATCCGGGTCCACGCGTCTCACGTAACCCTTGGCAATGTGTTTCTGCATAACGTCAGAGTACTGCTGCTTCACGGCTGGCCGTGACTGTAGCGAGCGTTGTAGACTGCGGAGCCGCTGCTCAGCCTGAGCTCTGTTGGACCTGACACGTGGCTTACCGCTGTCATTGACCCATGGGATTCGGACAGTTACCCGGTTGCCGTTGCAGCTGATTGATTGGCTCGTGAGCTCCTCGGCTCTTCTGTCATCGGGTGAAGGCGTCTCCTCTAGTGGGTTATCTGTGCCCGCCGACTCATCTCGCCAGAACTTCTCTACTAGCTCGGTCAGCCCATCAGTTAGCACTGTGTCAGTAGCTGGTGTAGTAGCTGTGATTGCACGAGTGGTGTCGACTCCTGTACCAATGCACACCCACCCGAGAGGAGTTCGTCGAGCAATGGGCGCTCTTGCTGTTTCTGCTCGCCGTTCTTCTAGAGTAGCATGAAGCTCGATGGCATTCAGGCCGATAAGCGCGTCGATCTGACTGCCCTTGATGGATGGGAAGTCAATATCACTGAGATGCGGCCAGCTGCTCTTGTGCTGATTCCAGTTCACTGCCGGTAATGGCACGGTGACGGTGGGCAGAACCCAAGCTTCAAGCTTGTTCATGGTCTTGTCGCCCAGAGCCGCCACTTGGATCTGTACATGCTCACGTCTTGCTGCGGTCTGCTTGCCGCCTACTCCGGAAGTGACGAGCTGCCGCTTGGGTCCACGCACATTGAGGGCTGTTGCCACGGACTGCTGGACATAACTCGTGGACGATGCTGGGTCCAGGAGTGCATTACCTTGGAGGCTCACACCATTGTGTCGGAATACAACAGGCACAACCATGAATGACTCGCCACTGTCAATCTCTGGCTGATGACTTGCGCAATGTGTTGTAGCAATCTTGGCAGGACCGCCACTGCTGGCCGAAGCTGCGTTGGCCTTGATTGCGGCATTTGATGGGTCTGCAGCGGAATCCGAGCGTCGGATGTTGTAGTGTAGCATGTCATGATGCGTGCGGCTGCACTTTGAACAGGGTTGCCTGGTACAAGTCTTTGCGCGATGATTGAGACCGAAGCATAGGGCGCAGACATCTGGCTTGGACTTGATGACTTTCCATCGGTCCCTGACCTCCATCTTAATGAAATCGGGGCAGCGGTGGAGCTGATGCGCCTTGCCACACGAGGGGCAGCTTCTGTCGGCACCTGCATCCTTGCTAGTTGCCACAAATGTTCGTTCAGACTTTGTAGCACTCTGCTTCGACCATGATCTTGCTGGTGCTGGTGCTGAGGCAGTGACTTCTGTCGACCGGAGTCGTTCATCGGCACGGCGTAGTGTGTTGACGCGTCTGAGGAGCCACTGTGTTAGCTGGTAAATATCACAGTCAGCATCGTCATACTTCTCCATGTACCTAAGCAACAGCGATTTCGGCAACTTCTGCGTAACCGATAGGTACAACTCACGGCCCGGTGTTACTGCACACATCTCCATATTCATGAGCATCGTCCGGAGTCTGAGGACAAACTTGGCAAAGTTGTCGTCTGACTCTTTTAGCTTCGGCCACTGCAAAATCTCCTTCTCTTGGCGCTCAACAGTGCGATTGTCGCCGCCATACCATGCATCTAGCTCCCTAAGGATGGTGTGGTAGGCTCCTGGACCGTCAAGCACGCCATCAACAAGGTCGCTGGCCGTGCCATGCATGAGACACTCACGCAGTTGTGCAAGTTTGTACGCTTCAGTCGTTAGTGGATCTTCGTCAACAACGCGGCGAAAGTTCTGCTTCCACCGGTCGTAGTCACTAGTCTTGCCAGAGAACTTTGGTAGCTCCAGTGGCTTCACGTGAAAGCTGAAACTAGCAGGGTGTAGTGTCTGCAGTTGAGGTGGATAGGGCATGAAGGACTCTGCTTGCGGGTTTAGCACCTGCTTGGAGTGTTCTTGCACTGCCACTGGTGTTGGTGGCTGCTGTTTGGCCACTGCTGTATGCTTCTGTGGTGTATGCCATGGTGGTGTTGCATTCAGCATTGATACTGCCTTCTTGTTACTGCCAGGCAGTCTTGATTGTACTGCTGCACTGCTTATTGCTGGCTGTACAGGCACTGCATTACTAGCTGCCTGTATGGACACTGTAGTACGGGCTACAGGCGCACCACTGGCCATTGACTTCTTGGCTGGCACTACTGACAGCACTGTACTGGTCACAGACTTTTGAGCGGGCGCGCGCATGAATGCTTGCGCCACTGGCCCCATGGCAGGCACGCCAAACGCATTGACACTACATGTACTTGACTGAGCTGGGCTGTCTTCCGCCACACCTAATACAGCCTCAGGTTGTGTGGGCGCATTCACAGTACGAAACGTACCTTGCAAACTCCTTGGCTTGCCGTGGTCGCGTTGTCCGTTCACTCCACCGACATCACTCATCGTTCTGAAGTGCTCACGCGGTGGTAATACGAATTTTCGACCAGGTCCGACCAACTTGTCGTGCTCAGCAAGACTCTTGGCAGTCAATATTGCCCTGCCACTGGATGCAGCGTTTCCAGTCTCTGATTTGCGAGACGACACTTTGCTCCCTGACCCGGATCGTAGTGCAGCTGCAGATTCAGCCTCGGCTCTTCGAACCTCCAGTTCCCTCTGCACCAAACTTGTCTCACGAGCCAACTTGCGTGTCTCGGCTTCCTCCTCCAGCTCAGCGATTTGCCTTGCAGCCTCAAGTTCTACACGAAGCATCTCTGCACGAAGTGACGCCTGCGACGCAGCAGTTCCTGAAACTTTCGAGGGCGCATGTCCTGCAGAGCTCACGCTGTCCGGGACGTCACTCCAGTTATCAAACCCGTATCTGCTCGGCGGTCTCCCTTTGGTAGACCGCGAGCTCCGTCTACACTCAGCGCCTGGGACTTGCTCGTCGTCGCGCAGGACTTCTTGGATCTGGCTCTGAGATCCGGCTCGAATAGGACCACTATGGCTACTCATGCTGCCCTCTGTTGCCCCGGCATGCGTTCAACCAGATACAACAGCAACTCGTAACAGTATGAGACCAAGAACTTTCTCCTCTGAGATAAAACTGCAAGAACCAAAACTGTAAACTGCTTCCTACAGTTCAAAACTGACAACTAAAAAACTTCAAAGGCATGGAAGTATACATTCTAGAATGACGAAAGCGAGAGCGCAATCGCAGCCCGCGAGTATCCACAGGACTGTGCACAAATGCAAAGACGAGTGAATATATTACGACTAGATAGCATGGAGACAGCACATGCATCAAACGATACGCTACTTGAATCTCAGACAATGCAAAGGTTGAGACTGGCCTGCGGTCAATACATCAGGCGCCAGCAGCATGCACTAGAATAAAAGAAATGAAACCTGAGTACAATGAAAGGTCATGCAAGATTCACCACAAGCTGGGAATATTCCAGAACAAGTTAGTTGTAGAACGTCAGTACCGTCGGTCAGTGTCGTGCAATGTTATCGCATGAGCTGATTGTGACTGGTAGTGTTAGTGGACATTAGTGGTAACTTGTAGTTCCTTGGTCCTTTTTACTTTTTTTAAAATAATCCTTGGCTCTCCATCGATCCTAGTTCATCCTTGACTACTGTCAGTACATGTAGTACCAAGACTCGGGCAAGAGTACAACTATTATAACCGTGTACATGTACATGTACATGATATTGCACATGATTGTACACTCTTGGTACTGTAGTCCTGGCCAGAGTGTACTGCAAGACTAGTAGTAGTAAGTTAGTGCTGTAGAACTTGCACAGTCACAGTGTCCTTGTTGACTGATTTTGTACATACAAGTGATCATTGTAATCATTGTAATGTATGTATGTATAGTGTCCTTTGGCAGTCTTGCTGCATGCTACGCTTGCTGGTTCCAATAAAATACCTTGTCAGGCTTGTCATAATGATTATGTATGCAGCACAGGGCTAGGGATCGATTTACATGAACATACGTGCTGGAGGCGATGATTCGATAGCGATGCTGCAGCAGAAGCCATAGCAACTGTTACGTGTGCTGCACCATTCAACAGCTCGCAAATGCAAGGCTGATATCAGATGTGAAGACCGCCACATGATTCAGCCTGGTTTATAAATAATTATTATTAATACACTACACTGACAGTCAGTCTCTACACCACACACACGTGTACTCTGTGACCCAGGCCAGGTACTAGGTATGCATGAAGACAGCTAGTTGGCTTTCAGTTTCACACACACCACACACAGACACGTACACGTGCAATGCCAACGGACGTCTAGACGTCTCGTGCACTGCGCTCTGGTACGTCCCTAGCCCTGGCCTGGATATGGATGGCAGTCGTACCCCGGATCGTATGAATATAATGAATATGACTCACACTGACTGAGTATGACTAGTACCAGACAGTAGTCGGTCACGCGACGTCTCGAGTGTCAAGTCAGGTCGGCGGGACTTGGAGTCCAAGTCCCGCCGACCTGACTTGAGTTGGAGCCTAGCCCCAGCTTCGGGGGCCCCGGGCACTCGCCGGCGGGCATCACCTGGCCTGGTGCCAGTGGTGGCAAATAAAAAAGTTACTACACAACATGACGATTGTAGTACTTCCAGAAACCCTGTTGTTTCGTATTGCCTTCGCTAGCCTCTACTGGCCGCACTAGTATGACACGCACGGAAAGGTGTTTGCTGACTTTGCTCCCACACATGTACATGTACATGACTTTTATTATAATTATGTGCACACTGGAGCTCGAGGTTCCGCAGAGAGTTGACTTGACACTTGACTGACTCACGACTGTCATCCAGAGCACACGCGCACGATCGAGAATTCCGTCGAACCTTCGACTGGGCAATAATATTCGCGGGATCCGCGAATAGCATCACTTGAATGTTCAGAAACACACAAGCTACATGTATAGCCTTCGCTTCCGCAGGCCACCACTATGCCTTTTCACGTCCTTAGTGCCAGTGCCAGTGGCAGATGCAGACCTCACAAGTGAGTCAGGGGAGAGGAGGAGGTGATCGTGAGTCTCTCAACGGGCGTGTAATGGCCCATAGGCATAACCCTGTAAACTGCATCCTTGTTATCCTCACTCCGAGCTGTGAGTACCGGTATACATGTAGATGTACCCAGTTGACCGTGTGTTGGCGCAGTTCAACACGCGTAAAAAGTCTTTTTACACGCTCCCTGCTACCAGCGCGGGTCTCGAACTCGGGACCTCATGATTCGCAGGCAGGCCTGCAAACCCATAATGCGTTGGTCTGGGCAAACCTGCAAGAAAGCACCACTCCATGCTCAATACACAGTAACTGTTGGTGACGGGGGTTGGCGACCACGGTGTTTTGATCCAGGCACCATTCCATCCAAGAAATAGTGGGAGTAGCTACATGTACATGTATATGTACATGTATCATGATGCTTACCTGTCAAAAAAGAAAGCAGAGAGGTGCATTTCATCCTAGTCTAGAGGCTACATGTATGATCGTTTGGTCGGATCCAGATCCAGATCCAAATCTCAGATCCGTCGGATCCTTCAGAATCAGTCTCAACTGAGGCCAGGGCGGCAGAGGCAGGGCTGGCCGGCTGGACTAGAAAGATGATGTCTGCCAGCCTAGTACACAGTCATACTGAGTCATTAGTACATATTGCCGTCTGCTGTGCTGGCACGGGCAGAGGCGTGACTTCACCTTTGCGTGCCGGTACTTGCGGTAGGCAATCTTATTAAATTTTAGGTAACGATTTCTTGTGAAGCTGTTGTGTTCAATCTTTACATTTCAATTGGGTGTTCTATTTATTTCCGAATTTAGGTTCAATTCATATTTGCTTTGTTTTCCTAGCTTACTATTGCCGTGGCTGGCTCAACGCCCTTGTCTCAGGGGATTCTGTCCCTGCATTAGCTATGCTTGTCACATGCTATGAGATTGTGTCTAATAATAATAATAATAATAATAATAAGGTTGTCCTTTTGCTTTGACTTTTACTTCATGGTTTCACGGGATTGGCCCAATTGGTTTTGTGAATAAAGTTCAATAAACCCGTTCTCAGTTTTTTTTTTTTTTTTTTTACGTGGTTCCAAGCCTCTTGTACGGGCAAAATAAACACAAGTGCAAGGTCAACAGCTTAGTACCGAGAGAAAATGAGCTGAAATGGCTGTGAAAACAGTCTTAGGGCCTGGTCAGACTGCGGCAAATTTTGGTTGCCTGACGAAAACAGAACAGCGTCCAGAATTTGAATCGCGATCACACTACACATGTGGGGAGAATGAAAATTCAAACTTCATTTCGAGCGTCAAGTGGTAGTCTCCACGAACGACGTCAAATTCCTTCACCTTGGGGATCGCCAACACCTTCAGTGCAATCCTTGCAACCATCCTTATGAGTTTTGTTGTTGTCCGTGGCCAATTAGCTCCTCGATATCGAGATGAAAAAATCAGTGATTATCAGCGTCAATGGCGTATCAGCGTCAAATCCTGTTTGGAGCGGAAAAGCGTGGTCCGTTCTTGCTTTTTTTTTGGAGCGTCAACTCTCGCTTTTGCCGCTCTGGCGGCAAGTTACTATGGAGATTCGGATTATAATCCTAGGATTATTTCGATTTTGCCGCAGTCTGACCAGGCCCTTATACGGAGGAAGCTACAATGGCTGTGAAAACAGTCCAATAAGGAGGAAGCTAAAATAGCTGTGAAGACAGTCTAATGCGTAGCAAGGCGAGCCTCAGCCTGGACGAGGTCGACAGGCACAAGGTTGATGTGACGGCGGCGAACGGAGCGTGATCCTCGAACGCACCGGATCGCAGACCTAGCAAGAGAGAAAGCCAAGCAGCAGCGCATCCAGCAAACGACTTTGCTGTAGCTCTCCTTGCGCTTAGAAGCCAGAGCATCAGCAATCCGCTTGACGACGATGGCTGCCTCTGGACCCATTCCGCCGCAAGCCGTTCTCAGTAGGAAATCTTTAGTATTAGTTACTACAGCCAGCCAGAGTAAAGCCAGGCCTGCCGGGCATGCCTGGCCTAGCGCCTTGAGTTGAGGTCCTGCTATGCGCGGCAGCGCCCACCGACACGCTACGTATACCAAGTCGCAAGATCGCCACACAGTAAAAATCATTCAGAGAGGTTCTGCTATACGTGAAACCAAGAGAAATCATAGGTGAAACGTAGGGCATGCAGAACAGCATTTCGTTAGACTTTACGTTACGGGAACGCGAAGAAAGTTCGCGTGATTCTTTGCGTCGCGTTCCCAAAACGTAGAGCAGAACCTCCCTATTAAAAATCGAAAAACAAGCCACGTAGACCTACATGATGTTATTGATGGTACATGTTACGTGTGCAGTCAGTGACAGACACAGTCTACATGGTCTACAATGTACTAGGCCTTGACGGATTATGCTAGCATAATTTTCGCATAATTCCTACCAAAATCGAATAATCGCATAATTCAAGGCAAATCGCATACGAATCGCATAAATAATGGAATAATCCGCCTGTTCGCACCAAATTCCATAGAGTTGTATATGTTCTACAAGTACAAGTAGATACACCAGGAGGTCGTAGGTTTACGACTCCCTTGATAACATGTTCAGTCCATTACAATCAGTGATGGTCGTAGCTACAATTGTAGGTCGGACGGTGCGTTGACCCCGTTGAACTTTTGCTACTACAGTACAATGCCCTATAAAAAGAATCCCCTGTTATTTTGCACAGAACCATCATATACATTAGCAGCATAAGTGAGCATAATGCGGCATAATATGATAACTTTTAGCGTAAAAATAGCATAATTCTGCAATTTTTTCAGCAATGCGAAAAGCATAATTTCACGAAAATATTAGCATAATCCGTCAAGGCCTACAATGTACAGTCGACTAGTCATGTATAATTATATTATACGTATGTAAAGGTTATGTAAAGGTTATGTACATGTACATGACAGTGTCATTGATTAGGAAAGCGATCCTGTCAGCTTTTCTATTATTGTGGTCACAAGAGCTAACGACACCGCTATTGACACGTTGTCTACGCAAACCCGTAGACCATGGGAGACATGACTGTACTATAATTTAGAAAAGCGATCCTGTCAGCTTTTCTATTATTGTGTTCACATGGCAGAAAAAACGACATCGCTATGCTACGTAAGTTTCTACGTAAGGTGCTCGGTATTTCACTTAGGCTACGTAAGTCTCTACGTAAGGTGCTCGGTATTAGGTCTACCAACGCGTGGTAGCCGTGTGCTGTGCACGTGCACGGCAGACATTGTGTTCAGTGCATGCAGTCCGCGGATCCGTGTTCGGATGTGCATGCGCGAGGAACTTCCTTCTTTGGAACTGCTTCTTGCATGAGCTGTTTCGGATATTTCGTCTCCTGGCCTGGCTTATTTCATTTCGGCGCTGCTGAGACCTCCTTTCGCGGAATATTACTCAATGACAGGTGAGTTGACCAGTTGCCTTTGATTCATTTGCTTGTGTTGACTCTTTCATTCAGGAAAAGTGTGCTGATTTGGGGGCGGAATGCAATAAATAATGGAAAAGTTGACAGGATCTCTTTTCTAAATTTTGCTTTTCTGCTGCCGAGCTGCGAGGCCTCCTTTTACGGAATACTCGATGACAGGTGATCTCTAACAGTTGGCCGGTTTCCTTCGATTCATTTGCTTATGTTCACCTTTCATTTACGAAAACGTGTGCTGATTTTATTCGGATTTAGATCCATTTTTATCTCTTTGCCCTTGTCTACAGTGTGCGAAGAACGCGAGTTCAACGTCTTGACGGTAAGGCTTATGTTAGATGTGTTGTCGAAATACTCATATTCATTGCACATTGGTGCGTTACAAGTAAGGCACTGGTCAGTGGCATACTATCGTTGGCAGTTCCCAATCTGGAGGGAAAGGTTCAAGTACCAATTGACCGAGTTTGCAAAATATATTCGCATATCAGGGGAAATCTCTATTGTGGAGAGGTTCAGTAACTTGTTTGTTTCATACGAAACAAGCCAATGGGTGCAGTCTCGTCTCGTGAAAATCTCGTACTTGTATGATTGGATTTGTTTACTCAAGTCTGGGCTGTTTGATTTGTGAGTACCGCCGAGATTGCACTGCCCCAAATAAAGTTTCGTGCCGCCAAAGCAAGAATTACGATCTGCAATCTGTTTGTAGTACCTGTAAGAATGTGGAGTGCATGTATCGTACTTTCTCTGTTGCTGTTTCAGTTGCCGTCATGTTGCTAAAGAAAGGTTCAGTAGAGAGGTTCTGCAAAACGAAAATTCGAACGAAGTTTCGCGACAGTCCTTGCGAAAGTGTGTACGAAT
The DNA here is from genome assembly GCF_964019385.1 of Sycon ciliatum. Classification (NCBI taxonomy): domain Eukaryota; kingdom Metazoa; phylum Porifera; class Calcarea; order Leucosolenida; family Sycettidae; genus Sycon; species Sycon ciliatum. The sequence goes on from NC_088643.1 coordinate 89,637,231, forward strand.
TTTTGCACGAACTTTGCGTTCTGCACATTTTCGTAGTTTGCGCGGGCCAAGTGCACGTACGCCATGATCCGATCTCACGAAATTTCCTACGACAGTTCATTTCGCGTTCCCTGCAAGTTTCGCGTCCAAAGGTGCGAAGTTTCGCACTTCATGATGTAGAGCGAAAGTTTGTACGCATTTTCGTTTTGGAGAATCTCTCTAGTGACTCAATTGTTTCATACGAGACGAGTCAATGAGTCGGTGTGGCTTAGAATCTTTCGCTGTAGAAGAAATCTATTCGTATGTCTATTGGAGATATAATTGTATTCTCTGGTTATAAAATAGGTTAAGCTCACAGAATAGATACCATCGGTCCCTTCGTGTTCGTCCTAAAGAGGTTCGACTGGATATCATTCATACTCACCAAAAGATGTGTAAGATTTTATTATTGCGGAGTGCCTTCTTTATCTCTCAGTACCTCCAACCATAGCCTTGCCCCTTTTCTCCTCAGGATCAGTGTGGTTGTTGGAACGAGGTTTTGGACTCGGCAATGTATTCGTTTACATTTTAATACATGTTTATTGTTCCTCCTTTGCTGTGTTGTTTTAGACAATCGTGGACTAACAGTTTGAAGTCATTGAACTACTTCCAAAAGTTGTATCGACATCAACAGGATTACGATTTCAGTTTCAATACGATGCTGGATGACCTTATCACGATAACCCATGACTTTAAACCATTATAAACACAATCAACAAAAACATCTGCGACACGCACCTGGCGCATGGCTACATTTCTCAAATAAATCTGATTGAGGGTGGAGAAATCTGAAATATCTGAAAGGCAAGACAATTTTATGACAGAGTCATGAAATTCTGCAACAGCAACATGCACAGAATGACCTCCGTAGAAAAAAGTATCACCGCCACTGCTCACATGTTTCCCCGCAGAAGAACATGCATTATGCTAGTGCCATTTTCTGCAAGAAAAGGCTTGCACATCAATGCGTATAATATGGTATTGATACGATGTGAAGGCCATCATTTACATATTGATATAGGGCATTCCATTGATTGATGACAGAAAAAACAAAAGAAATTATAGCAATAAAAACTGCTTTATGGCAGTTTTCTAAAAAAGGTTATTGTGTTCTAGTCCATGGACCCCGTCTAAAAAGTAAGAAATTAACGAAATGTGATAGCTGAAAATTAAAATTTCACACAAAACCTCACAATAATCACACACAGAATCAAAAGCTACATGCAGAAGACCTTTTCCCCTCGTGATCCTCTTTCCTATGCATGCATGTTGCCAATTGTTGGTGCAGTACAAGTTTAGTGTTGAAAGCAGCATTTCAAGTGTTGTGATTATTGTGAGGTTTTGTGTGAAATTTTAATTTTCAGCTATCACATTTCGTTAATTTCTTACTTTTTAGACGGGGTCCATGGACTAGAACACAATAACCTTTTTTAGAAAACTGCCATAAAGCAGTTTTTATTGCTATAATGTAGTAGTAGTACTGTATTTCAATATTTGCCCAGTCAGGCTTTGATTTTACGATCAAAGCCCGCTCCTACTGTCCTAGTACTTTCTTTGATTTATTACTGATCTACAGTGTAGCTCGCTTTTTGTTTTTAAATTAAAATACTCGAGATGGTTGAGTCGTGCTTTCAAGCGCGATAGGAAGATCGAAGTACGTGTTCATGTCAGAAATCCAATCAAAACAGTCTTGTTCATGTTCCATCAGCCAATCACAGCCCTTCGCGAAGTATTTACAAGTAACTAATAATTACTTACTAGTAGTTCGATATGAGTTTCAAGTATGGGTGCATGTCGGAAATGTGATCAAAACACTCCTAGTCCTACTCGACTCGGGAAGTGAAAGTAGGGTGCGGTTTGACATTTTGTGCTCCGAGGATTAGCCTCGAGGTGCGTCTCTCTACAGAACTACCCCTCCCCATTATTGCTTAGAACTAATAGAAGAGACCAACAGTACCAATGGCGACAAACGAAGGCATGGACCTGGCTTTGGTTGGCTATGAGGAGCTCATCAAGATCGGCGAGCAAATGTCTGTGGATAAAGCCTCGAGCCTCTCCCGGCCGGATCTGGTGAGCGAGCTGAGGAAGCGTGGAGTGGGCGTGTTGGCGCAGAGTTCGCTACCCACATCGGAGCTCCAACTTGCAATTGTAAGCCTTACTGACTCAATTAGCTGCATGTCACAGGAAATTGTCTCCTTGAGACAGGATAGAGCCGACAAAATCCTGAGTCTGGAATTAGAAGTGCAACAACTCAGGCGGGAAGTTCAGGGGCTCCAACAACCGGAAATCTGTGTACGCCCTCTCGTACAGGAAGCACAGCAAAATTTGGCAATGTCCGGCGGGAAGTTGTACAGCACCGCCGTAGGAGACTTGAATCCCCCACGTGCACGCACCCATATTTCCTCTGGTCCTCTGCAGTACACACAGGGTAGTACGGGTTCTAGTACTCACCATATGACCCCCGCTCACACCACCTCCAGCCATTTGTCGCAGCCTGTTTTGTCAATGCATGGCACCAGACCACACCCACCTGAGCAATCCAACCCAGGGTCGAGTGCTGCAGGTGCAGAGTGGTCGGAAGTCACACGCCGTAGGGTTACGTCACGCTACGTGAAACCACAGCCCAGGGCAGCCGACCCGCGTGTGCTAACAGGGCCTGAACGTACAAAGAAGCTTGTTCTGTACGTTGGAAATGTCAGTCCGGGTTGCAGGGCAGAGTCAATAACAGCGTGGTGCAAGGCCCGCCAAGTTGACGTACTGAACTGTTCGATTTCAGAAAACACGTACCTGGGTACTAGCCATGCTCGCGTAACCGTGGCAGCATCGGACGAGGACAAAGTTCTCGACTCCAAATTCTGGCCGGCCACCATCCAGCACACAGTGCGAAAGTGGCGCTTTGCTGATGCCCAAGGTAACAAGTCGTCTTCTACTTCGCGGCGAGGCAGTGATGATCAATCCTGAACTGTCATGCTAACAAACCAACATACACAACGATGCAGCAACAACGACTAAATCCCAACGCCCCTGTATTCACCCCACGATCGAAACTAGCCCGCCTGCTCTACCCCGCTCAGCCCTCCTCTGGCCGACCCGCACACATTGCATGTCCAGCGCTAAATCCATCAGCGTTCCCTTTTTTCCCTAAATCCCAGCGTGATTTAACCCTAGTATCTCTGAATTGTCGCTCTGTTGTCAACAAGTTGTCTGAGCTCTGCGTTATTGCCGAATGTGCTAAGCCTGACATAATCTGCCTAACAGAGACGTGGCTCTGTCCCTCGAACCCGCTCTCACTGTCAGGCTATATCTGCATCCGCAGAGATCGACCTCCGGAAGACAATCGGTCAGCACATTGTAGCCGTGGGTATGGGGGTGTTGCCGTACTTGTCCGTTCGGACTCCTTTCCGTACGTCTCCCCTCGTGCTGACCTTCAACGCCCTGGCTGCGAGTCTGTGTGGCTTGAACTTGGCTCCCCCTCTACTCAATCTCAGAATCCCATCTTACTATGCTGCATGTATCGACCACCCTCACAGAGCACAATGCAATTGTCGTACTTTTGTGACATGTTTGTTGAGGCATTACAGTCAGTCTGTTTAGATTCTTATGATCTGCTAGTGACTGGCGATTTCAACGCCCACAACTCAAGCTGGTGTCCCACCGATTCTACCTCGAAGGCTGGTGATCTCCTTAGCACAGTATTTGCTGCTCTTGGGCTCCACCAGATGGTTGACTTCCCCACTCATTCCTCGCCTAATGGCTCTGTTTCGTGTCTGGACTTGGTGATCACCAACCGACCACGCCTCGTGCGCTCAATTGATCAAGCACCTCCCTTGGGTATGTCTGACCATATACAGATTGTTTGCACTTTATGTTACGCCCCTATTTCGAACTACTTCCCCAACTCTGCCACTGGTCCTCCCTCTTCACTGTATCGCTTCAAACAAGTACCTTCGCACCTTTGGCAATTAATCAACGCTGATTTAGCTGGCTACAACTGGTCCTCTCTGAACTCGTACACTGATGTTAATGACGCACTTCATCACTTTGATTGTGAGCTCCAGTCCGCCTTCCGTCGGCACCTCACTTCATTCGGAGCCACCCACACTGTGACATCTCCACGACCCCGCATGCAATCTCCACCATGGGTTACTGCTGAGCTCAGGTCTGCTGTAAAACGCAAGCGTGATCTATATAGTGTGTACAAAAAATATCCGACAGCAGTAAATCATGCAGCTTATAACCGACAAAGGAATGCTGTAAAGCACCTGTCTCGGCAAGCACATCGTCAATATATACGCTCCATCCAAGCATCACTAACGTCACCGAATCGACCTACACTCTTTCAGTTTGTGCGAGCACAGCGGCACACTTCCGGCCGTGTCATGCCCCAAACGATGATAGCATCCGACGGTACGGTCGCCACGTCCCCCAAGAGCATAGCTGATGTTCTGAACACTCAGTTCACCTCATTTGGGCTACCTGATGATCCTTCGTGGCGCATTCCCCCTTTGTCCCAGTCGCCTTTCATATCTGTTCCGTTCCGTACAATCACTGTCACTACGTTTCAAGTTCGGAAATATCTGAAGCGCCTGAAATGTGGAAAGTCTCCCGGCTCAGATGGGATCCCGAATGAAGTGCTGCAGTCTCTTGCACCATCAATAGCCTATCCTCTCGCCATTATTTTTAATATGTCATTTCGAACTGGTACATTCCCACAGGATTGGAAATCCGCCATCGTGACACCGCTTTACAAGAATAAAGGCTCCCGTGCTTGCCCGGCAAACTACCGCCCCATCTCTCTGCTGCGCACAGTTTCCAAACTTTGTGAGCGTATTGTATTCGATTCCCTCTACCTGCACATCGCTCCGGCTCTCTCACCAGCTCAGTCGGGATTCTGCCGTGGTGACTCAACTCAATACCAGGTGACTCGACTTGTCCAAGACATAGCGACAAAGAGGAACTGTGGGGAGCACGTGGGAATGGTGTTTTTCGACTTGGCTAAGGCATTCGACACCGTTTGGCATCGTGGCTTACTTGCCAAGTTGAAGGTCACCTTCCGGGTGGAGGATGCTGCCTTGCGTTGGATATCCTCGTATCTGTCTGCTCGTTCTCAGGCTGTTCGCTTGTTCTATTTCTTGTCTGATCCCCTCCCTGTAACGTCTGGAGTGCCCCAAGGTTCCATTCTGGGTCCTTTGTTATTCTTGCTTTACGTTAATGACCTACCTTCAGTTGTCCCCGATGTTAGTTTGTATGCGGATGACACTGGCCTTATCTGTTCTGATTCCTCCCCTGCACAATTACTCCTTACCATGCAGCATCGCATCAACAGCACTGTCATGTGGATGCAAACGTGGAAACTCCAGCCCAATTTAGACAAGACAGAAGCCATGTATATTTCTTCATCCCCTCCTGATCAACCATTATTCTTCCCTGACTCGACTATGCCTATCCGTGTTGTTACTCAGCACAAACATCTAGGTGTGATGTTTGACTGCAAACTCTCTTGGGCTGCACATGTCAACTGTGTATGCAAGCGAACCAGTTCAGCCTTAGGGGTACTACAACCACATTGCACTCATTTGCCCATCCAGTGTAAACTATTATTTTATCAGTGCTATATTCTCCCTTTATTCGACTATTGCGATACCGCTTGGTGTGGCCTTTCTGACACAACTCTGAGCCAATTAGAAGTCCACCATAGATTTATACTTAAAATTCTTTACAACAAGGATCGATGTTTTCCTTCGGATGCCCTTTATCGACTTGCACACACTTCTCCTCTCTCCGTTCGTCATAAGCACCATCTCTGTACACTGGTTCATAAGATATTTCTTCATAAAACCCCTTCACACATGATGAAGTACAATTGGTTTTCGACAAGCTCAACCCGTAACGCGCTCACCCTGCCTCTTGTTAAGTCAGCCCAGTATCTAAAGTCCCCTTTGTTTTCCGGCTACTCTCATTGGTTATCATTACCATACGGTCTGAAAACTTGTTCTTCTATTGGTCAGTTTAAAGATCTACTATCACAACTGAACTAGACGCAATAATTATCATCGAAGAACATTCTCGAATACCTGGGTGATGCACGAATTTTGATAGTGCTCACTTCCGTTAATCGTTTTTCTTTGTAATTTTCCATTCATTTTCTGCTTTAATTCATATTTGCTTTGTTTTCCTAGCTTACTATTGCCGTGGCTGGCTCAACGCCCTTGTCTCAGGGGATTCTCTCCCTGCATTAGCTATGCTTGTCACATGCTATGAGATTGTGTCTAATAATAATAATAATAATAACTCGTGTTCGATCAGCCTACATGTACGTGTACATCACAGCCTAGCTATTGTAATTTATTTGTATGCTAGCCCTTCGCCACTCGCGCTTCGGCCTTCGTGCTTTGCGCGGCAGGCTTACATGTACACTCGTGCTCTTGCTTGCTGCCCCCCCCCCCCCCCCCCCATTCCATACTTTTCTTTTACAGACTCAACTGTCGGTAGATATCTGCGCGGTGTCATCAAGAATCAGGTGATGCCCCGACCACAGATCAGCTGAGAACGGCCGCACCCTCCGCAGTCGAGCGTGAACGGGCGCCGGGCCGATCGACTACAGATAGCTACACTGACGTGTACCATGGTGTACGTGTAGATTATCTACAGACAAGTGTACAACTACAAGCATACATGCAACATGGCCAGCAATCAAGGACATCTGAGAGTTGTAATTTTTGTACTCCTCCGAGGTGTGATTTTTGGCGTGCTGGGCCAAGTACAATGAAGCCATCTGCAAAAAAACTGCAGAAAATGGTTGTTGTTTGATCCTTTGGTGTAATCTTTGTTTCTAGTCGAAGCTAGTTGCTGTTTGGAGCAGAAACGCTGAAATTGACTATTTTCTGCATGTACTCATACATGTACTCATGTACTCAGGCATGCAGTCTCACTCGTATTTTAGCTATTTTTCTGGAATGGATGCTGCTCTGCGCCCCTTGGTGAACATTTCCTGCGCTCGTGGAGCAGTTGAAAAGGACCACTGGTATGTCTGGTTCCTGGTTTGAAAGTGGAGAGTCGACTTTTGTGCCTTGAAAAAGGAGTAGAGAGCGATAAAGGTACGTCTGTGGCTGATTTTTGAGTGCTCCTCGTACATTTTTGATCGTGATAGAAATTCTCAGACCAAAGTCAGACCAAAGTCAGCGCGATGATGGTCGTACAGTTTTCTTGTGAATTTTTTAGTTCTTTCATCTCGTGTCTATGTCAGTATCGTGATTGTGAAGTGGAGAGGATGATTTTCTTCCTCTAGGCTTCGTTCGGCCGACTTTGCTTCGTCCTCGTTGAAAAGTGATCCTGAAAAAAAGGTCAATTCGCAAAATTATGTTGATTGTCAATGTACGAGATGACATGCGATTGCTGGCTATGATGATATGCATGCTTGCTCTGTCTTGCAAGATTATCGATTAGAGTTTCCTGTGTGTTGACCTTGCGCTAATTTCTCAGTTCTCTAGCTGGCGTGATGCCGATCTACGTGTGCAAACGCTCTACTCAGGCTTAATTACTCCGACCTCAGTGTTCGCTACTACCTGCCAAAGGTTAGGAAATGTTGTTCAAGCAGATCTTTGTAGAAGCGTATCCTATTCCCTAAGTACTACTACTAGTGGTATGATCCTGTGGACCTAGCTCGCCAGTCTTACAGAACCACAGTTTCAGAACCGAGCGTTTTCGTTACCTTCTCTTCAGACTTCAGAGGTTTATGCAGGGAATATGCCATGGAGACAGGTCAAACAGCACCAGTCCTTCTAACCAGGAAAACACCGGTTTTTGCATTTTTAACTCGGATACTGAGAGAGTAAAATTAAATTATTTGAGTAAATAATTAGCGACGAGCCTCCTTAAGTGGCAGTCTGGGTTCAGAGGGTCAAAAAACAAAGTTTCGATTTTCTGTATTTTTTCACTGGCAGCGTCTTGTGTATGGTCCAAAGGGTTTATCCTGAAAATTTGAGCGTAATCGGGTGCTTCCTTCCGGAGATATAGCCGCGCAAAGTCTGCACAATTGTTTTTGAAATACTGAAATATCAGCAAATTTCTACAAAATTTAGGTTTGCACACTATTCCGATTTTTACCGTCAATCTTTGAGCGATTTCATTAAAATTTTCTGGAGCGACTCCTGGTACTCCTCTGCGCTGCAGACTGACAGCCGCGCACGATCTTTGTCACCATGGCAACCAAGATAACTTTTGCGCATGCGCAAATTCAAAAAAATTCAAATTTCGACTCTCATGATCTCAGCTGATCGCTCTGCTGTTGAAACTAGTTACTTTTGGAGTAATTGTTTTGGAGTAATTGTTTCTTGGAGCTAACCCCTTCGTTGGCTACTATGGGGAAGTCTAGAGCCAAGGGAAAGCCCGGACGATCTAAGAAAAGGAAAAGAACGTTCTATGGAGTGTCTCAGGCGCCGAAGGCTCCCTCTGGTGAAATTTCGCCTGCAAAACAAATTCCTGACTTGCCACTGTCTGATGACGACCTTGAAGTGTCAGCTGAAGCCACGTCTTCAAACAGCGATAGTGATGGAAGTGGCGGTGAAGTCGACAGCAGTTCCTCCGACAGTGACTTGGATGAAGAGTGTGAGGAAGGGGCGCATGGATTTCGCCTGATTGATCTCGAGTGCCTTCAGCAGCTTTTGTCAGCTGCAGTTTGTTGCAGTGGCTGTAATGGCGCAGTCACGATCAGCGAATCGCAACGGGGAGGCCTTGCATCATGCCTGGAGCTTTCCTGTGTTAACTGCGGCGACATAGCAAGCGAATTTATGTCCAAGAAGTTCAATCGGGTCTGGGAGGTGAACAGACGAGCAGTATTCGGAATGCGACTGATTGGCCGTGGACGTCAATCAATGGTAAAGCTGGCGGGTGCACTGAATATGCCATCACCTATGAGTCGGTCGACATTTTACAGCCATGCTAAAGGCCTGCATTCCGCGTCCAAGAGCGTCGCTGAGCGTAGCATGACTGAGGCAGCTGAGAAAGCAGTGTCCGCAGCAGATGGGGGTAGCGATATCGCTGCTTCCTATGACGGTACCTGGATGCGCCGAGGATTCGCATCGCTCTTCGGAGCCTTCACTATAATTGCATATGATGTCGGCAAAGTGGTGGACTGCGAAGTGCTTTCAAAGTTTTGCCACAAGTGCACGCACTTGGCGTCTAGAAAAGAGAAGGGAGAGCTAACCAAAGATGACTATGATCGACAGATTGCCGAACACGATTGCTCAGTCAACACCACTGTATCAGCTCCTGCCATGGAGAGTGCAGCCGCCAAGACTCTGTGGGCCAGGTCCTTTGAGAGCCGCAAGCTGAGGTACACCACCTACATTGGTGATGGAGATACCAAGAGTTTTAAGGCTGTGCGTGACGCTTGTCCGTATGGGCCCGAGGTGCCTGTAGTCAAGGAGGAATGTGTCGGCCACGTTCAAAAACGCATCGGTACCAGCCTAAGAAAGCTGAAGAAAAACCTTGCGGGCAAGAAGCTTGCTGATGGGCGCACTATAGGCGGACGTGGTCGCCTCACGGATGCCATGATCGACAAGCTGCAAGCCTACTATGGCATGGCTGTGCGGAACAACAGCGGAGACTTGCAAGCCATGGCCAGGGCCATATGGGCATCCCTCATGCATCGTGCATCCAGCGACAGTAAACCTCAGCACCAGTATTGTCCGCCTGGAATTAACAGCTGGTGTAGATGGCAGCAGCAACAGGCAGGTGGTGATGTCTACGCCCACCACAATATCCTGCCAGAGGCAGTATGGAAGGAACTGAAGCCGGTCTACATTCGGTTGTCCGACCGGAGTTTGCTCGAGCGCTGCCAGAAGGGTGCTACGCAGAATCGCAACGAAGCGTTCAATGGACTCGTGTGGCAGTTGTGTCCAAAGACAGGCTTTGCATCCGCTCCCACTGTCCAGATGTGCGTCTACCTGGCCGTGGCCTGGTTCAATGATGGAGGTGTGGCAGTGAAACGCGTTCTGGACGAGATGGGCCTCCCTACTGGACACCATACGACACGTCTCATCAAGCTGCTAGACCGTGAGAGACAGGCACATGCTGCCAGAAAGAAGTCAGAAGAAGGGAAGAGGTCACGAAAGAAGCGAAGGAGGATCAGGAAAGGCATCCAGGATGAGCAGCAAGAGGAAGAAGGTTTGACATATGAAGCTGGTGGCTTCGACTAAGTTCTAGTAAGTTCTAGTTGGACAGACATACCTCCATCTGTACTTGCACAGAGCACTTTTTTTCTCCATTTTCCACTGAGTCCCGTACCTCTTAGACAGCGTAGCGAAGAACCTGTAAGTCACAGACCCCATAAACCATACATTTTTGGAAACTGTGAGCATTTATCAAGGTGCTAAGTGTCATGGATTTTTATATTTGTCTAGTAGCTTTGAGTAAAGTGCTACTGATCGAGGACCTAAATTTTGCGCGATTGCATGATTTTTGTTTGACAGCTTGAGTACTTTGTTCTGAATATGATTTCAAAATTCCGCTCCACTTAGCACCTAGGTATATGTGAAGGAAATCCTGTGGAGCACTCAGTTTCTACCCAGCTTCTTTCTGCGTTTGCATATTGCGTCTAAGGTATTGGTGGTACGGCATAATCGCAGATTTGACTATTGTGTCTGCGGATTCCCATGTGTGAGCTTGATTTATACTTCATTGGACTTAGTGAAATACACTGGGTATGTGGTCAAGATTTGAGCAAAATTCATCAATTATTATGGAAGTTACGGCTGTGTTCATGCGGTCGGGCCGCGAACCCAGACTGCCACCTTAAGGCCTTTGCATCATGGCTGGTAGCTCGGCCTATTTAGCGCGTAGCTGTACTGGTGATAGATTTTTATGGCGCTCGCTTGTTCAGACTTGCTCTGTGACGCCCCGACGGCCATGGGCTTGTGATGATGATGATGTACTGATGACTGTGATGAGGCCTTTATGGCCGAAACAGCTTGCTGTCTACAGTAGGGTCCGGCGGATTCTGCCAGCAGAAAAATTGGCAGAATCCGGTACTATTTCTGGGAAGTAAGTTTCATGCATGTTTGGTATGTGGATAAAAAAATGGAGCAGAATTCGAGGAATTGCCCGCCATAAGGTTTGTATGGTTCTGCCAATTTCACTGTTTTTCGAGCAGAATCTGCCACCTTTTCGAGCAGAATCCGCCGGTCCCTAGTCTACAGCGTTGAGTAAATAATTAAAATAGAAGAAATCACATGGAAACGAGTTATGAAGCAACTATCCATAGTACTAGTAACCTTGAACCTTCCAAGTTGGAAGGCTGTTGGTTTGCACACTGGAGATGTGTTAGAGCTAGGTCTCAGGTTGTTGAGTGTCTCAGTAGCGTATAGCCTGTCAGTTTTGTGCCCTGTTATCGCACTTTATGTTACTGTCGTAGGTAGTTAACTAGTTGCTTCATAACTCTTTTCCATGTGATTTCTTGTCTTGCATTTTTTGGGATTTTTCACTTTAATACAGTGTATTAAATTTATAGGGTATTCATAATTTAAAAAAACTAATCAATATACAGTGCGTATTGGTTATAGTGTGGTCGTGTAAAAGAATAATTATACTGCCTACAAGAATGAACTCTCATATTTTCATAATCATAACATGGGTTTCATGTGTATATTTATTCTTACAAGCAATGTTATCGTGTAATAGAATATATCGGTCCTAAGAATGGACTTTGTGTAGCAAAACATGCCAGATTAGTACAAAGTGTATCGCCTGTAGTAATAACATCTGCCCAATACAGTTGCTGCAAGTGCATGTGGTGTGGTCATGTAACCAGGTAACCTGGTAACTCATGTTGCTCAGCCACATGACATGGTGAACCCATGCAGGCTATGGTCCAGTATGGGACTACTGTACATGTACTTTGGAAGTACGAGCAAACGCATACACAGCAACACTACGTTGCATGTATGATGATCTTCCTGGCTATGCGCACATGCATATGATACGTCACACTATATTTATCGCGTGTAAGAAATGTCGGAAATAAGAATAGAAAGTCGTTTTTCAAACACCCACGCTATAACCGATACCAACTGTAGCTTTAAACTCGGATGGAGATCCAAGGATTAAAATTAAAAAAGAGGACCAAAAGTTTACAAGTTATCTGTTTTGTCCAGCACTAACGGTTATAAGCAGAATACTGTTGAGTCAAAAATGTGCAACAATTAGCACAACACTGACTGATGAGATCATGACATTCAACGACCTTATGCTTAGCTGCATCACGTCTAGAATGCGCAAACCAGCAGCCTTCCAACTTGGAAGGTTCTAAGTTATGAAGTAACGTAAGAAAGGGGAAGGTGAGCGCACTCTAGACGAAAACAAGCTAAACATCACAGCGAACTGAGAATGTTAGCTATGACAAGATGGTGATGAAGGACGAAGGACCACGGCACAGGACGGCCTCGCTCACTTCGGAAACGCGAAACAACGACCACCCAACTTAGGAGGCTCATGTTATCAGAGATAAGCAAAAAGAGGGGAAGTTACGCGATCACGAAGCAAGACAGACCGGACGGCACTATCTCTTCGTGCTACATGTATACTACATGTACATGTGGAATGGAACTTGTGATGGACTATAACTTAAGGCCACCCTTTCTTTTTTCGTTGTTTAACGTCCGCGCCCGCGTACCTTTTTGCCTCCGACCGAAAAAAACCCAAGAAAGTAGTAGTACCAATAATATGCGAAGTTGTAAATACATGATTGTGTAGTTTCACAGTGTGCCGATCATGACCTTAAACTTATAATCTTGCCTCCCGGGCATGCCTTTGTCTTGTGTTCTTTTTCTTTTTTTGTTGGCTTTTAAATATCGTACGGTGTGTGTCCTAGTAAAAATCCAGATGTAATGAATTCATGACATGCTAACTCCATGCTATGCACTGTACCTGTTTTGTTGGATTCATCAGGCATGTGCTCCAATGTACCATCAAAGAGTGTTGTTCTATGCCTGCAAGTGCCGTTAGACCCAGAAATATTTATTTATTTATTTATTTATTGCAGCATCTCATAGCACAGTGAGAACACCGGCCAATACAAAGAGAGAGGGTGTTAGCCAACCACGGCAAGGAAGGGAGAAGGGGAGGAGAAGAAAAAAGGAACCGGCATGGATAAGTAGTGATTGCAACAAAATGAGAAACGCAAAATCAAAGTCAAGGCGCGACAAGGCTCTTAAAAAGGCGGAGGGAAGAAAGGTCCTTAGCTTCTTGGGGAAGTGCCAGCCACGCAGAGTACGCAGTGAAAAGGGGAGAGTGAAGTAGAAAGGAGGACTTGGGTTTCGGAAGGGAAAGGGAGTTTCTCGTGCTACGGGAAGAAAACCAGTTGAAACAGTGGAGGTGAGGTGGACACAGATTGAGTTTGAGAGAATGGATAAGGGTGACAAGATGTGAATTACGTCTCTTAGACAAAGGGGTAGTGTGAGCAAGGGCATAAAGGGTGGAAGATGGGAGCATGCGGGGTTTCCGGAGGAGGATTTTTAGAACTTTTTTGTGCTGAATTTCGAGCTTTTCAGCACGGGTTGTATATATCACATGCTTTACTGGTCAAAATGTTTGATTGGGGTTTCCAGTTTTTGGAATGGGCTTTTGTTTTTTTCCGCCCTCCCGCGTACCTTTTCGCAAAAAAAAAGGACGTTAAACAATGAATTAACAAAGGGTGGCCTAAACGGCAATAACCGTTAGTGCTGGACAAAACAGATAACTTGTAAACGTTTGGTCCTCTTTTTTAATTTTAATCCTTGGCTCTCCATCCGAGTTGAATCTGCACACCTGATGAGCCGTCGGCATCTTTACGGCGAAACGTACGTCGTGTGACACTACATGTACTTGTTATTGCCGTTTATAGAGACCATCACAAGTTCCATTCCACATGTATATGTAGTATAGTACGAAGCGATAGTGCCGTCCGGTCTGTCTTGCTTCGTGATCGCGTAACTTCCCCTCTTTTTGCTTATCTCTGATAACATGAGCCTCCCAAGTTGGGTGGTCGTTGTTTCGCGTTTCCGAAGTGAGCTGAGGCCGTCCTGTGCCGTGGTCCTTCGTCCTTCATCACCATTTTGTCATAGCTAACATTCTCAGTTCGCTGTGATGTTTAGCTTGTTTTCGTCTAGAGTGCGCTCACCTTCCCCTTTCTTACGTTACTTCATAACTTAGAACCTTCCAAGTTGGAAGGCTGCTGGTTTGCGCATTCTAGACGTGATGCAGCTAAGCATCAGGTCGCTGAATGTCATGATCTCATCAGTCAGTTTTGTGCTAATTATTGTTGCACATTTTTGACTCGACAGTATTCTGCTTATAACCGTTAGTGTTGGACAAAACGGATAACTTTGTAAACTTTTGGTCCTCTTTTTTACAAGTAATTTCAATATACAGTCGTCCCTCTCTAATCCGGCACCTTTTGCTACGGCGTTTTCTGCTGGATTAACGAGGGTGCTGGATTAAGAAATCCTGCCCTCTGACCCGGCCCTACCCAATTGCATGCATGTATCATATGTACGTCAAAACGCAGGGTATTTCCGTGTCGACCCAAGTATTTGGTGCACGGCTTTATATTCTCAATTGTTCTCCGGGAATATACACAGTAATAAAGTGATAAAGTAAAACAGAGAACATGTTCACATGTACTCTTGCACACACACGCACACACACACACACACCTGAAAATTGGCAGGACACTACTCCTTGCTAAAATAAGAACGTATGGTTGACTGCCGTTGTCTCCTGGACAAGCCTAGCCTGGCATGGCAAGGAGTGCACCTGTACGGTACGCGATTTACGACTGCCGGATTATGAAATCAAACTACGTGCAGTTTGAGCGATTCGTTTCAAAAAGTCACTGCCGGAGGCGGAATTCAAGTGCCGGATTAAGATGTAGGAATTGAATGAAAAAAATCGGTTTCGTCAGAAAGTGCGCCGGTTGGCAAGGGTTCCGGATAAACAAGTGCCGGATTAGAGAGGGACGACTGTAGCTTTTCGGCTGTTTCCTTTTCATATGATATATAATCTTTTCCTTCTTTTACCATGGTTGGCTATCACCCACATCTTCCCGTTTTGGCTGCCATCGGAAGCCATAAGATGTTGAATCAGTAAATAAATTCACACGACGTGAAAATGAAAGAAAACACGTTTGTATAAAAGTGGACAAGCTGCCCATCGGATTCACACAGACAACAGACCCGTGCAAATCTCGCATGCGTCTCTGTACTCATGAACTAACTTGAGTACCATACTCAAGTACATGAATTTACATATTGTACTCTCGCTGTTTTTACACGCGCGCAAAGCACAAACGTGGGCCTAGGACCCTCGATCAAGTTTATATCAAGATTTTGCACGCGCTAGGGTCACACGAGTAAAACAAGTACCACACACGTGAGTTTTAAAACGAAACGGCGCTTTTACATGCACGGTACAATCAAGCTGTAGCCGTAGGTAGCCAGTTTAGTCCTATTGTATTGTGCATAATTCTGCGGCATTGATGGTATCTGATGTCGATGGTACTACAGTGTGTATATGTTTGCACGGTTGAATCCGCCTTGGAATACCCTTCATTTTGAGGTACATATCGTATTTTACACACGGTTTTCTACATAACATAACTCTCGATATACACTCAGACGTCTCTTATCCGGGCACCTTGGGACCGGGCACTGACCGTATCTCAGATTTGCCCGTATCTCAGGATAACTCATCTACCAGCGCTGCAGCTACCATGTATCATTATCATTTTTGAAGAAGTTTTTTTGGTGCATATTGCACATGTTCAGGTTACAAAAATAATCCATGGATAAAAATGTATGGATTACACAGGTTGGCAGTGACAAATATGCACTTGTGCATTCGGAAAAAAAGTTCAACCCCCCAAATTCGAAGCATTTTTGCCATAGGAACTCTAGCTGAGGGTGGCCGGTAGAGAGACGTGCCCGTATCTGAGGCGTCCGGATAAGAGGCGTTTGAGTGTAGCATAATTTTTGCGTGGTCCCAGAGATTACGTTATATGGAGAGTAGACCTGTACTATAGAGTTGTGCGCTGAAGAACGCCCAGCCTAAAATACTAAGAAACACCACAGCCCAAAGTTATAAGAACAGCGGTATTGGTTTTCCGGCAGCTTTTGAGATACGTATAATCTTGACAGGGAGTAGTACTATAGCAGCATCTAGGGAAATAACAAGAGGCAAGTGGAAAGTGAAATGATGTATGGGTTTCGTTCCCGGGCTGCCCGTTCGTCACCCCTGGGGTAGGACCGAAACTGCCTGTTTTTTTTTTGTTTTTTTTGCCTGTTCCAGTCATCCCGAGGGCAGGACCGAAATATGCATGTTCGCGTAAAGCATTGCTGGTGGTGGGGGGGGGGGGGCATGTTTGGAATCAGCAGGCCGAAACAAAAATCATGAGTTGCGTAGCCCACAGATCACATAGGGCACCCACATTCGGGGTTAAAACGTGCACCGTTTCGGGTACTATAGTCTCGTGCCGTCTCGCTCCATAACATACACTACCACATGCCTGCGTAGCCAGTAACACAATTTAAAAGACTTTTTTTACAATTGTGTCAACCCGCAAAGAAGGAGGATAAACTTTCCATGGAAACTATCTATTATTATATAAAGCATACAACCATACAAAGTACGGTTATACAGAGGTATTGATTTGGGAGGTATTGATTGGGGGGGGGGGGGGCTGAACAGACCAAGACAAATTAAAGCAACTATAGAATAAATAGGGCGTTTCAAGAGGATGATGAATGTGGTGCTAGGACGCTTTGTAACCATTGTGGGATGGAATCGTATGATGCCATTGATGGCAAGTTGGCATGCAGGTGAGAAACTCAAGTTCCTTTCATAAGGAAAGCCAGAGATGTGGCACAGCCCTATGAAGTACCAACATGTGATATATAACATACGCTAAGCGCTTGAACCGTTCACAATGAGCCTACCTATTTCTGAGGTGGGCTTCAACAAGACTGCGCCCATACCTAATTGTGAATTGTGAATTGGGCGAATGCTGCCCACCGGCATAGGGTCTATTACTTCTGGTCCTCTTTGCTATAGACCATAAGACCAACCAAGGTTGCGACGGCTAGACCTTGGAAGCCGACTCGCATGCCCATACCTCGTGCCTGGCCAGCGGCTTTGCCGAGAAACATGCTGCGCATGCCGTACACCAACGAACCAGCCAGAGCCACACCAGCTGCAATGCAGAAACAGACATGAGAAGACAACAAGCAGGAACACAAATCAACACATGCAATATCAAACACGAGTGATGCTGAGAAGAACTGTTTGCTCACATTATCGGAGCACAATCTTTATCCCAAACACATTCATATGTACTAGCTGATGAGCAAGACTTGGAAGATTTGAAAACGTGCTAAATCATTGAAGTATTGCGCAACATAACGGGCCGTCCGGGGTTACCGATTGTTTTTACAAAACGAAAAGTTTTAGTATTTTTCAGCCCCCACCCACCCACCCACCCACCTTTTCTGCAGGTAAAACAAATTCCAATAAAATATTATTGATATCAATTTCCGACACCCAGAATGAACTGGGCATTCTCCATCTGCATTCAATAATTATTTTTAAAACGAAACTCCATCAAACCCACCCACCCCCAAAAGAAAAATTTTCGTTTTGAAAATATTATTGGTAACCTTGGACGGCCCCTTTTAAATGCTCCATTGAAATGAGCTTCAAGGTCACTCTGAACACATACACTTTGAGATAGTTACTGGAGAAAACTAGTACTGTCGCGGACATGGAAATCCAGTCGATTGACCGGGGCCGGCGCCCTCAGCGCGTACAGGACGTAAGTCATTGCATGCAGTGCACATGTTGATCCTGGCCTATGCGACCAGCAGCAGCGCATACTAATACATGCTACGGCTGCATGGCCAGCGCACTGGGGCCGCTAGACATGCGACTGGATTTCAATGTCCACGACAGTAGTTGAGGTGTTTTGTGCAGAAGGACTAGATACAGGGAAATACTCGATCCAAGTAGTTATCTACCAGCACGCATATAAGCCCACCTCCGTTTACAAGCCCATGGGCTAATCAACAGACACAACTACAGATTTGGTAGTCAAGTGGAATTTTTCACAATACGGGTATGGACTCTTGCTACTTATGGTACAGCAGGTCAGTTCACTTAACCAGTGCCATTATGGTAGACCCACTCGGCGCACAGACTTGGTGTACAAGATCCGCTTCGCTTCTGAAACAGTTTTCGGTACTTTAAAAAAAATTGCTCTAGCATTCTTATGGCCTGGGGACATCCCAGACTCTAAATAAACTGTGTTCATGTAGGCGTTGCCCCCCCCCCCCCCCCCCCCCCCCCCCTCTCGACACACACACTTGAAAACGAACCGCCCTTGAACACCATACTGCTTCAATGAACAGTCAGACTTTTCGGACTGGTATTCTAAAGAAACAAGTCCCCAGCCGGGCATACCCTCCCCTCACATTCCGACCATTCGTTATTTCAAGGGAAAATTCTGGAATCGATGACGATCAATGGCGAGAACCAATGCCATGAATCCATGTTTTGTCACTGGACTCATGCATGTACAATTATACATGCCAACCGTCCAGGGCTTCCCGGGACAGTCCAGGGAATAGGGTGTTTGTCCCGGGGTCCAGGGATTGAGATGGAACTTTTGAAATGGAAGTTCTCCTTTTTATGACGCGTTTCAGTGTTTCCTCGTACCAAGAGTATATAACCCCCCAAGAGTGTGCAACTCTGCATATGGGGTCTCCGACGGCGAACACTCACATCACGTGTCTCAGATACCTTTGTACTACGTACAAACGTAGGATAACGTGCGCGCAATCCGAAAATCTGCCGTGATCATGCTGGGGATTTGCATACGCGCAGTGAGTTTCAGTCAGAGAGTGCTTTTTGTAGTACTCCGCTGCTCGCTAAAAACGGGCTGGAAACGTACAACTGCGACACTGCACCACGTGATGTGAGTTTTCGCCGTCGGCGTACTCCATAGAAAGTTTATCAGGAGTTGCACACTCTTGGGGGGTTATATACTCTTGCTGGTACTTGTAGATCCGCTGTAAGTGCATACAGCATGTAGTAGACCAAAAAAACCATGTGGAACAGCCACGGATCGCCAGTATAACGGTAGTCAACAGAAAGTTTACTTGTGCAGCTACAGCTCAATGCAATGACATCCCTTTTGATTGAGCAGCAGTCATGAAAAATACATCTGCTAATGATGGATGCGCTAAAAAAATTGGTGCCCAGGGAAAACGGACAAAATCATTTAAAACTCAAGTGAATTCAGCCCCGTTGTCCAGGGAACTCAAGCCTCCAGGTTGGCATGTATGTACAATGAGTTTGTATTCTAGCACATTCATGCTTTTTGCCTTATTTAGAATAGCTTTGTAATTATAGACCCTTTGCATATAGACGGTCCACGGCAGCGCCCTCGAGGGACCCATATCGAGCGGAGGAAAGATGCGGAACAATTTGTGCACTCCACCCCTCGCGGATTACACGACTACACAGGCGCGCAATTGTTTGCATAATCGCCAGTCACTCGCATTCTCTACCGCAATCACCATTGTTTTCAGTTGAAGCCCGCGCTGAGGAAACTAAAACTATGAGTAGCGGCTTATAGGTCTACACTGAGGTGCAAAAGTTTAGCGTGCTTCATCAGGTGCTCAGCTAGCGCTCCTAACTGTGCAGTTATAGCGAAATGCTAGTGCACGCATAGTGTATTTCCACCGTAATTGCAAAGTCCTTGCACAAACCAGGCAAAACTCACTGGTTTGCCTGCATTATGTGCCTAATTTGAGAGATTTGTCGACGTGAATCACGGGAGGTAGAAGTGTACAGCAAACCGGGAAACCATTGCGATCTGGAAACTTTCACGATTTTCGCGATGGGTGTGAAATTGCAAACGTAAGCCGGCACAAAGAGTTGAGGTACAGTCATAAAAACATATATGACGATGGGACTCCAAACTGTACACATTACCAAGTGCAAATTGGTCTGCGCTTGCAAATCGCAAACAAAAACCAGCGCAAAGGTTTCCTGGTTTACAGTTTTCGAATATGGTGAATTGCTGGCACTACGGGTAGCTTGGGCCAGCACCGGTGCTAGTCATTACGGCTGAAGCTGAGCAACTAAGGAAGGACAGCTAGGAACTTAGTAGGAAGCCCCTCTGACGTTAGACGAAAGTTCATGTCAAAGCGGGCGCTATGTCCACCCTTCCGTATCCGTTTCAGTGCAACGCCAACCCACATGTTCTCCACGGATTCAAATATTAGCACAGGATCTTGAGTGCAGCACCGCGGACCGTCCCCATGCACAGGGTGCCCTAAAGCACGGTTCATAATACACGTACAGTAAAACCTGGTGTAAGCGACCACCTGCTCTTAACAACCGTTTTTCCATGCACGGACAGTTCTACACAGATACTGTGGGACCTGGTTCTAAAGACCACCTAGCTTTAACGACCGCTTTTGCTAGTAATGCAGACTCCAGCATGCACACCAGCTTCTCCAGAGTGGAGAACTTCCTGTCCGCCAAGGCATCATCCAGGAAGCAGCAGACCAGAATTGACGAGTTGTGGCGGCACAAGAAAAACACTTGTATGGCTCCAACTTGACACATCAATGTCTCTCACTCGTGTGTTGCCATCATTATAGCCGATTTATCGCTATATCCGATATATTAGTTACAATGATAATTTGATAAGATGATAATTTGACTGGCTTTTTCTGGTTTTGCTTTTGATATTGTCATGTTGTATCAATATAACCGGTGTATCACAGTTTTCCCCCTTGTAACTGGCTTATCACTATATCCGATGACTTTACTAAGTATAACCGATATCCACTGTACTGCAATAGAGCATCAAAAATACCATGTACAGTACTGCTCAATGGTATCTGATCGAGTCACTCTGCGGACACGCAATTTTCCCCGGCATTGGCTTTCATCCGTGTTGTCGAGATATTTTGAGTAAAATCCGTGTTTTCCATGGGAATGTACAAGAAAATAGTACTAGTACATGATGGTGCAAATGTACTACAACGCCGTACCCGCGTACCCGCCCATCAGTTTGTACGACAAAGTTGCATATCTGCATGAAACTGTACGCTAAAGTTGTAAAATAGGGAGGTTTCGCTCTACGGAATTACGTATGAAAATAACGTCGGAACTGCACGGAATTTTCATACGTAAAAAACAGAGCTGCTGGGTTTCGCTCTACGTGATTTATCCACGACTGCTAAACATGCTTTGCTGCTTTGGAGACGCGTTGGCTGCATGCGCCCACCGCATGCACCATGAACCGAAACCGCGTTTTCCATCTTATTTTGCACGTGGTGTACGGTGTGTGTACCTTGTGTTTCGCGCGGCTTGAACGTTGCCATGGATAAATGCGGAAAATGCGAAAAAATATTTCAAAAAGTCCTACGGAGGACCCAACGTAGGAAAGAGCTTTCCTACGGAATTCCGTAGAGAGATTAACGTATGAAACCTGCCCTCGCTCCCCGGCGCGTACGACATACGGATTTTCATACGTAATTACGTAGAGCGAAACCTCCCTAATGACAGATAGAGTCAGACCTCGTTTAACCGCACACATCCGTTTTCCACAAAAATATCCGGATAGGCGAGGGAACCGGATAATCGAACACACATACTGCATGTATGCACTACATATGCTGTAAATCGGTAACCAACGATTTTCTTCCGGATGGCGAGGGATCCGGTTAAAAGAGGACCGGATAAGCGAGGTCTGACTGTAACTTGTACACTGCTGCATATTAGAGGTTCCGCACTACGTAAAGTTGAGCAACTTTACGTTAGTGGGTGTGAAAAACCCGTGAATTCGCGAGTTTGCGCTCCACTTATGGAACGCTGTCTACGGAGAGTACGTAGATAGGGCTCTGATAACGTAGGTGCTCCGTAAGTGGATTAGGGTACAAAGTTATGACTCTCTCCCCAGGTCGATCCGGTCGTACACAGCCGCGTTCGGAGTTGCCAAGGGCAGCTACGTGATTTGAAAACTCCGTATGGCAGAACACAGATCGGCATGCAGTTTACGTAAGACTTTCCGTAGATCGACTACGTTTTTTACTAACGTAATAACGTTATGCGGAACCTCTCTGTTTAATACGCGCATAATTTTAGGATTTCGTCCACGTTATTCTGTGGGGACAACATAGCGCAGCCGGCTAGCTAGCCCTAGACCTGAGAAAAATGGGATGTGAAGTGGTGCAGGGCGCAAACTTGACTCACGCGATCGGATTTCATTGAGCATCACTGTCCATGTAAAATCATGCTCTACAATGTAGTCCGTTTGATGTGTGAAAGATGGCTATGTAGCTTCAGTTCTCCAGAATATCCATTTATTCCAACAGCGTCCAGTCTCGAGGGTGACTGCCGGATAACTGACACGCAACTGCACTGTGCATGGCGCTCAAGCCTATCCAATTCTTGTGGCTAGAGAAAGCAGTATCTTTTGGAAATTTATCACATCGTATTCGTTCACAATTTTCTAGACTTTCTCTTCACTGTTGATACAGAAATCAGAAATGATACATAAAAACTAGAGCACCGAAACCAAGGATTCTGAGCAAATACATGCAATCTCCAAACTTACCTAGGGACATGACCACAGTTTGGGTTTTTGAACCAAATCTCGCTGTCGAAGATCCATCACTTCCTTGATATGTCTCAGCCATCTTGGCGCTATCGTTTGTTCTAACACCCTCCGCCATTGGTAAAATATGATAAAGCCTTACGCTAAACTAGAAGTAGAACACAAGAGCTTGCAACGTTATCTGCTTCCGATAGAGCGATGTCTTTCGTTTTTATCCCCTCACAAAGTTAGTTCGTGATCGAAGTGACAACGATTGTAATGTAGGACCAGAGATACACAGGCTACAGTCCACACATACTCCCTGTACTGCACTGTGTAGGACCGTATTTTTCAAAACTCAGTGTGTTGTAATGGGATCTTGCGCAATGAAAATGACGTAGTTGTTGAGCCCACCTTTTGACTTCATTCATTCATGAATCATGACATGATGCTGTTTTGCAATAATAATAATTTTAAAGGGGAAGTATACCCTAAAATCAAATTTTCACCAGTTGTAGTCTTCTGGGTGCTGAGTCGAATGGTCTTGGTCCGAGGAAGCTGCGACGCTCCCTTCCTGCTTGAATCCCAATCGAACTCGCGCACTTCCACCGAAACTGGGTGACTGCGCCCTACTAGATGGGGATTTGTATGCAAAATGTCACTAAAAGCGCCATTTCGTTCTTATAAAAGCACGGATGACCGCGATTGGCCCATATGTTGTAGTCTTTTGGACGCTGAGTCGACTGGTTTTGGTCCGAAAAGGCTGCGATGCAGCGTTCCTCCTTTATTCCCAATCGAACATGGTTGAACAAGCGGTCACGTGCTCCTGCGTACACCAGTCACCTGGTCACCGTGCCTGCAGGGTACAACTAACTTACTAGCCTGTTTGACCTTTTTTGGGTGCAGTCCTGTGTGATCACTCGAGTTGAACTCGAGTTGAACCTTGGTGTGAAAGTTGTCGCCTGCTGGCGCGGTGACCAGGTGATTTGGGCACCCAGGAGCACGTGCATCCGTGCTTTTATAAGAACGAAATGGCGCTTTTAGTGACATTTTGCATACAAATCCCCATCTAGTAGGGCGCAGTCACCCAGTTTCGGTGGAAGTGCGCGAGTTCGATTGGGATTCAAGCAGGAAGGGAGCGTCTCAGCTTCCTCGGACCAAGACCATTAAACTCAGCACCCAGAAGACTACAACTGGTGAAAATTTGATTTTAGGGTATACTTCCCCTTTAATAATTGCTTGACATGCTTGAATGCTGAGTCATCACCACTTGCATTATTCTACATTCTGATCTGAGCTGGTGACGGTGGTGTTCTTATCACTGTATCCGCCAGTCCGCCTCCTCTTTCAAGTCTTTGGCTTTGGCTTTGGTCCCGGCTTGCCCATACTACAAGTACGGCCCTAGCCTAGGCCCTGATATAATAGTGATAGCCACACCACGCATAATCATTACCAGAACAAAGCCTCAAAGGCTGAAACGACCTCTCCAGTCAAGGCCAAAAAACTGATAGAAGATGACATTGAGCTGAGTTTTACCAAGACTGGCAAGAGTAAAAAAGCTCCTGGGATCTTCTAATACTCTAGGTTTTACTTGTACAAGTATGATTGGCATTGTGCACATGTGGATTCTAAAAACGAATACAGTGTACACAGTACAGAGCTCTGACATCAGCAGCATATGTCTGCACAATCATGTTTGGACCAGGGAGTAGTACAATAATATTATGTATTGTACTACTCCCTGGTTTGGACAGATACTGAGATAGGGAAAGTATCCGCATACAGCATCCTTGCAATGGTATAAAAAAAATATGAGTACCGGTAATGGGCGGTGTGTTTGATGTTGCCGGTAGTTTCTCCTTTTAAGTACAGTGTACTCGATGGCTCGCTCTGTATCTCCAGTAGACCTACTAAGTGTCTCCGCATAGAAACGAATATTGGTGCATGACGAAATGTTGGATGATCTTATGCTCATTTACCAGAGTCAGTTGAGCATACTGTAAGCCTACAAATATTCGGCATAATATTATTTAGGGGTGAAACGGTTACCCTTTAAGGTAACAAACGGGTATCTGGCTTAACGGGTGGGTTATCGGGTACCCTTTATCCGCCATACTTTTTCCAAAAACATTGCATTTGCCTGTGATCGTAAGCGCAACGTGTCTTTTACAGGCATTCTGAAAGGAGAGAGATTTTCGGGCAAAAGTTAATACAATAGCCTTCCGGATTTCGCGCCAGGAGGATATGCGAAGTCATGCAATTACACTACCGTGACCCGGACAAGCACAGTGTGCACAATCACTGTGCTACATGCAAATAGTCAAAATTGTCGTAGCTACAATGGATACCGTGATATGATGTAGCAGGATTGAACAAGCAAAAACACACTCAAAACTGTGCACCGAACTGTACGACTATACAAACAAGCTGCACCCTACCATCCTACACGACTATCGGGTACTCGTTTGCTAACGGATCAGCAGCTAAACAGACGGGTACCCGGGTAACCCGGATCACCCCTTTCACCCCTAATATTATTATTTATTTTCGACTATCTTCGGCTTGGGCATTTTTGGCCTGATATTTGTTGCGGCCAAAATTGGTTTTTCAAGGCTCAATATGACAGTATAGTTATAGAGGCAGCATGCTAGCAGCAGTACAGGCTGAACCGAAATGTGTGTTTAGCCCTGGGAGGCCGAGTTTACAGACGTCGAAAATGTGTTGACTTACAGTGGGGCTATTGTAGTCTAGTTGCCTTGACAACCAGAACAACGTTAGAGAGAAAACGTACACATTCGACAGGTTGCAGACACTGCGAACTGAGGTGACCCTCCCTCCGCACACACACACACACACACACACGAACACACGAACACACGAACACACGAACACACGAACACACACACACACACACACACACACACACACACACACACACACACAGAGGATTGAGCAAGACAAACTTGGAGCTGGGACAATGATTCTCAGTGAAAGGTATCTACAATGTAGTACTGTATACGCACACGGAATATTTATATACAACCATAAAATTAATACGACATAATGACAATGATACTGTACAGGCGTAGCGCAGTGACTTGTACAGCTATCATGTAATCACATTCAAGATGATTGTGCACACAGTCACTGCACAACCAAACTACATTATATAGAATTACAAGGGCAAAATGACAATTACAGTCAACAGAATGGCTAGTCAGGCCAATGCAGCTAGAACCCATGTTGTGGCTACTATCTCAATAGTCAAGTGCTAGACATAGGGAGAAATTTCGCATTTGGGATAAAAGCCGGGTCTAGCGCAGCACACTGCGGATGCAAATGAATTAGTTACACAACACAATGCATGCCATGTCATGGCACAGCAACGACGAAGAGTGACTGTAGAAATGGAGAACTGGTATCGGCGATAAAAATCAAGCTGACGATAACTACATTCTATGTACAAGGTAGGGGTATATAAAAACGGGCAGTGGCAGAAAGTCTGATCACCACGCTCATCATATCCAATGCACTGAAACTCACACATGATCCTCATCCACGAGTCATCAGTTGCAACTACTCCACACAATGCCTGCTAGGAACCATCTGTTGTTGAACAAATACAAGTTCACACAGAAAGAAATGAACATGAGGTAAAAAGCGAGAGGCAGCGCATCTATGAAGAAGCACCAACCACACCAGCAGCATGAGCAAGACAAAGCAATCAAATGAGCAAAACAGAGGGCGCTCAAAACAGAGATGGTCTCAACTGTTTGACATTTGCACTGTACTTTATCCATGGCAGAAGTTGCTTCGGCATGCTGTACGCTTTGCCAAGCTCGCAAAGTAACAGTGGTGTCACAATGGCCAAGCAATTTCCCTGTCTTCACAGAGCCAAGAGAATCCGTCTGCTAACGGTCACACGGAGACGGGATTTAGCATATGAGCACAGGTACAATCGTCCATTTGAAAGCAATACGTTGCCACCAAGCAGTAATACTTACTTGATGAAGCACCATTTGCTGGTGTGGTCACAGACGGTAAGCCATTAGTGATCACAGAGGCAGACTGCTGCTGAGGTTGTAGTGGCTGCATTGGCTCTCCTTCTGCAGTGATAGCTGCAGCCTGGCCAGCTACGGCACCAGGAGGCACAGGTCCAGCCATTTGGCGCCGGAAGGCATAGTACTGCCAGTGAAGCAAGAGCTGCTCCTCAACAAACTTGGCACACAGAGGACTTATAAGTTCCTTGCGGAAAGTTTCTTCTTGCAGCAGCTCCAGAATGTGAAGACAGGCTGGATACCTACATAACATGGCACAGCGTTACATACATGACGTACATTGTAATCCGTCACATCACAACAATGCAGCTGCGGCCAAGGGAAATCCAATGTCACTAAGGTAAGGACTAAGGAACATGGCGCTACCTGGTCATGAGGTCAGATATCATTTTCTGCAATTACATGTACATGTACAAGCGGCTTGTTGGCCAGATATCCCTTGTACGTACTTCCCTGATCTTCATGCATTGTGGCGGTTAGCCCAAACACATTGTGGTTCCGAACGGACTGTGGACTACATGGGAAGACCAGCGCAGACAATAACTTACTTGATGAATATTGCATACTCGGGCTGCTTCCAGTACAGTAAATACTTCAAGTAGTTGACAAACTCTTTCTTGTCCATGTATCCATGTTGTGCCAAGTCTGAGAAGAATAGCGGCAGCACAGCATCAATAAAGCGGTCAGGTTCTGTTACTTTGCACTAACTACAGCAATGCAGTACTATGGGGAGTCCTCCGGCTGAGAGAGAGAGAGAGAGAAAGAGAGAGAGAGAGAGAGAGAGAGAGAGAGAGAGAGAGCGAGGGAGAGCTCCATGCTCATAAGAGCAAAGAACGCCATAGATACACACGCAAAATCAGTTGCCGGATGATGAAATAGCCCAAGGGAATGAGACCGGTGCTTACAACAAATCAGAAGCTCGATGCTCTGTAACTCGTGCGTGCTGCAGTACATGAGGCATAGTCTTTCGTACATGTTCAAAGTCCTCAAGTCTTCCGATGATGGATAACAGAGGCTTGCTGGTATCTGCTAACCCACCTGGCTACGTGTACATGTTTGGTGATTAAAAATCAGTTTTGCTTGTACAATGATGGATGCCTACTAATGATAAAAGATGTAACGGACCACTATTTCTACGCACGGTTACTCGCTTGATTATCAATTCAACGAAGGAATGAATACCGTATTTCTGGAGTATAAGATGCACGGGAGTAAGCCGCATCCAGATTTTTGTCACGAAATACAGACATCAACCCACCATGCAGTATAAATACAGACATCAACCCACCATGCAGTATAAGCTGCATTGACGCCGCATTGACTTGTTTAGGGTGAATTACGAGTGCTTAAAGTACGGCTTTATATATCGTAAAGTCGCGGATAAAAGCCGGGCTTATAAGCATATAAGCCGCTTTCTGCATCAGGCTTTAATGCAAACCATGCTTATATGCACCACTGATATTTTTGCCAGGCTTGTATGCACATTGGCCGGGCTTCTACGCGCAGCACGCGTAGATCTACCACTAACTACCGGTATGGCGGCAGTTTTACTATGCACCGTACATAGCGCATGCACTCTTGACCTACCCGATCCGCGCTTGCATAGAAGCCAGGCTTCTACGCGCGACAGGCTTTTTTGCATTTGACCCGTTTGATTTTCAGGCTTCTATCCGCGATGTGCTTGTATGCAAACCCGACTTTTATCCGCGACTTTACGGTACTCCGAAAAATACAGCACACGCATTCTGCTATTCTCACTGTATAGGCCACTGTTGTGTGCATGAAACCAATGACATCATGTTTCAGGGCTATTGCTGGAGAACAGTGTCATGCTAATGCATGCAGACTGCGTATGCACATTGCATTGTGAGAGTTCTTTTGTTTGCATTGGAAGTCCGGAAGAGTGTATGCATCCAAATTTCAGAGCTAGAACTACAGTAGTAGAAGGAAGGATTTTATTGCACTAGAATGTCTACCGGTACAATGTTATTATGTGTTGGGCCAATGATACAAGGAAATGCGACCCCTGGATTTTTACGTACGAATGCTACGGAGCTGAAACGAAACAGAGCGAGTAGTGTGCATGCCTCATGCCATGCCGCTGGAATGCCAGCAAAGCGTAAAGATCACTTTCATGTCTTTCACTTTCTACGATATGTACTTGGAAGTTTCTAGTCTAGCGTACGACAGTGTACTGCGTACATGTGTCCCGTTTTATTGTAAACCTCTCCATTGTGAACGGTTTGACTACAAGATAGGGTATTCGAACAGTAAAAAAGAAGAAGAAGAAGAAGAAGAAGAAGAAGAAGAAGAAGAAAGATACGCATGCACGCACTGTCCATGCTTTGAGGCCGGTGTGGTTGCGTGCCGCGTTTGTATAGTACAAGCGCACCGCTCCTGGGGTCGGATTTCAATGCCGCCAGTGCCCGCCAGTGCCCGCCACTGTACATTATAGTGCAGGTATACACTGTAGTGTACATGTAGTCTGCAGCAATGGAAATGATATGGACTAAAACTACCGCTGGGATACAACTGCATTTCAATTGCAAAAAGATGCACCCAGTGTGAAAGCACTCAAATGCCACGGGGCCAATGTCTGATGATCGTGAGCATGACACTCCAAGGCTGTGATGGTTCACGTTTTTCGTATATATTGTGTATGTATTTCAACTGCTAAAAGGCTTACGGTTGAGATAGAATGGATTAGCGAGACACTGGAGAAATTCCAGCTCCACTTGAAATCGTCTTAATTCCTCATCATTCTGACCAACCACATTGCCAGCTAGTGTGCAAAACACAAAATAGTCAACGACGGGACTTGCTGAACACGACGTTTCACTCAAAAGAGAGAACGAAATGAACCATTTCCAATCGTACCATCTCCGCGAGATGTTGAAGCATCTGCAGATAGGTTCACTCCTTCCATGCAGCACTTTCACTTGACCACCTGGGCTACTCATTCATTACAGCAAGCTGTGAGGTAGATGGCATGCATGAATTGAACCCAACTGACTACGTCTTAGCACCATGCATGTACCAGCACAACGATACGAAACTACCAAGTCCAAAAGCAGGAAGAAAGAGAAAACCCAAACAACTAATAATTATTATTACTTCGTATTTTTTTGTTTTGACTTCAAAGATTTCAAAGATTCACGACGTAGATATGATGTCAATATGTAACGCACATGTAAATCATGATGTAATCAAAGCACTACACGTAAAAATTAATTCTTTGAAAATCGATTCCACCAAACACCATGGCCACAAGTCTGCACAAGTCAAGGGAGAAGGCAGAAGACGAGTCGTCGAAGTCGATTTTGCTTGGGAATAAGGCTAGTGTAGTAGTGATTGCCGTAGAGCCTATTATTTAGTTCCATGTAACTAACTACTTGTACACGTAGTATTTTGCTGATAAAAATTAATAATTCATGATGGCTGTACTGAGCTGAGCATTATCGTATCAACATAAACAGGCTCCAGCTTTGCAACACTGGTACTTAGTAAATGCTGTGGGAATGTGATGAGTGGAAAACGAAGATCTGATTGCGGCCAGGACCCCGACTTCGTCCCTCCTTCCAGGAAGAAATTCAATCGGTCTCGTAGTCGATCTGCTCCCGCCTCTCGATCAGCAAGGCCAAGTACATGCTCACCTGTAGCTGCTGTGTTGTTGCAGTCTGCATCTGTAAGTGACTGGTCTAGTAGCACCACGTCCAGGAGTATATGCACCAGTAGTACTGCTACTTCTAAAGTCAATATGCTAGCTGCCGCTGGGTCCGCCCATTCAGACACAGTCGCCCAGCAGTGCAAAGCATACACGCATTGTCCCGGATGTCAAATGCCGTTGGCAGAGCGCATGGATTCCTGGTGTGATCGTCACGTGAGGGACTGTTTGGATTTTCCTAGCCGTCCATCTCAAGGTTAGTCTTGTTCTGTTTGTTGCCTGCTAGTAGCAAAGTAATAAGGCCAGGTGTGGCAGACAGTAGTTGAGATGGGATGGCCTGGGGTCCGGGGTGTTCCCCTGGTGGGGTGTGAACGACCGGGTGAGACCCGGTTGCCAAGGGAGAATTTCGGAAATTTAATATTCCTACGTCAAAACCTGACTAAAACCGTGTAACCTATGAAATAGGATTCTGACCCCAGCTGCCATGTTTATATTGTAGTAGAGTATTTTCTTTTCTTGTACACTGTTGTCGTGTAGAATGCCCCGATGGTACGAACTGTTCCCATTGCCTGCCAGGTCACTTTCGTAACTACAGTCACAAGATCCTTGCTAGCCTGCGCAGTGGTGCAGCTGTACCTAAGCCTGCTCCTTCAACAATATTGGCAACATCCGTTCCCAGCTCTGTGCAGACCATGTGTTCAGTGCTGCCATCTACCGGTATGTCATCCTCATTAGCAACATCAGTAGTACACATTCCACCACGCTCTGCACCAGCAGTGACATCACTGTCTTTACCCATGCCTGCTGTATCACAAGATTCAGCTACAAGATCAAGTGCCAGCGTTGTGGACGTCATTGGCCCTTTGCCTGCGTCCCAGCCAAACAAATCAAAGAAATCTGGTCAACAGCGGCTTTCACATGGATCACAGCCATCTGTTCCATTGGTCCAGTCTAAACTGGTGAATTTTGAGTTCAAACTCCCACCGCCGCCGCCAGCAACTAGTGCATCTGTAGCGCCCCAGAGCAAGTTGAAATCACCCGTGTATGGCGGTCTGGGCACCACTGTACGTCGGCCCACTCCTAGCGCTGCTGGATCCTCTACTGGGGCAACCTCCACTGTATCATCCTCCACTACTTTTAATGCACGGCAGCAACCATCTTCAGGCAGGGCAATGGCAGCTACTGCTGCTGGTTCTAGCGGTGCAAGCAATGTGACTGGGCATGAAACTGATGGCGCTGTCATGTCTGCTGCTGGTGGAAAACGGAGGCGGAAGCAATGCCCATTTTACAAGTGGATTCCTGGTATGTGATCATTGTGTGTGTTTGTGTGTGTGTGTGTGTGTGTGTGTGTGTGTGTGTGTGTGTGTGTGTGTGTGTGTGTGCGCGCGTGCACGTGCGTGCGTGTGTGTGTGTGGTGTGTGTGTGCATGTGTGTGTGTGTGCGTGCATGCGTGTGTGTGTGCACGCATGTGTTTGTGTGTGTGTGCATGTGCATAGATGAGGTGCTGTACCTATGTCCTGCTGTATGTTAGCATTCTCTTCTGAATTAGGCTTACAGTTGGTGTAGTATATTTATGTGAGGCACATTTTGCATTGTACAATTGTGGCAAGTAAAATCCAGACCGATGTACACTTGTAGCGCCTAAGACCATGTAACTTTGCACCCATAGACAAGGTCAGAAAATCAGTTTGCGATGCTATAAGTGACATCGGTCTGGATTTCACTTGGCGCAACTACAGCTAGTAGTGACCGGGGAGTACTGAACGCTTTTACTTTTAGAGCATAGTATTCCCTGGAAGTCATTAGATGTATGTCCTTGACCAGTCCTTCTTCTCTGACAAACTAGTTAAGGTGGCTGGGGCGGTACCACTTTTTAGGGGTAATCTTGACTGCATTTTGACTGCATTTTTGAGTTTTACGAACTGTGCTTTTGTTGGACTTATGCCTCAGATACGTGCTTCACCGTTGATGCATTTTGCTATGGTAGTGTGGAGGGCTGCAAGGCGTATTTTCTCAGCCACTTCCATTCCGACCACTACCAAGGACTGAACAAAAGCTTCTCTCATCCGATCTACTGTTCGAAGGTACGCTAGAGCACATTTTGGTAATCTGACAGTTCATGTGCCAGCACTAGCGTATTTATACTATTGTCTGCAATTTGTGCCTTGTTTATCTGAACACTGGCAAGAGTCTGTAGCGATCAGGAGGTGCACATTCTGGGAAGGGGTCACGGACTCTTGGCACTAGTAGATAGTCAATTCAAAAGGTCACTGTTACACCTATGGCATTTCCCCCATTGCCTCGTTGTTGTCGACACTCGCTTACTTGCGCATGTTTCTAGGCTGACTCTTGATTCATTGTCGCTTGACTTCTGCACATGGTACAAAGGAGTCACAGTGAGTGCAAAACGTTGATCATGGCACATGCAGTACAGTGCTCCTGTACGAGTGCACAATCAGCAGCAACGAAAGATTCTCAGAAAATACGAACTTTAATATGACATTGTATAGGATATTGACCGAGATGAGGTCTATATGGGAAGTATATGCCGAGTAAAACGAGGCCTATATTTCCCATGTAGACCGAAGCCAAGGTCAATATCGGCTTTACTCACGAACATCAAGGATGCAGATCCGCAACGCTGGACGACGGTACGTTCCAATCGCCGTGCAAAATGGCAATGGCCCGGATCTTGCCCTCCTCACCATGATGCACAGCTTCAATGTTGCCTTACTGCCAGCAGCTATGAGCTAGGTAGCCGTGGGTCAGCAATAACGATGATGTCGTTGACCTTAATTAGCTCCGCTGCCTTGAATCACTTCATCTGGTGCGTCAGCGTGGGGAGATATTCTTGAACCCAGCGCTTCCAGAATAGACCTGCCATAGGTCAAGAACATAGATGTGTGTCTGTGTATATGTGTATGTGTCTGTCTGTCTGCCTGTTTGTGCCCGTGTGCAAGCTGTTGAATGGTGCAATCCCGGCACAAGTTGCTATGGCTTCTGCTGTAGCATCACTATCATCGCCTTCGGCGATGGGCGTCAAAAGGTCAAAGGTGTACCCGTGTGCACCTGCAAAAGTAACCATGTGGTGTGTTTTCTTTCCTTCTTTTCAGTCAACTGGTAACTTGTGCATAAGTCAACTGCGCGTGTCACCAAATCTCATCCAGCCGCTGGCAATGAATGAGACCAGGAACATTCATGGTGTTCTTGTCACTCCTGTTGATGCTAATCAGTAAGTTTCTGCTCAGCTAATTAGGACATTCAGCAACGCAAAAGTTTGCAAGTAAAGTTGAGTCTGGGAACGCCAACATTCGCATCGCTTAACATTCCTATTGTTTGTATCATTCTGCATAAATTGTAAGGCGAGCACAAGCTTGCTGAAGGGCTCTACTATAGAGCCTCGGTCTCCAAACGCCTCACTTTAAGTTTAACAGGATTTGGAACTGAGACCGTTTTTACCGGTTTCGCGTAGCCTCTTCCATATGCGCATAGCCGTATCATAATTATATACAAAATAAAATACTGATCAGACCACCTGACCTGGGATATGGAAACGCTTAGCTCGGCTCTGAAGGTGTTGAATTTCTGGGGCTCTGCTGTATGTCGGTATGCGCTTATCTGCATTGTCAGCTTCTTTGTTGGTGTACACTACTGTCCATTCTACAGCTGTCTCCTCCGCTTCTGCTAGAGATGATGGAGTCCTACAAATTAATGCTTCTATGAAAGAGCTTTGCGAATTTTCTTTCATACTGTATTATAAAAACGACTATGAATGCGGAGAAGGGCAAAACATGTTACGAGTTATGACTAACTGTCCACCAACATAGCCGTATCATAATTATACAGTCAGCGGGTGCGGCAAAATGGCAAAATGTCAGTTTTGTCCTATTTTGTGGCACTTGCTGACTGTATAGTTATAAGGTCTGGTTACGTTGGTGGACAGTTAGTCATAACGTTGGTGGACAGTTAGTCATAACTCCTAACATGTTTTGCCCTTCTCCTTTCTCCATAATTATATTGGCTTACCATCCAAGTTCGACTATGAATGCAATCACTCTTGTCATGTTTGGTCTTTTGGGGCCCTAATTATATTGTTTGCAACTCCCAGCTCCAATGTGTTGTCGCCAATGATTGCTGTGCTTGTGCTGCAGCTGTCCGGGATCAGTCATATTTATTTTCCAGCTACCCAATGGGAAGACTATGCTCCACACTGGTATGGATATGTGTGCCTGGTGTGTTCACTGCTTACAAGTAATGTAGCACAATAATATTGTAAAGCACTGCTAAAGCGTCCCTACACCCATTCTTTATCATGTTTTGGAGTTGGGGCAAATGAACGTGTCCTGTCTCTAGGGCTTGAGGGGCATACATTCTACCCACATTTTGCATTGTTCTAACCCCCCCCCCCCCCCCCCCCGATTGGCAAGGAGGTGCACACAAACAGTGAACTAGTGCAGGGCCATGTGTAACCCTAGTACAGTACATTCAGCTTTTTATATCGTATGACCTTAGTTGCCCTCAGTCCTTACAATGCTCCTAGTCCTGGTTGTAACTTGTGGATATTGGTGCTATGCTCTCACCAGACAGAGCACTCTCACAGTACTG
Organism: Sycon ciliatum; assembly: GCF_964019385.1. Taxonomy (NCBI): domain Eukaryota; kingdom Metazoa; phylum Porifera; class Calcarea; order Leucosolenida; family Sycettidae; genus Sycon; species Sycon ciliatum. The sequence continues at coordinate 89,672,212 of NC_088643.1, forward strand.
TACGGGATGTGTACCCGGTAGTAGTATGGCCTACACTACAGCAATCAAGTGTTAGTCCTACTCTGTGCTTCTTACCCCGGTGTTATCCCACCAAGTTACCTGGTTACGTGGTTGCCTGGTGCTCAGCATGTCGTGATGTGCAGTATGCATGGTCCCTGGGTTTCTAGCTTTCAAGACAGAAAAAAATAGACCGTTTGTCTAAGAAGTGCACTACGTTCTGTTGCACTGGCACTCGCAGAACCATGTGCACTATACACTGGACAATTTGCATGTTTTACTCAATGATGTGGTTGACTATCACTTACACACCTGAGTGGGCATTGCCTAGAATCACGAGTACTGTTGATATCGTGCACCGGGAGTCTTTTATTTTATACGAAAGTCCACTATATTCCCGGATGGGCACAAGAAGTGGCTCACGGGAGTCTTACGGGTTTGCCTGCATCAACCCACAGTCTACCCAGTTCTTCCCCCCCCCCCCCCCCCCCCCCCATACGTGTACACTGTCTGCTTGTAGTACTGCTTGTCTCATGGACTGTATCTTCATATCTGTGTGCATGCATGCATGCGTGTTGACTTTCTCCAGGTGATTTCCGGTCATCCGACTCCGTTATTCACAATCCACATCTGCGTGGACTGAGATACGACACTATCTATCTTGATACAACGTAAGCCCTATTCTAACGTTAAACCGCTGTTGTAGTGCCGGTTGTGCTTGCATGCAGAGGCGTGCCGTTACTTCAGATGTGCATGTGAAGAAATGCGTTTGCCCTCTTCCCAACTGCAATATATGTCTGGGCACAATCGGTATGTCTTTATCCACTGTGAAGGCGAGGCTTACAGTCCAGTTACATGCGTTACTGAATGAGGGTACGGTAATGTGGTGTGCTGTCATTGCTGTCATTGCTGTCATTGCTGTCATTGCTGTCATTGCTGTCATTGCTGTCATCGGTATCAGTGTGAGTTGAATGTGCCTGCTGCTGGGAGCACTGTTTATTGTATGATTACTGAAACCTGTTCTGTCTGTGCAGTGGAACCCACATAGTACTAGTATGAGCTGCACCAAATTAGCACGGTCCTTTTCGTGCCACGAATGTTTGCCGTGGTGTTCGCCTATCACCATCAGCCCTCAGTGTCCCGATGTCATAGGCTTCAAAATATGCCAGAACATCTTCCCAGGCTTCTGGATCATGGAGGGGTTCCGAATTGTACTTCACATGACATGCCGTGCGTTATTATTGGACAACGGCATGAAAGACCCTGCTTTTGCTTGTGTTTTTCGTTGCTGTTGCTGCTGCATGTGTAGATACCTTGATCCCAAGTATGACTTCCCACCTCAGGATGCCTGTGTGGAATTTGCTGTGCGCAAAGCGAAGGAAGCGCTTGCGAACAACCCGAAAACACTCATTGTCAGTGGCACATACTCAATCGGCAAGGAGAGGGTGTTCCTCGGTATGGGCTGTGCTGAGCTATCCTCTTTGATCTGCTGTATTTCTAGCAAGTTGCAGAACTCTTTTTGTTGTGCAGCAAAAGCTGAATAACCCCGGTGTCTGTAACATGTTAACAGCATGCATGTTAGATGTAAATGTCTATTTGCACGCTGCTTTGGGTCATGTGCTCTACTGTACTGGTGTCCATGTACTGTACTGGTGTACATGTACTGTACTGGTGTACATGGATGATAGTATCTACTGTACTGGTGTACATGTACGATCATATTAGCTGTACTTTGTGATGGTGTATAGGGCTTGAAAGTGCTACGTCACAGCATAGCAACAATTTCAAAAATTCAAAAACTGGATCCACTTGGATCCAGTTTTTGTATGGATCCAAGCACATTTCAAGCGGTCTTACCCACAGCATGGTGATGTAGCCAGTGAAACTGACTGATTTGGCTACTGGGGGCGGGGTTACAACTGGTGGCGAAATAAAAGTCACACCTGCATGCGACATGATTGGGTTGCTATGCACCCACATACTTAGGCAATAGCAAAGTCACACCTTAGTGGATCCAAAAATAGAAATCTGATGTCAACTTACTACTCCCTGGCCGTTTTGACGTCATCACTTTCAAGCCCTATTGGACGTATGGTCTGTGTGTATGGTTAGTCCCTGGCATGTATGTTTGCTGCACACTACATGTTAGCAAGTTCAGTGTACGAGTTGGCATGATGGACATGAACAACTAAGAAAGAATATGGTACATTGGTAACCCTATCTTTTGTTACAAGGACAGCAAAACAGATGCTTTTCAAGGTATTTAGAACGATATCAATCCCGTTGCCTAGGAGCTGACCAATCAGCGACTCTTCCGCCGAAGACCTTATCAGGGCATGCCACTGGCTTCCCTACTCTGTGGGCGTAGGAACATGCAGTGAATTGTTCTTTTGGGATAGTGTCTTCCAAGCCATTATGCTGTGATGTGATGTGTGCATTTGCTCTATGTTATTTGTCACCGGTGTGAAGCTGTTGCAGAGGCTCTGCAAAGCAAGGTTGCCGTGTCAGCCAAGAAGAAAGCTATTCTAGATCAACTGGAGTGGCCAGAGCTCACCAGTCGTTTGACAACGAATTGGTCAGAGGCAAAGGTCCACGTTCTGCCCATGATGCAGATATCATTCAAGGTACAATCCACCGAAACTGTTATAGCTGTACTGTAAACCGCCCAATATTCACGTCACTAATAAATTGTCGCAGTTTCTAATCACCAGCAAGCTTATGGCAGCAAATGTTCGCAGAGCAATGTGGCCACACACATAAATCGACTGTTGAACTTTGATTTCACTCTGGTTAATATGCATGTTACGCTCTTCTCATGATGCTTCTATACTAGCTAGCATCATTGCTATTTCCCCCACAGTTGAACCTTGATATGAACTCCGCTGGTGCATAAAATCTGTACTGGACCGCATGCAGACAGGTGGGGAAAATCCGAATAGTGAGGCGGACATCGTACAGTTCTCATTGCCTTAACCTTCGGCCGACTGTCTTGCTTGTTTGTGACTTTCTGTTGCTACTGACATGGTTCTTGTTGTTCTTGTTGTGTTGTCATGTGGTGTATCCACAGGGTATGGCAGCACACTTAGAACAACACCGCGCCCAGTACAACTGCATCGTTGGCTTCCGACCCACTGGCTGGACACAGAGCAACAAGACATCAGTTCATGCCAGCGGCTCAGCAATGCCTGAAATCCTGCCTAGCTTTCGTGATGGGATGATTTTGTACGGTATGTCTCGAATATGCTGTATGTATGTACCATATTTTTTAGTGATTGTGCCATAATGACTTGACAATGCTTTGTCACACACTGGTGTGTATGCTGTTGTGTTTCTGGTAAATGCTCAAAGGGCCTTTCTTCACTTCACTGTTCTCATTCTACATGCTTTTTTGATCCATTGCTCTCATGTTCCATGGTTGCTTTATGCTTTCCTGTATAGGTATCCCGTACAGTGAACACAGTAGCTTCTCGGAGTTAAAGCGATTCATTCAGCATTTTCACCCGCGCAGCGTTCAACCGACTGTCAACGTGGGCTCGGCTGAATCACGCGATACCATGCAGCGGTTTTTCAATCAGTGGCTTGCTGCATAGCTTCTTTTTTCCTCTACTTTTGCGTTGATTTTCCCTTGTGCTATGTCTCCCCTCTTACAAGTATTTTTTGTTTTGTTTTAGTTCTGTGTTGCTGGTCAACTGTGTCCTGCTGTAGACTATTTTCTTTTTCTTACTCTAAATCAATTAGGCGTCCTGCACGTGTACGAATACTTCAAAGTACATACAGTACTGGATTAGGTTAGAGTGTTGTTCATAGGTTGACTAGTGCAGGGTTTACTATTTTTATATGTTCTAACAGTTTGATTTCTTTGCTAATTCTACTGTTCTAGTCGGCTAGTCCCGTGTACGTTGTAGATGTTCTGAGATTTCTGGATATTCTCAGCACATAATCATAATTATCACTCTGAAGTATTCGGTGAAGATTCCAACATTTTACTAACCAAGCAAGCCCCATTTGTTGTACACTCGGATTTCTGGGCGAAAATGGGCATTTTCGCCAGTCACTCTGAGCTCAAGCGACTGACAAGGCCTAGCAATAGATATTACGTCGAAACAGCTAGCGGTCCGGAGATCGAGTAACCTGCGTTTATACAAATATTTAATTTGGACAACCCGTCACACTGCACATCAGTATACCGTATCACAAGTGAAGGATGATGAGAAGTTTGTAACTTTGTGTGTGTGTGATGGTGTGTGTGTGTGTGTTTGTGTGTGTGCGCGCGCATATGTGCTCTTCATTGCTGTCGATTCTTCTGGCGCACAGGAAACATGAATATCGAATAATGACCAGTATTCTGCAGTTTGCAAAGTGGTTCGGATGCATCAAGTGCCCAGAGCTAACTGCTACTGCATTGCATGTACACACCCGTGCACAGGTCTGACACAATGTTACCACATTATAAAGCAGGGTGGATTCTTAGATACACCAACGTCTAAAGAAAAAAAACCTGCTGAACCGGCTATCAAGCGAGCAACAAAATAGAAAATAAATTAAAAAAGATGGTGGTATGCACGCACTAGTACATGATACGAGTACAGGGTGTAACACTTCCCAGGCCCTGGATACGTCTAGTTAGATCTCTGCCTTCCCTACACACTAAAGTCTACATGAGATTAGATGCATACCTGTACACTGCTATGGAGAAAAGTAAACTACATGTACAGTGATGAAATGCTCGGCACTGACACACTGGTTGTTGCAGTGCAGATTAAAGTGCCCGTGACTACCGCTTCAAGTCATTAGTTGTCGTGCAATCCTCGTAAGTAATCCACACTGCCACACAATCACCACAGCCGCAGGAAAGAGCCGAATGGAAAACGTTTTGACAGATCTACGGGAAAACCAGTCATTGCTGCCTGTTACTGCTGGCTGGCGGGCTCGATCCTGGATGTGAAAAGGGAAGACAGGAAATATGTTATGATGTGTATGTGCTGTAAGCAGGAGCTACTTCGAAGTAGCACTTCTGAACTCCTATCATTAGGGAGGTTTAGTACCACGTAACGGATACGGGAACGTGGGTGATACACGTAAAGTTCATGCAATGGACCCACGTTCACAATGTTGTGTTTAGTCACACGGAACAAACAAACGCATGAAGCGAAAGGTCCAAACCTGGTCAAAGACGAAGCTTAGAAGTTCGTCGAATATTTTGATTTCGTGCTTCAGAAACTTCTTCAGCTGAGCACCCTCACAGCTCGCACAATGCGCTCCATTCTGATTTTCACCCACGTTCTGGCGAAACGTGGGTGAGCCTCCATACACGGTACGTCGTGAATCACAAAACGTCTGTACGTGGGTCACTGAGTATCACGTGGTACACACACACATAAAGTACACACAGATTACGTGGGACTAAACCTCCATAATGTCTGCATACATATAGGTGAACTGAACACAACCACAACCCTTTCCCATCCCAAGCTCAATACACCAGTCAATATTTACATCATTCACTTTCCATCCAGATCTGTCATATAGTTGAGCATGTTGAAGCATGTTTTTTTTGTGTTGAGAAGTAACAACAAAGATCCACAGCATAGTAGGACGTTACCCACTCACATTCTAGCGTGTGGATGTACTTGGGAGACGTAGAGACTTTGACTGCGCGGCGAGTGCCCAGAATGCCGGCCAGACGTAGCTTGTCAGTGTCACAGTATAGTGAACGTACAGGCCTCTCCTCCATGGGGTCAGCATCCAGCGAGAGCATGTCGGTTAGTTGTGAGTAGAACGAGGCATAGCGCGGCAGTTGATAGAAGACGAGCTGATGGATGCCACGTAGAGTATGCCTGTATGCACAGACACACACACATACACACCATTCAGCAACACTATCATCCAGAGCCAGGCAACAAGGCCTTCTTGCCAATCACCCCTTGTCCAGACTGTCAGTAGTTAGTCAGGTGCATGTATCACACTTGCTAAGTCTGTCATCATACTGCGGTACAAAGTGCTGTGTTTACGTCCATGTTCGGAGTTTTTGGTCGGTTGTCATGATGATCCATGTACGAAGTGAAGCCGGGAGCACAGGAAACGGGAAACGGGGGTCGTACACAACTTTTTTGGATGAACGTGCGTATCTCCCACATTCTTTTTCCAAGTGCGTATCTCCCACAGTCTTTTTCCAAGTGCGTATCTCCCACAGTCTTTTTCCAAGTGCGTATCTCCCACAGTCTTTTTCCAAGTGCGTATCTCCCACAGTCTTTTTCCAAGTGCGTATCTCCCACAGTCTTTTTCCAAGTGCGTATCTCCCACAGTCTTTTTCCAAGTGCGTATCTCCCACAGTCTTTTTCCAAGTGCGTATCTCCCACAGTCTTTTTCCAAGCGACCTTGTAACAGCTACATGCGTTGGAATCTTCAAATTTCTCCAAAAATGTGACCGCGTGTACGGGTCAAGTACATCGACTGTGCCTGTTTGATGACACGACCACCCGTTTTGGATTTTCACCGTTGACGTAGATGTAAACGGGAGTCAGAGAACGTAATGTGATGATGGCCTAAGTGATCAAAGAAGGCTGACATATATCGTAATACATGTACACAAAATGTAGCGACAACAGTGCAGCAGGAACAGTAGCACACATTGGCTGCTTACCTCTTGTAGAAAAAGTAACGCTCTGTGATGAGTGCGATGGGAGCATTGCCATGGAAAAAGTAGCTACGGTTCCGGGATATGTCCGCATTGGTCGTGTACCTTGATGAGCAAACACACAGAACGAGAGAAGGGTAAACAATGAAGAGAAACCACACCGTAGTGGAAGGCAAAACACAGCAAGTGCCCTTCTAAAAGGGCCTACACCATAATTATGAGTAATGGGACTTAGGGCAGCACAACATAGAGAATACTAGTAGACTCCAGCACCTCAGTATGACAACTACATGAATACACCAGAGCAGTGGAAATTGTTGAAGGAAACTAGGCTACAGGAGTGATTGTCATGATGAGTATACATTGCTGAGCGGGTCACAACACAGGTACATGTACATATGTCAGCACTTACTCGCATAGGGGAATGTAGTCAATGTTCTCTCTCTTGAAGTGCTCACGCAGCCGCACAAAGTCAAAGTAAGAAGAGATGAAGATGGCAATATGACCCTTGGTATTCTTCACCAACGATGGAAGGATCTATGTGATGTAATTCATCAGTTACGCAGATACAGAGCACAGAAGAATACAACCGGTTGTGAAGTACAAATCAACAATTCATATATTTACTATTCAAATAATCTTGGAGCACTGTTAGATTGAATAACTTATTCCCAATTGCAATACAGAACAGTGCAGTCAGACCTCGCTTATCCGGTCCTCTTTTATCCGGATCCCTCGCCATCCGGAAGAAAATAGCTGGTTACAGATTTACAGCATACGTGATGCACCAGCATAACCGGTGTTCGGTTATCCGGTTCCCTCGCCTATTCGGATATTTTTGTTGAAAATGGATGTGTGCGGTTAAGCGAGGTCTGACTGTACTTTCCTACCGGCAAACAGAATTGTGCATCAGCAATAGCACACTCTCCACTGAAGCAATAGCATTCATAAAGTCAACAACCATGCCTAGTCTAAACCCAAGAGTACATAAGCCCAAGAGTGTGCAACTGCCGCATATGTACAGTGCTGTCCCGACAGAATTTCAAGTCGAGGTCATTTTTAGGATGCATGCTCCTGGCATGAGTGATTCACGACAGTTGTACCGGGCCTCAACGCAATCACACATGCTTCCTTACTATAGGTTGTACAGGATCAAACGGGGATTGAACACCACATGTCTAGGAAACATCTAATAATAATTATGTGCACATCATGCTACATGGCATCACTAAAAGTGACGTCAACTTGAAACTCTGTCGGGAGAGCGCTGGTAGTGGAGTTGCACACTCTGGGGGTTATGTACTCTTGGTAAAACAGATAACAAACTGTGTTACATGATGACATCACTAGTTACATCCTTACCATATCCACAAAGTATTTGAAACGATCGTCGGGTTCAGAACTGATTGATTCAGCTTTTACCCGCTCAAATTTCTACACAAATAGGAGAAGAAGAGGACAAGAGCAAGCACAGTGTCATGGAGAGCACACATCATGGTGGCCAAGGCATTGGGTAGGAAATCAAAACAAAACAAAATGCACATTTTTTGAATTTGAGCTCATCCACCCTACTGTCCATTTTAGTTTGTAGTGGACTCATTTGTCTCCAGGCTAAAGTGGTTTATACATATGCCACATCCCAAGTAGCAGGGTGACCATGATCCTTTGACAACGGCAACAACGTAGGCATGCCGAGTGAACGTGTTCAGACACCCGGCAAGCTGTACCAGCAAGCGCATTGTCATCAGCGTAAGCTATTCTCGTACACAGTTTTTATACATGTGTCCGCATCCTCCACTGCCTCCATGGACTTGGTGAGTCCTGTGATGGCATCCAATTCACCTACCAAGCATGAAGAACCCGCAAACAAATCATCGGTGCCTGTGCCAAGCACGGCTATACTGAATCGAACAGCAGTACTGTCTGAGCATCTGAAGACCCGGGAAGACTCACAGAAAGCTCGCCTCACGAAGGTCAAAGCCGGTAACACTTTCCGCTCCCTCTAGTCCAACAAACTGGCTGACAGATCCAGTCGCATCACTCAAGCTTGCGCCTTGCATCATTCCCAAGCCCAGTATTCGTAGGTCCATGGCTGCGCAAAGCCCGACGCGTACTTAAGTGACGCGACTGGATTTCAGTGATCAGTACTGTACATGTGCTCTGAGTGTGCACGTTCGCGTGTTTGGGTGTCCTTCTGCAGCCCATACAGACTTGACAGGTGTTCAGTTCACCTGGGACAGTGCTCAGTGACAGTTACACGTGGGAGAGTTCGACTTAGTAGACCGAACAAGCCAGATGATTTGACACTGAATGAATGCAACAGCGGAGACTTCAGCAAGGACTACAGCAGGACTACAAACACATTGTACTTCATTAGTAGAACAATACCTGTATGACATTAGCGGTGATTGACAGGTGTGAACCCTCTGCTATAGCCTTGGAGTACTTCAGTCTGCCAGCATAGTCTGTACTGAGAGTTAAGGATTAAATGATTTTGTTTCTTTGTTTCTGTAATAGAGTTTAGTCTGCAATATGAGCTCAATGCAATGTTATCTAACAAACTACTTGTAGTATGATGGCGATGCTAGACCACCGGAATGCTGAACAAGTGAGACAAGTTAGGAGCTATAAGACTCAGTGGGTGTGTACACCCACACCCGCACACCCACTATACTACTTCCAAACACACACACATAAGAGGAGGATACTGCGGCAGTGCATGCGAATCAGGCAATTCAACTCCGGAAAGAGGCTGTCGCCGAAAAAGAGGTTCTGACGATAGAGAGACGACCTTTGCACGCCAAAAAGCAACAACAAAATAGCGCGCGCGTACACACAGTCACACAGACATACACACAGACATACACACATACATACACACACACACACACATACACACATACACATACACACACACATACACACACACAAGTTACAGAACTTCACCCATCTGCCAAACAGAACAAAGCAAAGCAGTACTAGTAGCAAGCACTAAAAGTCAGGATGCTCTGGCTAGATGCAGTTGTATTCAACAAAAATATCAAACAAGTTGTCCTAATAACAAGAGCAAATAAAATCCCAAGAATGTGAAACTTTGCATACGGGGACTCCCGACTGTGAAAAATTACAGCACGTATTTCAAGTAGTACATTTGTGCTCGTACAACGTAGGCCAGCGTGCGCGCAGTCCGGATATCTGCCATGATCATGCTGATGACCCACATAAGCTCAGTGGCTTCTGTCAGGGAGTGCTATAATTTACTTTTCCGCTGCTTGCTAAAAACAGGCTGGGAGCGTAAAACGTGAGCACCACAACATGGTGGCAAAACTCACACACATTATGTCATGATTTGTGTGAGTTTTGCCGTCGATGGACCCCATAGTAAACCCACGCAGAGTTGCACAGCCTTGAGGGCTCATTTACTCTTGCAAACGCCATGCACACATTCATATCCTTACCAGTCATTTATCGCCCAGAATCGCCATCGATTCAAGTCAGTTGACTGATGTTTCTTAGGCATCAGGTTCAAGTGTTCAAACAGATGCTGCAATCAATACACAGAGGAGTGCAAACAGATGATGTGAAAAACTTACGAGTACAAAGCAAATCGACATGCAATCGCACTCGCATGGAGACAAAAAGGATCAGGCTCAAGAGATTGTCAGTGGCAACGGTATTCCTTCATCGTAGGCTTCAAGATGTAACATATACGGCATGGCTGTATACATGCTAGGCTGCAGATGATATTCGTTACATGAACATGCACACATTCAGTCCACTATCAACAGACACACAGGCATGGCTGCATTCAGAATGCTACTCTACAGCAATGATAGATAGTGGAGCAAGTATCTAGAGCGAACTATGTCCAAGAACTCCGTCCAGACAACATACAGAATACATTGTACCAACACACAATGCGACAGACTCCTATGGATACTCACACAGACATGTGCCCAGTTCTGCATGAGGAAGACATCAGCTTGGTCAACGATTACAACTTCAATTGAGGACAAGAAGTCATAGTCTCGTTTCCTATCACTGTAGGAGGGCAGGGCAGGAGAGAGAGAGAGCACATTGACAACATGACAAGAACACACATCATACTTCTGGTGGCAAGCACGAACAAATCCCATTGCGGCAGCCAAGAGCGAGAGAAATAAAGAGAGACATCCTGAACTTACCCTTGAGCACCGATGATGGGTCTAAGACCCAATGGAGACGCAATGATGATGTCCGAAGAGTAGAAGTCGGTGTACAAGCGGACAATTTTGCGCTGCACTGAAAGACCGATCTTGAAATTGTCATCAATGTTACCAGCAAACATCTCCTTGAATTCCTCTGTGAGCAAAAGGAAGAAGAACAGAATCAGCCCAGCGAGCACATGTGGTTGGGAGACAGTATGAAAAGGGTCAAGATCCATTCATTGTAATTTGTAAAAAAAAAAGAAGCCATGTCTACAGCCATCAGCTGGATAAAATACGAGCACTGACACATATTCTGACACACACTCTGACACACACTCTGACACACTCACACATGCATACATGCACACAATGTGCTGGGAAAGGTTGATCTATGGCCAAGACGGTGATGCACGTCTGAGTGCACACATACCTGATTTCTTGACAGGCCCGGTGTTTTCTTCCTCTTCCTCCGCGTCGTGACCAAACTCACTGTAGAACCGCTTTCGGTGACCCACTGCAACCTGTTCAATAGAGCAGTGAGAATACAGAACAATGAAGTTGAACCAGCCATGCATTGACTAGGAGCCAGGCGCAAACTCTTAATGGTGGTGGTGAGAAGGAGAGCTCTGTGCCAGAATAACTTTGCAGCCTAGAGAGCGTGTGTGGGCAGGCGCGTGTTTACCGCCATATTGCCAGGTGTGTGTTTACCACCATACTTATCAACCATAAGAATACAGAACATTTGGGCAAATTCGAAATCAGTACTTATAATACAAGTACTCTGGTACCGTATTTTCCCCGACTATAAGTCGCAGCCCATTCTCACGTCCGAACCAAATCGTCTCAATGCATTCACACAAATAAGAAGTCACTTTTGATTGTAAGTCGCACCCCCTTCTTTGCCCTTGAAGTTTAGTGTAAAAAGATGCGACTTACAATCGGGGAAATACGGTATCCCGCTGATGAATAACATCCATGTAATGGGCCATTCACACTACGCCCAAAACGTGGCGTTTTCGTCCGGATAGCCATGACAACATGGAACGTGGCGGGAAAATCGTACCCCTGATACGAAAACGTAGACGACGTATCCAGACCCCTGTACCGACGTTCGTTCTGTCGTTCCCAGCTGTTTGTGTCCAAAAGAAGCTGTGCGCACAGCTGTACGAAAAGAGTATACCTGCCTGTGTGAATGCATCTGCATGAAAACGACCGCCAGTACGTCGTATTCCAAAACGTGACGCGCATTGTAACGTACTATGAATAGCCTATTACACCACCAGAAAAGCTACAATCGTATGATGTTATTGGTAGACCACACACCTAAGCAGTGGCTTCTTCGCTATGCACACGCATACGCTTTCTTCCAACCGATTTGTTGAAGACTAATTCGAGTACAAAATGGTACTAATAATATACTTGGTCCGCCCAGTTAAAATTGGCGCTTATCTTCACACTTGTCTCAGGAAAGAAATACGAATATTTGAAGCAAGCCACGATCACAAAGCACTATATACATGATTATTTACATGTCAGTAAGCAACTCAGTCGAAAATTCAAGCAAGTTACACATCCTCCTCGCCACTATCGTCGCTGGAGGAAGAGCTCAAAACGTACGATCCGGACAGCTGCTGCACGGGTCGTTTCATAGCTTATTCCACTTCTCGTCTCGAATCACGCTCAAAGGCAGTGCGTGCCTGTCACCTTCCCATCAGAAGCTGAGTGAGACTGCCCGCATGTTGACTGTAAGTGTTATCCCCGTTCGTCGCAATAATGCGACTTTGTTTGAGACAAAAAGGCAACGCCATATCAGTGTCCTTTTTTTCAAATCGCCTCTTGCGCTTGTCGTACTTGCTGATCAGCACCCCTACCCACGCGAGCCGCTGGTGCTTGTACATGCAGCGCAGTGATAGCTTCCGCTTGATGTAGCACCTGTGCGTACTGCACCTACAACGCCGTGCACCAGGCTTTTCGGCTAGTTTCCTGAAAGTCCTTTGCACGAGTGTTTCTCTCAGGACTTGGTGTTTCCTTTGATTAGCTACTTTGCCCTGTCCTCTGTGAGCTGCAAAGTGTGTCCGCCGGATTGGTCTCACTTACTGGAGACATCGACATGAGCTGCAGTTCCTTCCTCAACGATTTGCTGGTGATAGCCCTTCACCAGGCGCTGTACTGTGCAAGCACTGAAATTCAAGCTCGCGAAGCGCTTTTTCAGCTTTTCTATACCTCCCCGGGGTAAACAATCCTTGCCATCAGACAGCTGGAAGTAGACAGAAACTGTATTCTCCATCGCTCTGAAATGCGAACATCCTGACCTATTTTACGGACTCGAGCGGAGGTTGCAGTGTTTTCTTGTGCTGACGGAAGTGTTCGTCGGCGGCAGCTCCGTCAAAAAGACTCAAACGAACCGATCGCAACTTCTGTGATGGTTTGTGCTGCCATGTCGTCGGATGCAATGGTCAATGGTCATGTTCGGATGGTGAATCGGTGGTTCCATGCCGTGTGGCACAGGCAGAACACCAAAAAACCAAGTGAGAAGATAAGCGCCAATTTTAACTGGGCGGACCAAGTACTATGTTGATGGGCAATAGTGGATTAGAAGGCCTCCGGACATTGATAGTGCAACCTGGCTGTGATCACGGACACAGGGGCATAGCTCACGGTGCATTTCCAAGGGGTTTCCGGCCAGCCAAGTCTACACATCGACGTCAGCACATAGCAGTAAACGCCACCTTGTCACAACAAATTAGCCAGATTAGCCGGCTGACAGGTATGTGGTGAAGCGGTGGGGGGATACACCCCTGGCAGATGGCCTGTTATCCGACTCAACTTTGTACACACAGCAGTAGTAAGGCGGAATTCAAGCTCCAGCACTAGTAGTGTAGGTGCACTAGCATCACTCACCTTCTCGGCTGGATCACGCAACAACTTCAGCATGGCATCAATGATCAGCATAGCTGAGTTGCGGAATGGGGTCAGTATGAGAACCTTGGGCCTTGTCAAGCCCTGGTCACGCATATTGTCCGGTACTTCATCAGGTTGTGTGGCCCTTAGCTTGGCGTTGTGCTTCATGATGCAATGGCGCGTTTTCAGGACGTGATTCAGAGCATGAAGAGTGTATAGATGGCGGACATCTTCCGCATTGGAAGACTGCCTGAGCCCGACAGCAACATCCTGAAGACAAAAATGCACACACACACACACACACACACACACACACACACACACACACACACACACACACACACACACACACGAACACATACACATGAACACATACACACGAACACATACAAGCAATAATATAAATTTATGCTTGTGCTTCGCTCGAATTCTGCAGATTGCCTTGAGATTGACCTCTGGTATACCCGCCAAGAGTTCAAACAACACATGAGAAGACATCACAAGAGAAAAAGGCTCCAAAACCTTGCAAGCCAACAAACAGGGAGCCCAGGGAGGAAAAGGGAAGCAGGGAACAGAAGGCCTGGGATCAGTGCAGACACATTGGCTATTCAACAGCGGGTGGCGCTGTGGAATGACAACCAATAAGCCAGGCTCAGATGAAGATCAAAGCAAGAAAACCGTTCTGCAAAACAGTAGATTTTCTGGAAAGAGAGACCTGCCAGCCCAGGGCCCTCGCTATACTTGCCCTTCACTGGGTAATCATATGAGTCACTCAAACTGATTGAAACATCTGTGCATTACATATCTAGAGCAAAATTCCCCACTTTCCAGTATGCTCTGCTCACCCGTACATAGTACTGCATACGTTATCAATTCCTCACCTGACATGCGAACAAACAACACTCGAGACAAGCATTTACAGATACGAAATGAAGAGTTGTGGAGCCTGACTACGCCAGACCCACTACACAACTTTGGCATAGCTTCGGGAATTGAACAAATCACTAATTTGACATTCCCATGCAAAACATGAAGTCTTACCCGGTAGGAGTTCATCTGACTGAACAATTGCCGCCACTCACTACCCAAATCTTCGCAGTTATCACCATAGATCTGGCACAGGCCACCGCGCAGTTCTTTTGAAATCTGCCACGCACACAGAGAACAAGGAGAGAACAGAGACAGTTGGAAAGGGGGGGGGGGGGGGGGGGGCAGATCACAACCAATGGAAAGTGTGCAACAAGTACAAAGTATGTCGCGTCAATCAGTTCGCTACAGAATGAATTCAAGGTCAAAGATCAACCAGCAGCTGATACGTACCTCATCGCCAGAGAAAGACACTTCAGCCACTGATTTGGAATCCTTTGTGTGTGCCAAGAACTCTTCAGAGCAGCCTGAGACACAATCGAAAGTTGCTTCCTCCATTTTCCCCAGTCCACACGACTACAGATGAGCAACAGCACAGGGCAGAAAGAGGTGGACGGCATAGGAACACGTTTGTACAGCTTTCTGTCGAGTTCTTGACTTAGAAAAGGTATTCATGTACATGCGTAATGAGCCTTCTTGGGCCGTGCAGATCACTCAAACACTAGTACTAACACAATAGAATCATAAGTAGAAACTGAAGAAAGCAAGATGAAAAATACTTTAAACTAGAAGACAAGCATGCACAAAAATTGGTCAGAGCGAACTAAGAAGCACAATCATGGATTCATACGTGCAAAAAATCAGCCGGGTCAGGGATGACAAAGAGTGGGGGCCAAGTTAAAGTACACTACCAACATACTGTAAAATCGGGAATTTTCGGCGGCGTAATATTTTCGGTATTTCCCAAAATCAACGGTTCGGTAGCGCGAAAATTTCAGTAAACCAGTTTTCCGGATCCAACAATGCATTTTGCACAATGTGTGGCATGGAATGGTTGTTTTAGGTTGCGTTTTATTTTAGTTAAAAATTACCTGCACCGAAGTTACCGAAAATAAATCTCCACCGAAAGTTTCCAGTTTTAGAGTACTAGTACCTTTCACAACAAAACACATTATACATAGCTATAGCCACAACATCAGCTCCACCCAACCTCTTGTGAGGAATGCAGCTACGCGATGGTTCACTCCCAAATGATCAATGTACTAAAGATGTATAATACTGCACGCGTACTAAACTCGCAGCGGACTTCACTGAGAAGCAAGAGAAGAATAGGACACTGTGCCGCTACAGCTGGCTAAGAAGCATGTCTCTCACCGTGTATCCTTTGCTTGATGGCTCTCTCTTTGACAACAGAGCTTGAGCAGCAGATTCTGGGAGAACATTGCTGAAGTGGAGCTTGAAGTAATTACGACATTCGCCTGAAAGAAAAGGTAACAAAAAAACCGTCTTCATTTGCATTTCCTGGTGAAGAATGACGGAATCCAAATCCAAAGGGACCAGCACTAACAAAACAAAGTGAGGCAACCATTCCACACCACAAAAAATGAACAGATCACGAGCACACCAAAGTACATTGTCATGAGAAAAAGCCATACAATCAACATACCAGCACACTTGTACAGACTACAGACAGTCTCACACCTCACCTGCATGTTGTGACTTCTTGCTGCCCTCGGTCTCATCGTCAGAACTGTCAGTAACAGCCTCTTCGTCATCGTCATCTTCACTTGGAATATTCTCATCATCATGTTCTTCAGTCTCGCTCTGCTCCCTATCCTCTTCTTCTGCTGCTTTTGGCGGCTCTTGCTTTTCACCAGACTTGCTCCTACCCAGACTAATCTTTTGGAGAGCATTGGCACGTTCACGCTTCCCGCCCAGCTCAACCTTGGTGCTGGGTGAGGCAAGAACACTGCATGCCACAGGCAAACTACTGGACAACGACCTTGATATTAGCAGGGAGCTCTTCTCAGCTGCGGCTGCGCTAACCTTCGTCTTCTTCATTGCACTGCCAAGATCACAGAGATTGGGGCCTTTTCGCTTGCGACTCAGCACCTGCATCATCTTGTCAAAGTAGGAGGGCTTCTCATCATCTGACGAAGCGTATCCATCCTAAAAAAAGACAAAGCAAAAATGAACAGATTCAGGCAGTGCAATCTTCCTCTCCTAACGCAGCACACATCAACACAAAAAGTCCCCACATCAATGAGCTGTACTTCTCTTCAAAAGTTGAAGCTGTACACAGACGTTTGTTCCTCGTACAAATGAAGGATGGAAATGGTTGCTAGAGAACTCCTCGTGGCCCAAGCTTTCCAAAAAAGCCCAATATTACCAATTTCACTCAAAGGTAACCAAATTATCATCAAAATGGTCGCTGGGACTGAGAATGTGTCCACTCGGTCGGACGGATACAGGCTAATACTTCCTGGGGCAGGTTCTGGCCAGGTTCGTTTGAAAGAAAATCAAATTCAGACCTTCGTGTAAGAAAAATCCAGGAGAGTGAACAATCACTCTCGCTATCCTCTCAAGGAGAGTGGTGGGAGAGCAGTCCCCACAACCCTCCCCCTCCTCCCCAAAAAAGTCGCTCGCCTTATCTATCCAAGGCGAGCACAACACGGTTTTTTCAGCATCTTGCCATAACCCAATCGGATTCAATACCCAATACATGTACAATGTAGCTCGAAAATCGCCGTACGCACTACAAATGAAAGCTGTTCGGACCACAACTTTAGTTTCCCTTCATCAGGGACAATGACACACGCAATGGGAAATTGAGACAATTCGCTAAGATCCGATCTTAGCATGGCATGGTATTTTTTGTCGTATTCATCGATGAATACGACAAAAAATACCATGCCATGCTAAGATCGGATCTTAGCGAATTGTCTCAATTTCCCATTGCGTGTGTCATTGTCCCTGATGAAGGGAAACTAGCGCTCCTTTCTTCTGTAGCTGACCGCTAAAGACCTGTGCCTGGCGTCACACAGGTCTATGCATGCCCGGACTGTCACGCAACAGAGGGAAACCCTTTGTCAAGATACTATGATTGCCACCCAATTGCGGAAGTGAACGTAAAATACCTTGCGAGTGCCGTAACTTCACTATTGGACCTCGGATCGACTTCCGATTCGTTGGAGCCGACAGCTGAGAACTTTCTAATGCGAATAGACCTTTCGATTACTCGATTCCGTTCAGGGAAAGCCGGGTTACGAAATATTTGAGTGTTTTCAGAACTTCATAGTGATGCGGATGCGCTCGACATTCTCAAGGCGCGCGACGAAAAGTGCGCCCTAAAAGAAAATAAGGAGAGCGAAGGCGCGCGAGAGCGATCGCTCTCCACTCCTTTTACCAGATGGTCTGAAATTTCAACGCACTTGTAATTGTAGGCTTCTACCATACCCTTATTCCCATAGCTATGCAAAAGACGTTACTTCAGTAACGTCAAGCGCTAGCCAGGGTCCACATAGCTTTAATTTAATAATAAGTTTTGTTCCAGAATTGGATCACAACGAAACATTTCGTTCCAGGAAAAATATCGAAAATTCCGGGCATCTTAGATTATTACACCAAAACAAACCATCATAGGTGGAGTGTCAGCTATTACAGCCACATACCTTCTCACTTTTTCGCTGCACCACTTTGACGTGCTGCAGATAACACAATACATACAGAATTATATGAGCTGCACATGCACACAAGCATGCACACGACTCCCAAGCAGATTACAGAGCACGGACCACTATCATGATGGTACAATGTCAATATCATGATGGTACATGACTGTATTACCAAAATACCAATGCATTAGGAACTCAGATGGTGAGCCGAGGAAAAACTTGTAACATTGTAATTGTAATCGTGCCCACATGTTTCCATGTTACAACCAATGCATTACCCTGACTTTGATACATACTTTCTTCCGTTTCTCTGCCTTCTTCGCCTTTGGTACAGCAGGAGTTTCATCGATAAAGCTAAATCAAATAACACAACACAACAGAAAACTTGTAAAGACTAAAAATTCATGGACTGCAAAAGACATTATAAAGCCAATCGCAGTACAACAATGACAGCATAACACAACGTGGAGGATACACTGTAATGTAACTGTTATACAACAGACAGTGCTCCTGATGGGTCCACAGAACAAGCTCTTTAGTCGCTGACTGGTGAGCAACTAGCACTCCGTCTGCCGTAAAGGAAGACGGAGCTCGACTTGACATAGCGGCCAGCCGGGTTTGGGGAGGGCGAGTTGAGCGTGCATTTTTCGATGTTCAGGTTTTCAACACTATTGCCGTCTCAAATGGTTCCCAATCCATCGCCGCTACCTATGCCAAGCACAAGACAGATGTGAAGAACGTGTTTGAGAGATAGAACACTCGTCATTTGTTCCGCTTGTCTACTCCATCACTGGTTGCCAGGGCAAAGCTGCGGGTTCTTTCTTCAAAAGGCTTGGCTGCATGTTGGCAGAGAAGAAGAAGGAAGCCTCCTGTGTCACCATGGCTTGGCTTCGATGCAGGCTTATCGTTCGTGCTTATTCGCTCAGTCTTTATTATCCTCTGTGGGGTCCGTGGCAAATCAACCACCTTCAGTGACTAAACACCGAGCTTAGTTGTTGCAGAAGGCCGGCTGTAACTGTCCTGTTGTGAATTCCGTGTCAGTTTTTTCTTAAGCACAGTTTAGCGCGAGCACCTCTTCCCCCCCCCCCCCCCTCCTTCCCTTTTTCTTCCTTTTGCCCTTTGTTGGTGTAAACTGTATAAGCGCATACCGGTTTTTCTGTTCCTTTTTTCTTATTTTCGCGCTGTCATATGTCTTGGTTTTCAGCGTGTTCTCTTATCAAGAGTACATCACCTTGAGTGTGCAGCTCAGGAAAATCGTCCCACAGCAAAGGTTTTCATTCAAGTCATAGTGACACACCTTTGATGCAGCTCGCACTGGTTCACATGGCCATTTTACCGTATCACCAAGGTAAGTTCTGTTGCGCATTGCTACTTGTCATACAAAAGGTGAAAATGCACGCGAATTTCCTGTTACAGGTCGTCCCCCGTTAATACGAGTCCGGTTAGTACATAAACCCCGTTAGTACATAAGAAATCTCAAGTCCCGGACGAAACGTGGTCACTTCCATACAAATTTTGTCGGTTAGTACATAATTCGTTAGTACATAAACCCCGTTAGTACATAACATTTCTCCGTACCCGCATGCCACCTACCTCAATAGTACATAATTAAATTTTGTTGGTCTTTTGGCCTTCCAGTGGAGGCACGTCGTGTTCTAGTTTCTACTTGTGGACACAATTAGCTCAGAAATCAGAGCGCCTATCACCAACCGACAAAGCTCTGTTTTTTTCCGAGTGACTGTACAGGCGCCGCTGGGCATGTAATGTATCATGTAAACTGTAGAATCGTCGCTGACTGTGACCGTTATAACATATTTTTTATGTTATATCGAGGGAATCAAGAATATCTCGCTCCCTAGTCATGGCAGCAAGAAACACTCCGAAAAGTTGAAAAAAGTGAAAAATTCTGGTACACAAGCAAGTTCTGTACACTTTCGTTTAGTACATAAACCCCGTTAATACATAACATTTGTCAAGTCCCAGAGATTATGTATTAACGAGGGACGACCTGTATCACCTTAGTTATATGGTGATTTAGCACAAAACCCACGAAATGATGGATTTTCAATGATTCATTATGACCTAAACAAAAAACTTCGACGTGGGATCAGTTTTGTGCAGCATCAATGCGGGGCTGCACACTCTGGTTTACGTACTCTTGCTCTTCCTATCTTGTTTCAAAAATCCTTGCTTTCACGTCCTGACTACTATAGACCTTATTCGATAAACGTCACAATCACGTGAACCGGGGTCCCGGGAACCAGGGAGTGGCAAGAGATCTGCGCTCAGTGCACAGTGGACTCTGTGTGCGAACATAGGAGTAGATAAATACCGGTATTTTACTACTCTTTTGTACAAACTGGGCCTTTCTTGCCACTCGTTTCTCGTACGCGTGCCCTAGCTTATGACAAATCCCTGGAGGCGAGTCCAAAAGTCACGTTATCGAATAAGGTCTATACAGCCAGAGATTAGAGACATACTGGTTTGCAGCAACAGGCCGGTACGAGCAGAAATCCAGAGTAAAAAAAAAGCCAACTCGACGAAGATGGGATTCGAACCCACGCGGGCAGAGCCCAATGGATTAGCAGTCCATCGCCTTAACCACTCGGCCACCTCGTCTGGACAATTGCCAGCTGTTCAACTACCATACTTCTTCACTGAACACGGCGCACGTACCGGGAAGAATATACACAGCCATACGTACCATGAAGCCAGAAAGGCACGTGCGCAAGGAGTTGATGCTGGTGAGCTTGGTGTTGATCATGCAGTGTATGTTGCTTCCCATAAGCCTGCAATTCACAAGAATTTCTTGTCCAGCCCCTCGTGTTTGCAAGTATATGGATTGTCGCTTTAGGGTATTGTACCATGGCAGTAATTTAGGCTACTTCCTGTATTAGAAGCCATGCCATCCGCATCCTCAATCCAGACATATGCAAGCAGAAAGAATTTGTAAAATCACTCACACTCTTCTCCTGACTCCATAACACCACCACCACCACCACCACCACACACGTGCACACTCACATTAGTCACACACACACACGCGCGCACACACACACACACACACACACACACACACACACACACACACACATGTTCCAGTCATGGCATACACCGCTCGTACGTGGCTGTATGCAAACATTGAAAGTACGTTTACCCAAGTCCATCGCAACGGTGCTATTGTATGTGCTTTTCTGGAGGAAAATCAGTGCCACAAGATGTGTACCGTATTCTCCGGAGTACAAGCCGCATCTGGATTTTTTCATGAAATACAGACATGTCCCATGTGTATCACAGTTAATTATTATTTGACCATCGTAGCATAAGACGAGCCGACTTTCGGGGGGGGGGGGGGGGGGGGTGAATTACTGGTACATGGTGTTTAGAAGCATGGTATGAATAGAAGCCGCTCCCAGCAAAGTACATGTGCGCGTACATGCGTGGCACTATGCACTGCACAGTGCAGACTGATGATGTTCACGTAGAAGCATGTTTTGAATAGAAGCGTAACTTGAATAGAAGCATGGCTCAAACCCCGGCTTATACGGCCGTAAGCGCCTGCTTTTATACGCGACATTACGGTACTCCAGAAAACTAGGTGCATACTTTTTTAACCCTTTACCTCCTGTGTGTACATCAGGGAGTCGTACTCAAACTAGGGAGGTGACACGGCACAGAAATCCATGTCACAGGGGTTGACTCGCACCCGTAACCCCTCGTTGTTATTTTTGGAATAGTTCAGTCCAGTCCAGTCCGAAAGGTCATACTCGGATCGACTCGCCTTCTGTACTTCACCCCCAAGCGTGCAACGCAAGACCCGCAAAGTATGATTTTCTGTGGGGAACGATTTTGCCATTGATCTGTCCCTCCAGAAACTTGCGGAGACATTTCGGAAATATCGCGGAAAAAGTTGCGAGGTAAAATGCCACAAATTGCGGGGAATATTGCGGATTTTGTCAAATATTGCGGGATTATTGTGGTAAAATTGCGGAAATTGCGGCCGATTTTGGTACTTGTACTGTAGTGGTGTACGATGTACGAGTTGTACAGCATAAATCATGCATGACAAAACAGAACGTGTGCTGTGCTGACTGTGTTCAACTGCCTGACAGGAGCTTGCAAGACAGCTTTCCTCCATCCTCGGACAACACTCGACGCGAGCCTTATTTTGTGACTTGTCAGCCGCTGATTTGCCCAGAAATTTCTCCATTCTGGTGTCGATCTCACAAGTAAACTATTGACGAGCTTGAAGAACTAAACAACATCGAAGAAAGACCCGAATATCGCGGTTGCTTTTCGAAATATCGCGGTGCTTTTCAAGTATCAAGGACAGTTTTCTACAATAACGCGGATGATTTTTCAAATATCGCGGATATCACGGACTTTTGTTCAAATCGCGGAAAACAACGCGGCCGCGGAATCGCAAGTTCCTGGAGGGACAGATTGATCAAGTTTTTATTGGAGTGCTCAGGTATACTATGATTGCTGAGACGTCCCGAGCACGCTTGTTCAGGTTCTCTATTTTTGACGAGCCGGTCCTACAGCCCCCTACATTGTATCTAACGACGTAGGAGCTGACAATGTAAGAGGATTTCCCTGGAAATAATGATGATGGTGGTGTGACTGCTGCAGGAAAAATGCTGGCTGTTTATGACAGTATGACTAGATGTACAATGTAGCTCTCTTGTATGGTACTTAACCCCTGCTATAAATGTGTTGTTTAGGGAGACGGGTGTATTGTGCAAGTCATAAAGAAGAAATGGGGCAGATACACGACTTACAATTTTCAAAAACCAGCTTGGTGTTATGTGTAATTTGTGTCAAAATTGTAGTATATAGACGTGACAATATCATTGGCTGTACTTCTCTAATATGGTACATAACCCCTGCTATAAATGTGATATTTTGGCAGACTGGACCATTGTGCAAGTCATAAAGAAGAAATGGAGCAGATACACGACTTACATTTTTCAAAACCTGGCTTCGTGTCATGTGTAATTTGTGTCAAAATTGTAGTATTTCAACATGACAATATCACTGGCTGTACTTCTCTTATATGGTACTTAACCCCTGCTATAAATGTGTTGTTTAGGAAGACTGGTGTATTGTGCAAGTCATAAAGAAGAAATGGGGCAGATACACGACTTACAATTTTCAAAAACCAGCTTCGTGTTATGTGCAATTTGGGTCAATTTTTAGTATTCGGATTAACCTAGGATACGACTCTGAACAGTTCCGAACAGTTACCGCAACACTACACGCCGTCTCATAACTGCTGCTGTTGCCATCACTGCTATCAAGTAGTTCGGACATGGCAGGAGCTAAAAAATTGCTGGTAGTCTTTCAAAGAATACAGGCGAGTGATGGGCTGTAAACGAAATGTGCTGCCTCAAAAATTTCAAAAACTAGACACCCATGCGGCATGCTTGGAGATGAAGTACAGAAGGCGAGCCGATCCGAGTATGACCTTTCGGACTGGACTGGACTGAACTATTCCAAAAATAACAACGAGCAAGATATCGCGCTCGACATTTCAGCCACAGCAAAAGTAGAATTTTTTCTGACTGACTGGCCTTGAGCTGGGGATTTCCCCTCTCCTGACATCACCTTGGCATGCTTTGAGCGCGTGGGCAGCATAAAAAGAAACTCAAGCAAACACATTTGAAATGTTTACGATGAAAGAGCAAGAAATGGCTAACGAGGAGAGAATTTTCTCGGATACCCAGCGATGGGGGGTATTGAAGC
The DNA here is from genome assembly GCF_964019385.1 of Sycon ciliatum. Lineage (NCBI taxonomy): Eukaryota > Metazoa > Porifera > Calcarea > Leucosolenida > Sycettidae > Sycon > Sycon ciliatum. Next base: position 89,696,220 of record NC_088643.1, read on the forward strand.
ACCCTGGTGTTGGATATGTGATCTCAGTAGTGTCTAGTTTGAGCTCAATGTGCGCAGCTCGTGGAGAGCTTTCCAGAATGCCCAAGATTGTGAAAATTGGTTGATTAGAACCAAAGATATTCTCAGAATGAGGTGAGAAATATCGCATTTGGAACTGCCTGGGAATTTTGGTCATGTTAAAGGGTTAAATATAACTCAGCCTGCACTACAGCAGAAAGGTTTTGCAAGGTTTTTTCCTCCCACAGCAGTGTTCACTGCAGCAGCTGGTGTGTGCACATTGACTGCACTGTCTGTAGCAGCAGCTGGAACACAACTTTGAGCCATCTCAGGTGGTGCAAGTTGGCCCCCTCGCAGTCACGGTCTTCGGCAATTGTAACTTGTAAGTGAGGTGGCATGACACATGTTCGTGCAGCCATTTAGTATTCATCCAGTTCTGGGTTTTTTTTCTTGCACTTTGTTTTATCCCCCCCCCCCCCCCCCCCCTCATTCATTTTTATTGTCATTGATATTCCATAATAGCAAGAGTACTTTTGATAATAGCCAACTGGCATTTCCCTATCTGAAATCTGGCTCATTTTATGCTATGGAAGTCAGGATACAAGCCATCGTTCTCAATTCATTCAGCATTTCCTCACCTATCATTCACAGGGTGAACTTCTCCAAACTCATGGAGATGCTTCTTCTCATAGCCAGATAGTCGCGCTCCAAGCCTCTCTGCCTTCCGCTTGCCCATTTTCGTAAGCCAATGCGTATCTACTCACTGATATCACCAAATGTGACAGCTAGCCATGGGGCTCGAGACAACACGAAACACACACAAACTGTGACAAAGAGAGCACCATCGAGTAGACCCTACTTCAAAAATATGGCTCAGCATTGTGAGTGCACGTCAACAAAAAAAAACAAGAGCAAAACATGCTAACAGTCAATGAACGCATTTTTTATTTTCCTCCGTTTCAAAAAATTCTGTGCAGTTTTCGTCGCCATTTCGGTAGCGATGGTAACACGTGGGGCAAAGCTCGCGAGCGCGTGGCCGGCCCGTACCGTACCGCGTACCGTACGGCCAGGCCGTGGCATGCATCATTTTTTTTATATAAAAAAATTAAAAAAAGTGCATGCATGCAGTGATTATGTCAATTATTTATGATCTGCGCTGCAGTGCATGCAGCCTGACACACAGTACTCCCTGGTGTGAAGCAGCGTTACACTGCATGCAAGGACAATACGTCTACGAAGTCAAGTGACCTGGTGACTACTTCACTTGACTTGTTCAGTTGTTGTTGTTGGTTTGACATACAGTACTCAGTAGTGCCTACCAGCCTAGTGGTGTGGAAAATACGCAGAACGAGTACCGGTACAGCTACAATCAGTGTACAGTCATGTACCTGTAGCTCTTGCTGAGTCTTGCTCTTGGTGAAACTACAACTCCCTGAACTACAACTTGTACAAGACATGAAGAGAATAATCATAGCAACATTCAAGAGTAAACTAAGCTGGGAGCTTACCGGTATAACAGTTACATGCTGTCGAAATTGACAACATATTCCTTACTTGTAGTGTTCTTGTGTTTGGCAACAATTCAACCGGTTACTGTGGCGGTACATCGCCGACGGTGTTTGCACGTAACGACTTCAAGATTTGACTTTTGATATCGTGAGAATGCACATTTAAAAAAAATGTTCGTTAAAATACCCGGGCAATACTGGTGTTTCAGCTGTAGTTGAACATATTGAAAATGTCAAAATAGGAAGAAAAAAGGCTGGGGGCTAGACTTTTGCACTGAAAATGATGCAGATCGGGAGGAATGCAAAACGGCATTGCACAGCAGTAGCGTAGCAGTGAGTGATTGCGTACATGTAACTAACTTGCCACAATGCGGAGTAGTGAGATGTTACGCCGGAAATACTTCGGGTGGATTGTGATGGACTCAGCTTGATGGCACTGCCACGGTTAGGTCGTGGGCTACAAAACACTGAGCACCCGGGGGACTACATGATGTAATTTAAACACAAACATCTCTGACAAGAGTGGAGAGGGACAGGAAGAGGGGGGGGGGGGGAGGAGGAGCTCAGCACTTTGCAGGCACACTCCTCGCCTTTTCCTTTTCTACAAGATTGGTAACGATGCTTAGCTGCTCTTCTCGTACGAATCTACCTTCTGACTGGAAGAAGACTTTGACGACTTTCAAACCGACACGTGTAGCTGAAAGAGCAGAAAACACAGAGAGAATAGGGCAAACAGCGCAATTCAACTTTAGGCCAATTTAACAACAGCTCCCCGCAAGACTACTTCAACCATTTTTTTAAGGGTTCTGCTGCAACAGCTCAAAAAGTTTCAAGTTTCAACATGATCACACTAGTCACTCTCTTCTTTCTCTCACCAAGCTATGGCAATTCACCACTTCCTGTCTCAGCACAAGCATCAAGAATTTGAAGTTTTCCCAATCCTTTGTAAATAATACTAAATATTAACCTGATGTACAGTTGTGGCAAGTGAAATCCGACACTTGCCATCGGGGACAGCGCCACAAATGGACATCAATGATGTAATGCACTGCACCTAATTTGTACTATAGAGCCGTATGCATCCCAAACAGATCGAAAGGTCACAGCGTAGATACACACAGTTCACAAATATGGCACACAGAAGGGGTATGTAAACACAGCCCCATCCAATCCCCATTCATTTTTGCCAGCACCTTTTGAACCTTGACTGTGATGAGTACGAGTTTTGTCATCAGACAGATAAGTAAAGAATATCTCATGAGTACGAGGGTGATACCGGCGAATATCAATCCTGACTGCGAAGCAGAAGGGATTGATATGAGGGTACGGTATCACCCGAGCTACGAGGGTGATATTCTACTTATCACATATGACCCTACACCATGTACACACCATGTGTCTTCTTATCACATATGACCCTACACACCATGTGTCTTATCCCATATGACCCTACACACCATGTGCACCGTACTTAATGCTCTTCCTGCTACACAACTACATTGCCACAGTAGAGTTTAGTTTGAACTTAGCAAAGGGTAGGAAGGAAAAGTATAGAGGAGTGGAAATAGAAGAGTTGATTGAAATGGAGTATTGTAAATTGTAAATGGAACACTGCATTGCAGAAACGAGCCAACTTCAGCGCAGTTCCTTCACATCGTTCACATGTATGTGAACGGCACCACTGAAGTTGCCAGAGAATATGAATTTTGCGCTATTCTCCGACGTCACCGTGGATGAACTGGTAGTGACAGAAGCTGACGGGGGAGGTGCCTGAGGCTCTTCCAAGGCCTGCAGTTCCTCCGGAGTCGCACACTGCAGTGCTTCATCAATGGCGTCTACGTCCAACAGGTGAGCAGTTTTCATCTTGTCATGCTCGCTTGGCTGCAAGTACGAGTCTAGGCTTTGGGCATTCCGATGGCCGGAAGTACGCATGATTGTAGTGGCACTCACATTTTGCTTAGCCAAGGTCGTAATGGCGGTGGCGCGCACACTGTGGTTGGTGTAGATCTGGCTTAGTCGCGCTGTTTCGCTCATCTTCTTCATCATGCCATCGATTTTGTTTTTACCAAACACTTGGCCTGTGTACCATTCTGCATCCTCTGGCTGGTATTGTTTGCGTGGTATCTGAAAGAGTCGCTTGGACTTCACAGACAACTTTGAAGTGAGGAGTAGGACGGCTTCCACCTGCCAGTCGGACACTATCATCCCATCAGACACCGTGTCCTTTCCTTTAATGCCGCCTTGCTGGTTCTTCTGGGCGAATGCTGTGGCTAATGTGATGTATCTTTTGCCTTTGTCGTTGGTCTTCACATCCAGGTCGTCGGATGTTAGATACGCCTGAATCTCCGAACCACGCAGACAGAAGTGGTAAGTGATGACGAACCAGACAAGGTAGGTGAGGTGATCCGCATTTGTCTTCCAGTCACCGAGGTGCTTGTAGATCTTTTCTTTGTCGCTATCGGAGATGGGAGGCTTGTGCTGCGTTGGTGCTACCAGGCCGTCTTTCTTTAACTGCTTTAGGTAGCCATCAAGTACTTGGTTAGCCTCGATAAACTCACTATCAGTATAGAGATTGATGGTGCGCTTCAGCTCTTGCAGTTCACGGTGAATGGCACTCCGAAACTGCAGTAAGCTGTTCTTAGAATACGGCTGTTTGTTGACTTGACGGATTTCAACATAGGCATGCTTCAGGATAGATGCTAGATCAGTCGCTTGTATTGTTTTCAAGTCGCACGTTTTCTTGTTCTCCACACACCAAGTGTCAAAAACACGCATCCAGTTCTTAGTAGCTCGTTTGGTGTTTGCGGGAACACGACTTTCACGTATCCTATCCAGATCTGACTCAGACACTTGCACAAATCGCTTAACTCTTTCTTCACTGCTGTGCTGTTCTGACGAAACGCGCTTTTCAGTAGTGGTCTTTTCCACCACCTCACCAGTTGCTAACGTCGCAGTTGCTGTAGATGATAAAGAGAATCCTGACATGTTGGCTATTTCATCTGTAGATAAAAAGTTGAAGTAGTTGGAAGCGGCATCCAAAACTTCTGCATCTTCCAAGTCAATATCACTTGCACCCAAGTCAAAGCTAGCCATCTTACTGGTAAGAATACCGAAAGTGACCAGACCCAGAAGTATTGTCAAGTATTTGTGCTTTCTGTGTACGTGTGCACAAACCATGAGGGTCCTTGGCTCATTGTTCTAGGAACGGAATCAATGACTCCATTCTTGGTAAGTGTTTTCCTTGGTCATGTTGTATTTCCTGCAACTTAGGCGTACTATTCTCGGAATTCTTGTTTACTAACTTTTAGTATAAATTCCAATTCCTCTAAAGTGTACTATATTGCATTCCATATTTAGCATTTTGATTGCTCCTTCTAGCCCTATGTTTCAGGCTCTACTGAGCCTACCTGGTAGACCCCCCCCCCCCCCCCCCACCGCTTTCGCCAGCAAGGCCAAAGGGGCGGGGGGTAGGCGCGGCAGTAGGGCCTGTAGCGTAGGGCCTAGCAGGAACAATCAAGTGCTAAATATGGAGTGCATTTATAGTACGCTTTCGAGTATATGCGTACGGTGTACGCAGCAGGGGTGATATAGAGCAGCAGGGGTGATATGGGCTAGGCGGGGTGATATCGGCCTATATCACCCGCCTACGAAGGCCTCTGATTGGTTCAATCCATGGAAACCATCACCTGATATGTGATAAAGGTGTATGTAACACATGTACTGTACGTATGCAGGGCTGCAGGGGCTGCAGACTGCATGGTGCAGTCCCTTATGCCAAGTGTCGGATTTCACTTGCCACAACTGTAGTTCGATGTAGCTCGCACACCGTTGCTGTCCGCCGTTTCCGGATGTTGGGTCATGTTCTGAGGATGCCCTCAGATGCCCCACCACAGCAGGCAATGGACAACTACTTCCGTCGAGATGTCACCGGTGTGCGTGGACGCCCGAAATCGAACCTGGCCACGGCAGTCAAGGCAAGCACAGCTGCCAGAGACATGCCACTGAAGACCTTGACTGATCTGAGTGGGCTCAGAATACGCGCTTTGGACAAGCAATCATGGAGGGAACTCTCAGCCTGAGCTGATTTTGCTCGCGGCTGCAACGCACGGGGTAGTGAACCCAGGACAGAAGCGGACCAGGCATCATGACTTTGCACATCTATCGTTATGCTGCTTCATTACGCGACCTGTTTTATTATTAAGTTGGTTGCTCCAACGAGGAGCACACGCTTCGTTTTATTATTATTTATTATTAGTTCGAAGTACAACCTATCACTGTCAGCATGCACGAATGAATCATTCCCTGTAGAAGGTCCGCCACTATCCATGCATACATGTATACAATACACAAAAATCCGGTGGAACAAAAAGGTGTAATATTTCAAAGGATCAGTCGGGGAAGTGAACTGCCTGAAAAGAAGAAACAAATGCCAACCCCACCAGGACTCGAACCCAGGACCTTGCTTGTCACGAGCAATACTCTAACCATTTGTATTATATAGATTCTTCTGACCCCTTACCACTGGTTTGTTGTTTCGTGTAGTCATCCAGCAAAAGTGTCGTCAGATGCTTTGCAAACATTTTAAAGAGATCCTGCAGGAAGCAGCATAGCACACGAGTCACTAGTAAAGAGGTGTGGAAAGGGGAAATCTGAGAACTCTCACTTTTTACACCATACTGAGTCTGACTGTCTGCTACCGTATACTAGCAGTCTATAATACCAAGAGTACATAACCAAGAGTGTGCAACTTGACGATCCCTCAGCCCACGGCGGAATGGTTTTATGACATCAGTCTTTGGCGGCGGTTTGGCTCACTGATGCCATCACGCGTAGCCAGAGATCAAAGTACAAATAATTTGTACATTACAGCTACGATAGTCGAAGCAGAACAACGGACGATAGATCAATGTGTCTTGAACCTGACGAACTCTCACCGTATCTACAAAGCAAGCGCGGGAAAGCATACCCACTTCATCATACTTCTTCCAAAGAATGGCGCAATAAAAAAATTCCGCCGTGGGTGAACCCATCGCAGCTCAAGATAGGAGTTGTACACTCTTGGTTATGTACTCTTGATAATACCCTACAAAAGTGTTATTGCAATAAATAAAATGATACCTGCACTCATGTCACTAACAAAGTAGCAATGGCTTGGTTCCAGAACGTTCTCTTGTCACCGTTATGTTTTATCAATGGAATCTCGTAACTGAAAGAAAATGGATCACCAACAGTTTGCAGGATATATGCACTTGAGTTGAAGGTTACAATGTGCAAAACTAGCAATTACAAATACATGACAAATATTCACAAGCGTTTGTCAGGGAAGTGCGAAAAATGTTACTTACCAGTGCATTAAGATAATGATGTGTACCATCACGTATGGGGAAATGCAGTGGTAAGATGGATGAGTGTGAATTGCAGAAAAAAAGTGTGAGTGCAGTTACATTTTCTTTTTGTTTACATAGATCGGGGCTACGGAGACAAATGTACACGAGGATGGTACTCTACAGTCTAAGCCCTGCCCTGTGCTTACCTTGGATTCAAAGCAATTGTCTTTGAAGTACGGATTGAGCAGCTTCACCAGTTTACCGACGAGTTCACTCTTACGCTTTTCAGCTGCCGCTGCCGCAGCTATTGATTCAGAACTGGGTTTCACCTTCTTGGCCAGGCCGGCTGTCCGACTTTGACTGTGCCCAGCTGTGCGTTTAGTTGGTTTACCGGAACTAGAGGAAGGCTTGCTAGATGTGTTGCTAACAATGTCATCTTCAACCCGATCTTCGCACGATGGACGTTTCACTGGCTTGGCAAGCGGCGGTGGCGACGACGACACTTGATAAGAGTGGTTTACATAATCAACTGGTGTAGATACCGCGTACGGAGCATCGCTCTCCTCGACCGGTTCAACAAGATGGTCATTGTGAACGGACAGCGTTGGGGAAGGTGATCGAAATCCATTGCTCTTCGAATGGTTGCTTGGAGCGCATTCATTCCTCCTTAAACAACATGCACACAGCACAGCACAGGAGAAGAAAAGTCTGGCACAGTCCGGCAAAGGGAATGTCCAGTACTACAGAAGAGACCGACACACCATCAAATTCCAGTCAGAACAATTCCAGAATATTCGGAAAAAGAAGCCAATATGAAGGTAAGAGATGGGTATTAAAAAGAATGCCATTGACAAGTTCTACACCAGCAGGCTTTGCAGATTGGACGTACAAAAGCACACAATCTCTATTCCCAGGCTGAAGTGACACTCTGACACATTGAAAACTAGCACATGCACAAGGCATCACTTACTTCTCAAAGAAACATGTGAACGCTGGAGGCTCCGCAATATCAGCTGTTGATGTACAAGTGGCCACAGGAGAGAATGCTTGGTGTAGCGGGCTTGACACTGGACTGCTTGATAAGACCTGGCACACAACAGGAATGCTTCCAAGTTTGCCACCCAGAACAAACTTAGAGGAGTCGTCCCTGGAATGTTGTACTTTGAAGAAGTTGTTGTTTGGTTCAGTATCAGAGGCAACTTACTATTAGTGCTCTGAAGTGATAATATCACTTCAGAGCACAAACTGTACTTGAATAATAATATCAGTACTACTGTTCAAAGTTTCAAGTCTGTGAGACAGTCAAGTGCACACCGTACTAACTACTAACTCGAGAAGCCCTTTTGCGAAGACCGATCGAAAAGACCCGTCATGGGCGAAATCTCTACATACACAACAAACTTGAAAAGTGATCGGAATACTTGGATCTTGAAATAATAAAAGCCCTCATACATAGAAGCCTGTGTCAGCCCCCCCCCCCCCCCCCCCCCCCCCCGTCCCTACACACACACACACACACACACACACACACACACACACACACACACACACACACACACACACACACACACTCAATGTGGACATTAACAAATTAACATACCGGGCTTCTTATCAAGTGAGTACAGCAAGTGAAGTACAACACATGCCTTACCACTGTTGTTGGTGTTCCGGACTGTTCTTGCTGCGCTCCTCCACCAATTTGACCAATTCGTATAGAGTCTGGCAACATAGACGCTATCGGTGAACGTGCTAGGACATCAGTAACATCCTCTAGCTGCGTCTTTGCTCCAATACATGCAGCAGATGACAACTCATTGTCATCGAAGTTGTTTGTTCCGGTTGTTGACCATGGTAACGTTTGCTGTTGCAGTTTTGATTTGCGACTGCTGGCTTGAATGACATTATCTGCAACAAGATGCCGCGCTGGGACAAAGCCGCCAGTCATACCGGCAGATTTAGAGGAGGGTTGGGCACGCGTTTGACTGGCCCTATGGCCCACGGAGTGCTGCACCCGACTCGAGTTAGTAAGTGAGTCGCGCGACTTGGATAGTTGCAATGCAGTCTGGAAGCAGGGCTGGTGTCGAACTTCATCGTCGCTGGGTGGTTCACCACTGTATGTGTCCGCAGGAAAGGCAGCGCATTCTGAGTCGGTTAACTGGAATGCATGCAGCACAAAAGAAATGAGTGGCACAGAGGCGTACACATTAAAATTAGGGAAAATGTGTAATGTGATTTCTCATTCCACTCAGACATCTGACGGGACACCCTGATAGGCATCAGCTTGCCACAGGAGAATTCGATCTGCGCAAAAGCTCACAAAAAGCTGCAAAGGTGTATCTGAGTTGAACGGATTGTTTTCTGCATCTAGCAGAAAGGAAACAACACTCACCACGTCATCCTGAACATTGTCCTTGAGTAATCCCTCGTACAGTTCATCCCGGCTAGTAAGATCATTGATCGTCGACGCCTGAAGCATGAATACATACAATGAAAGCAAGACACATTGATTCTGACAACCTAGTTTCAGTGAATCCAAACTGCTATTATTCGGCATGCACCCTCACTTCGCAAAGCACAATGGCGCGCTACCTTCTGCTGGTTCTTCTCCGTGATGTGCACAGGTGCACCTTCTCTCTCCCCCCCCCCCCCTTGCATAGAGGTGACAGAACTCGCATCTTTTTGGTGCTACACTCTGCGTACATATACTGCTCCTGTGTGGCTTCCACTGTATTCATTGTTCCTATTACCTGATGATGACCAAGTGCTGAAAGCCTGAAACGTTGTGAAATAACAGAACTGGTTCAGATGTGTCCACCCGGATTCCTTATTCCAAACTGCTTGTTGGGGATAGAAGATCTACAGCATGGTCGTGTCTCCGTGTACTTGAGTACGAGTCTCGTGCATTTTCTTTGCTATGTAAAATCAGTAATCTAGCAGTTTACCTTTTTCACTGCTTTCTGACGATAAACTGAGGCGATGCGGCTGTCCATGAAGACAGAGTATTCCTCTGAAACAGCCACGTTGAAGATAGCCTCCTCAGTCAATCTATCATTCACACATCCACACACAGCACATGTACAAACACACGCACGCACACACGCACACATGCATGAATTAATTCGTGAATGCAGGAGATCATTCACACACTATACATACAAACAGTCAAACACTCACCCCACCTACGCATCACCCAAGCATGCAGGAATGCGCACACACACACACACGGAACAAATTCAAACCTTTGTGTTTCCGCATCCCCGGAAATGTAGTGGCAATGATTCCGCTATACAGTGTATTCCAGTTTCACCATGTAATCGTGGATATCACATCTTTCAAAGTTCTAAGAGAATGATTAACGTACCCCGATGGATGACCAACTGTTGCAGCATTTGTCACCAGAGCTGTCTCAATACGATTCAAGCAATGCTCCCGGACCTGATGTAGAAAAACAAGGAAATCGGGGGGGGGGGGGGGGGGGGAGGGAGAGATAAAGAGAGAGAGAGAGAGAGAGAGAGAGAGAGAGAGAGAGAGAGAGAGAGAGAGAGAGAGAGAGAGAGAGAGAGAGAGAGAGAGAGAGAGAGAGAGAGAGAGAGAAAGAGAAAGAGAGAGGAGAGAGAGAGAGGGAGAGAAGCAAGCAATGTCAGTCAACAACTGCATGCCAGCTTTAAAGCAAGTAAACCAGTACAGTGGATATCGGTTATAAAGTCATCGGACATAGTGATAAACCGGCTATATTGATACAAATTGAAAATATCAAAAGCAAAACCAGAAAAAGCCAGTCAAATTATCATTATAACCAATATATCGTATATAGCGATAAATCGGCTATAAGGATACAGAATGACCATTCAAAACACCTCTTTGCGCAGAAAAATTATCGTCTATAGTGATAGCAACACACAAGTGTGAGGCATTGATGTCTCGACTTGGAGCCACATGTGTGTTGTCATAGGGTATTCTGGTCTGGTGCTTCCTGGATGATGCCTTTGGGCCAAGAAGTTCTTCACTCTATACTGGAGAAGGTGCAGTAGCATCCATCACGTATCAGTACACTACATTAGCACGATCGAGTACCCACACGTGTATAATGTGTATGTGTGACGCGCGCAGTTGAAAATCGCCTGTAGTGATATACCGGATATAGTGATAAAATGTGAAAAATCAGAAGGGCACGTTATAACCAATATCTACTGTACACTGAATAGAATTACCCAGAACAGTCTCTTAGAGTTTTCAGACATGTAAAGAAGACAAACTGTTACGCATTGATTCCCTTACTTTTGATCAGATACACAGCTCTCAACTACTAGTATGCCCACCGTATTTTTCCGGTTAAATATCAACCTTTTGTGACAAAAAAACGAATAAAAGGGGTAGTCAACTTACTGTAAATATACAAAATTTCGGCACTTCACGATTTTTGACATTTCGGCGGCGATTTATTTTTTCGTGGGGTAGAGGACATGGTATAGTGCGACAGATGCTGTGAAAAACTTCATCGGCGTTTTAATTTAGGCGTTTGGGGTCGGTGCCGAATATAGCCGAAATTAAATAGCTGCCGAAAATTTGTATATTTACAGTAACCCGCTATAGATCACAATGGTATTGAGCCGGTAAGTCCAGGCCCCAGCACAGTACATTAGTTTTCAAAACTACTCAAGTCTTTTTCATTAACATGATGCATGCATGTCAAAGCACATTCGCCTATGCCGATATGTCACACCAAATTTCTTGCACAAGCAATCAGCAGGCAACAGTGATTTTGTGATACGTAGAATAACCAAAGAATTCATGGGAGAGTGAAGATGGAAATGGTGACAAGGGACAGTGCAATAGTATTGCCTGCCATCTCTGCTAAGGTCTTCACCTAGTGATCATGGTCCTATCATTGGCGGCTTCTGAAGTCGATGTCTGGACTGCTGAAAATCGATCGCGATCCGCGGATAAGGAATGATTTGCTCTACAATTACTTCAGCTACGGTCTGGGAGTTTTCAACGCGAAAGTCCCTACCGACGGCAGAAGGTTTTGTCCCATCCAACACAGAGGCACATACCGCTGGCATTGTTAGAACATATTATATTTCGTCCATGGCTGCTCTGAACGATGCTCTGCGGAAGCGAAATTGAGATATGAGAATGTTTGAAGCCTACGCCTGACATCCTTTGGGAAGCATTCCTTGCTCCTCGCTGATTTCGTGCGCAGGGTTATTAAGATGATAAGCCATGATTATGATTGTGTGTGTGTGTGTGTGTGTGTGTGTGTGTGTGTGTGTGTGTGTGTGTGTGTGTGTGTGTGTGTGTGTGTGTGTGTGTGTGTGTGTGTGTGTGTACACATACACAGTCATGTATGCAATAGTACATGTACATGAACACTAAAAACAAAAACAAAAATGCGGCCGGGTGGAAAATGATGGTCGGTCGGGTGACCCGAAACAACTGGGTGGCCTTACAAGGTTCGCTTATGGTCTCATTAAAGTTTTCACGATACATCTTTCAACTCGGATAATGAGCCAGTAATAAAATGTGAAATGGAAGAAGAAAAGTTACAACACAAGGAAATGAGATATGAAGCAACTATCCACGACTGTAACAAGACAAAAAGCAAGTTGGAAGGCTGTTGGTGTGCGCACTGGAGATGTGTTAGAGCTAGGTCTCAGGTCGTTGAATGTCTCAGAAGCCTGTCAGTTTTGTGCCCTGTTATCACACTTTCTGACTGCTTATTATCTTGTTACAGTCGTGGATAGTTGCTTCATAACTCGTTTCCTTGTGTTTTCTTCTATTCTATTTTACACAAATCTTTCATTACCATTAAGACAAACAATGCAAAACAATGTGCAACGGTTTGCTCAGCTGGAGGTTTCCCCACGATTCGCCACAACGAGGTGAGGGATATAGTGGCGGACCTCCGGATAGAGGTGTGCTCAGATGTGGTGGTTGAGCCTGTGCTTGCTCCCATCACAGGCAAAGTACATTTATCTCTAGCGGCCACAATAAACACAGCAAACAATGCCCTTGCTGATGTCCGCGTACGCGGATTCTGGACCAGGGCTCAGAATGCGTTCTTTGACGTCCGGGTCTTCCACCCGGATGCAGCTTCGTACAAGAACAAGCCCATAAATGATCTTCTCCAGCAACATGAACAGCGCAAGAAGAGCGAATACGCCGAGTGCATACACAACGTCGACCGTGGTACATTTACCCCTTTAGTCTTCGCCACGGCGGGTTGTTGTGCCCCGGAGTGTTCCTGACTCAGTTCAGTGCTAGCAGCCTCTCAGAGAAACCGCAAACATCCTCTTGCTACATCCTGCCAAGCAAGCCCATTAGCATGCAGGCGCCTGATGTCACAGGGCTAACTTGTGGCCGGCTGAGTGGCAAGGATGTTCTGTTCCTAACATAAACGGCAAGGCCATGGAGATCACCAGCAGCACAGCAGCTAGGGAGAACTTCTGGACGTCTCCACACGCACCGTTCTGCCTTATCTTCCACAACGCAAAGGCGCTGGATAGTAGGACATTGGCTGTGGAGGCCGGCGGCCAACCTGACAAGCTACAGAAGCACTGTCTAGGCGTTGTGGACAGTCTCCCATTGCTGAAACAGCATGTACCAGACCTGCCCAGCTACGCTGTATCTGCACTCTTCCAGCATTTCGTGAAGGAAGACTTCAATGCCCAGGATGCTGCGGCCGACGTGGATGCTTTACGCAGAGTCATGCTAGCTGCGGATGCTACTTCAGCCTGCACCATTCGGCGTCACCCCATGTCACCCTCCTCCGCTCTTGAGCGCTGTAATTACTTGTGTGATCGCATCGATCACCTTGGTAACTGCCACCAAGATTGCCAGCAGTGGGCTTGGGTATGACCACCTGATGCCTGCGCTGAGAGAGTTAGCTACTGCAGAAAGCCACTTCTAAGCATGAGTAGCAACAAGCACGACTACTTCAGTGGCTGTCTGCGCATGTCGATCTGCTAGCAAAGTTCTTACATTCATTGTGAATAGGTTGGGTAAATATTACCGTGCTCGGCATGGAATTCTTTGCATAAAATTCCTTTTTCATAAAAGAGCCTCTCGAAACAATGCAAACATTCACAACACAATATCAACAATCTCCTGTTACCTTGAAATGAAGACTAGGAATGCGTTTGGACGTGGGATTCACTAGTCTGCATTGCAGTCCTATTGCACAAAGTAACACCAAGAACAAGGTAAGGTTAAAACGACGCCCTGCATCAAATTCCTTCTGAATCATCCTTCCTGACCATAAGACAATGTGTGTGCATGTGTGTGTGTGTGTGTGTTTGTGTATCGTTAGGTCCGACCCAGTCGGCCGATTTTGTCGGAGTCGGCATCGGCCGAAGAAATCGGTCTAGTGTGGACCAGGCATAAGTAGCCTAGTGTTGGCAGTAAACATTCCATGAGTACATGCAGCAGCACATGACGAAGCATAGTCACACAGTCACATAGTCTACCTGGATTGTTGGTACCCAGAGATGCCGGTGCTATGTCTCCTACCTGCCAGCAAAGAAGCAGAAACACAAATTAACACAATGTCAAACGACATGCAATACCATTGCACGGAAATGAGCACTGAAATATACCATCATTAGTAGGGGTGAAACGGTTCGGGTAAGGAACCGGTTTTGGAACCGCCAGCTGAAAATAATCGGGTACCCGTTCCGTCAAATTTCGAACCGAAACTCAAAAAATCCCGTTCTCCTACAAATACATGTACACGTCAAGTCTACTCAAGATTTAAATCTCTTTACCTAACGATCACCGTCCTTCCAAAGGGTTCTCCTGGTTATCATCTTCTTCACACATGGACTCTCCGATGTCTAGTTCGTGCTCGTAAAAATGTTTTCTAAAAAATAATTTTCACGAACGCATTTAGTCGGTCTGGAGAAAAGAGTGCATGGAACTGATACCCGAACCGTAGGAAACTATGCTGGCATTAGGGTACCCGAACATGAAAAACATGGAACACCCCTAATCATTAGACAGAGATAGTCAAAGAAATGGTTGAACTTCAACTAGAATGTAGACTGAAGTGGGGGCACATGGACACAGGTTATGTGCAACTGTACACCGCTGTAACTAGATATTATACCGTCAGAAAAGTTCGGCAACTGGGCACCAAACTGACAGAGAATAAAAACATTCAACAACCTGACACCTAACTCAAACACCCGTATCCATGTGTCCCCTCTTCATACTAAACTTAATATTGGCTCAGTATCTGAGTTTGACTTCCCCTCTCTCTCTCTCTCTCTCTCTCTCTCTCTCTCTCTCTCTCTCTCTCTCTCTCTCTCTCTCTCTCTCTCTCTCTCTCTCTCTCTCTCTCTCTCTCTCTCTCTCTCTCTCTCTCTCTCTCTCTCTCTCCCATGTTAGTATTCCTTTATCTTTTACTTCCTTGCAGAGACGCTAGTTACCTGACAGGCATACATTTGCAAGTGAGAATCTAACATCGTCGCATGTACATGTACGTGGCAGTATTCATGCGCAGACGGACTTAATTCAGTTGAAAGCAACATGTCAAAGCAATGCCCATATCACTGTGTACTAACTACTAACTTCACTTACATGTCTTCTTTTCCGTAGCTCATCAGCCAACCCCTCAGTTAGAGATTTTCCATACGCTCTTTCACCATCACCGTCATAGCTTCCACCTTCGTCGTCCGAGCCAGACTCCCCTAATGCATCCGCACCATTGGCTCTGTGAGGAAGAAAAAGAAAACATCTGCTGATGAAGCAACCAAGAAAGGTTTTTCAGGACTGCAACTGCGATCTGACTTTCTATATGAAACTACTACATAGTTGGGTGCAGCAAATGGTTGCATCGCAAACCTACCTGAGCTACCTAGTCCAAGACTGTTACACATACACCCACCCCAATTGCTAGCATCTTCTTGAGACTACGCTGGGTAAGATGACCACGTAATGGAACAATGAACATTTACCCATACAGTACTTAGCACTGTGAAATGAACACACAGAGCATCCACAGCAAGCAGGTATCTTCTACACACCCAGTACATGTACAATGGTACAGAGATGGCCAGTGAAATTCACTCCTTGACTCGGGCCTAGTGTCGTGGGGTATTTTCAACTACATCAACCCGGGAAAAGCATACAAGGTCAACCCATCTGGAGTTTTGCCACTCGGTGCGTAGAATTTTAGTCTGGGGCAAATTTCAACAGCCAGCACGGTAAACTCTCTCTCCTTTTCAGGGCACATGACCACCAAGCTACCATGGAAGACAAGCTCTATTTACTGACAATTGGAGTGAATCTGCGGCATGCTTACTTGCGATGTCCCCATCTGCCACCGCCATACATCTCCGAGTCAGGAGCATGTCTTTCCACACCACCAGCCACAGTACTGTAGCGACTGTTCGCACTCTTGGACAGGTGTCCGGTTGACAGCATCTTACGCACTGCATTCGGCTCACGGCAACAGTCACACAGGTCCTTGCACTACAGGCGAAAAAGACAGCATGCAACACAAACTTGATCATGGCCCAGCTCCTACACCTCCATACACAATCAAGTACATGCTCAGAAAGTGCAGAATCTCAGTGATATTGCATAATTACAAGCACACTAGCACAGTAAAAATCATTTATAGGGTATTTTAATTGTAAACCATGGAGCACATGCAGTTATCAACTATATGTACCTACTAGTACATGATAGACAGGGGCTGACATTGAGATCTCTCTAACTTGCACTGCAGATGCTGGTAAAGTCGAGTACAAAGAAAAACAGATACCACAAATCCCAATTCCCACCGGAGCATACCTGAGGCAAAGGATCTCCAAAATGCTTGGCTATACTTTCATGACGGCAGCTACACAGAGCACAAGCACATTATCATGCAATGGTTGGCAAGACAGCAGCAGCAAATATAGGGTTCGAGTGTTTAGCATTATTCAATGTTGTGATGGCTGCAGATGGTTATGTAATTGACAGTGGAAGAAGTATTTAGAGGTGCAGTATACCGAAGAAGTACAAGGAGACCATGAACAGATGTCTGTGACTGAAAAGGAGTGTCGTGACAGGTTAGCACATCCAGTGCTTTTTAAAATTAAACAGTGCCACGAGGGAAGTTACCCCCCAGAAAATTGGCTGACCTGCTCGAAATTCCTACAGGACTGTATGGAAAACTCCACACGAAACTCATTTCGCCAATTTGTATTGGTTGTGCATTAAAATAGTGTAGCCAGAAACAAAATCCTATATAATAGGATTAGCTGGTGAGAGTTTAAGAGATAGATGCATGGTGCAGTCACAGGTTATACTCTAAACAGTTACACATTGCTCATGTGCATGTACCCACCCACTGACGCAGATAACACACACACATACACACACGCACACAGGGAAATACACATGTCCACGATCCACCAACCTTGTTCCAAGGCAGTATTTGACAAGCTCTTCAAAACTGGACTGCTGAGCTCTGACATGAGGACGTGCTGCTTCTTTCTAAACAGTGTAAAACATGTAAATATCACACACAAGAAGAGTACTACTACTGCACAATCAAATGTGACTCATCAAACCGCTTCGGAAATGGGGCCATGCTAAACAAGAGAATATGTAGGATAACTACCGGTAATACCGTTTCATGCATTTTTATTATTGCACTGACTGGAGTACACAGAGATTACAAAAATTATATACCAGTGTTCCTATTCAGCTGATTGCTTGTTGTCATATGCCTACTACAGATTTAAAGTTTCTGGTCAATGTTTAGTATAACCTCTGTATCCTTTGCGATGGCTTTGGCGCTGTCATACTGTCAGATTCAATAGTGGATCACCCCTCTTGTTCGTTGGAAATCCAAAGTGCTCAAATAGTTGGTGACCAGGTAAGTGCCATTTTCCTGTATGCCAGGTTAACCCACTGAGAACTAGGTCCACTGTACAACACATGTGTGCGTGAATGCCCATTACCCCACAGTGACATTGGTTACTGCTACAAATGGAACGTCCTCAGTGAGTCAGATTCAGACGTGCTGGTCATACACACAGTGAATTAATTTTCCACTTGTCAGTCAGCTCAGTTGGCATAGTCAGGGCTTTCTACCTACCGGTACATCCAGAAAGTCAGTACCAACAGCAAACTCACATGCCTACCTTTGCCTTTGGCCTTGATGCCTCCTTTTGCAAGAAGAATGCAACAGTCTCCTTGTCAGCCCTACAGTTCAACACATGCACACACACACACATACACACACACACACAAACTCCTCGATATCCAGCAAGACTTCCCAAGAAATGGATAATATGATAGCATTCATTGCCAGTGATATTAACCACATTTTAATCCAGCATTTGCAATCTGACCCTAGCAGAAAATTTCCAAAATAAACTGTCAAAAAGTGTGCACACTGAGCTCATGTATCCGTCATCCATGCATGCGTAATGTATACATGTACAGTACGGACTACAGTGCACGCGAGTCAACTGCAAGCTGCGTAGTCACACAGGCACTGTAGACTTGGCAGAAGATCAATGGTTCGCATGCTGCCAAGAAGCAAGTAGAGCTGTATTGTACGAGACTACAGCATTCAATCCCCTCTACGCAATGTGCCGTTACTAGTACAGTCAGACCTCGCTTATCCGGTCCTCTTTTATCCAGAAGAAAATCGTTGGTTACCGATTTACAGCATACGTCATGTATACATACAAGATGTGTGTTCGATTATCCGGTTCCCTCGCCTATCCGGATATTTTTGTGGAAAACGGATGTGTGCGGTTAAGCGAGGTCTGACTGTATTCATGTGTGGAACTTTCATTTGTCCAGCACCCTCTGCTGAATGAATGGCGCCAGATTAAAGGGGTCTGCCGGTATGTCCACAGGGATACAGATGACATAGAGTGGAGTAAAACAATCCAGCGCTATAACATCGTCAAACAAAGCTGCTATAATGTGTACATCCTGATGCCACAGCTATCTTATCAGCAACATACACATTTAAAGGTGATAACTTTCAGTACATACTTCAGTAAGAAACAATATGAGGAGAGAACGAAAAGGCCACATACTTGCTGTAGTAAAGACGACATTTGGCAGGCAGACCGTCGCGACCAGCACGACCCAACTCCTGGTAGTATGCCTCCATTGACTTGGGAATAGTCCAGTGTACAACAAATCTGAAGTTGTGCAAAGCAAGGCAAAGTGACAAACAAACACTGTCTCCCTACTGCCTTCTAATAGTCCTTATGCACATTGTACAGATGTACGAAGTTCTGTACTAGGGCCGTAGGTGTGTACCAGTGATCTAGCCAAAGTTGGCTCAGCTGGCAGAATGCCGGCTGGGAGGGCAACCTGGCTGAGACAGCTCCAAGGGTAATTTTGGCCGGCTGCAGTCACCCCCATGTAGACTGTAGTGCACTGCACTAGCACTTGAGTCGAGATGGTACAACCCATATCCGTAGGCATAGGTATGTACAGTACAGTACATAGCACTGGCTACTCAGGCTCAGTGCTAGCTCTTCACTCAAGCTCAAATGCACTTGAGTATGCACTTGAGTACGTCAGTAAATCAATGTAACAGGTTGGGTCATGGTTCGCTGCTTCTGGTGGTGTACACGGCTGTGGCTAGGCTGGGTCTTGTCAGATGACCAATGTACACTGCATGCAGACATGACCTTGGCAAACACATGATCCAATGCTCATGTAGCTGCTTGCTTCCTTTTTCATATTTTGTTAATTTACCTATAATCACATTGTCACAACTGCCTGATGAATGCCCATAATTGGACGAAGCGAAAGGAGATGCAAGCTGCAATGAAAGATTTGTAGTGGTGTGTGTGTGTGTGTCTGTGTGGATACGTGACTGATGGCGGGGGTCTGGGGGCGCAGCCCCCAGAACGATGCATTTTAACTAGAACGTTGGCCGGCTGGCATAAAATCCTGGCTAGACCTCAATACCCGGTTGGGTGTTCATTGTGTGCTAGCTATACATGCGTGTTTGACCCATTTAGCCTCATAATTCGCGACGAACAATCACTTTTCCAGCTTCTTCACTTTGGGATTGAACTAACGACTCGCTAGATCACTGTCGAAAAAGTGTTCTTATGAAATGCCTTCAGGGCCCATTTCGCTGTGGAAATAGCAATAAACACAATAGGGTCCTGCACATTCAACACCCAACCGGGTCTACGGGATTCTACGGGATTTCGTGCATCTGTACAACGTGCATAAGGCCTATACAGCAAGACAACACGGTTGACTATAGCGCTAAATGATGTGGTGTTCGCCTCGGGCTGCCTGTTACAGTCACCTGTCTGGGCCGTGCTTGGGGTGATCAGGTCAAGGCCGCAATCGAGAGTTGCATGGACCACGGATCACGTAGAACTTCCAAATCCGGGGTTGAAAATTGAAACGGACACCGTTTCGGGTACAAAGATCTTGTGTTGTCTCCCTACAAGTATATGCTACGACCCCCCCCGGCATCCACACATGTCAGAAGCCTAGTTTCCCTGCACTTACCTGACATTGGACTTGTCGATACCCATTCCAAAACTGATCGTTGCCACAATGACACGAGTCTTTCCATTCATCCAGTCCTCTTGTGTACTGGCGCGCAATGTATCCTTCAGACCTGAAATGATGCCAATTGGGAGATCACAATGCAGCTTTGAATACACGCAATATCAACGAATCTACAATTTTTGCTGAAGCATAGCAAATGAAATTTAGTACATCCCCCCAGTATAAAGTCATGCTCAACGGGCTGTTTCCCAGCGCACACCTGTTTATAACTGGTCAACAAGGCATGTATCCAAGAGGAATGCGGGGATAATTGTCTGCATCCTGAGCAAATAACACAGCGGTCTAAAGTGGAGGCATCACGCACAGAAACCGGTCACACTGAATCAAACACACACTTTACTATAGTAGCAGTAAGGCTTTCTACATGGGGCATATTTAGAACAGACCTGTTTCTTCTCAATACCCAGCCATAATCAAAACCCCAGTTCCATTCAAGTACACATTGCAATACAGAGAACACAGGCCAGCATTTCAATGTGGACCAACATACCAGCATGGTATGGCTTGGCTGAGATCTCCTTGGACGACAGGCGAGCTGCTACCTCTTGACAAGCATCTCGGGTACGACAATACACAATGCCAGAACCCTGTAAACATGCACAACACATACCCGACGCACTCCAAAGCTCAGTATTTTACACATACCTGGAGACTCAATAAGTCATAATCCATGTACACCGATTCTTTATGAACTAGTGGTGGCGACTTTTGGAGGTAATAATCAGAAAGTTGGTTGCTTTCAACATTGGAATATGGGTTAATCATAAATGGGAGTCTCATGGATAACAGTCACGTGACAGGAAAAGCGAGAGCTCAGCGGTTGGGAGCAATCAACGGTATTAATTACACCCTGCTGAATGCAATATTTGCAGATTACTTTCAAGATTGTAGCAACTAGAATGCTGGCACAAACCTTATCGTCCAGTGCAGAATTGACAAAGGTACACAACGAAGTATACGGATCGCCAAGAGCATCCTTATACCTGGATCCGTAAGAACGCAGAAGAGAGGAGGCAAGACCCCTTGAGACAATCCAAGAGCAAACAAAGGGTAGTATCCAAGAATGGTGCTGCGACTCAATATCAGTCACATAACTGCACAAGTACATGAGAGCATGCTTGCACATACAAGTACAGTACACTGTAGCTACCCAATGCTGTAGGCAGCTAGCTGTTGTGTCAGGACTCAGTCCTATAACTACACGTATGAATGAAAAATGGACAATGTTCACGTGCGTGCATGACAGGTGGCATGGTACATGTGACGACACACAAGATTACATCATGCCAGGCTTACTTCACATCCAGATAGAGATTTGATCGGAAGCACGGTGCTTTGAAGATGGCAACAGGCTGCCGCAGGCTAAGCTGCTTGAGGATGTCTTCCTGGACTGCAACTGTTGCTGTGGCAGTCAACGCTACCCAGGGAATGCCCGGGAAACGTTGCCGCAGCTTACCAAGCTTGACATAGTCTGGGCGGAAATCATGACCCCATTGGGAGACACAGTGAGCTTCATCCACAACAAAGTACGCTAGCAAGCTGCAGTGGGCAGACAGAGCGGATAGTAAATCAAGCCACAGGTCAATGACCCTGTGTGAGGACGGAGACGTACTCCATGCACTTTTCAAAGATGTCCGACGTAGGTGAGACAAGTACAATTACTTTCAAGTAGTCAACTACAAGTACAAGTATATGTATCAATCCATATTATCTATCTCAAGGACAGAACAGAGCCTCACATCTATTATGTACTTTGAAGTAAATCAATATACAAGAAACAATGCTGTTGCCTTGGTCACAACTGTTATCAGCAGACAACTATAGAGCCATTCTTCATGCATCATTGGTAACAACTGTTACTTGGACAAACTGTTTTTAAAGGGCTTACCGTTGGTCATAGATATCCTTGAGCACAGACTGAAAAGAATCAGTGGCAAGCAGTTCCGGTGTCACGTACAATAGCCGCGTCTTAGGCAGCTTCTCGCCAGTACTCTTAGCAAACCCTCTGGCAAGGTCTCCAAGTGTCTGCTCTTGGCCCTTCATCACTTTCTTCGAACCACAAAGGTCGCGCAAGACACGCTGCCTCTCATCATTGCTCTGCTTGGAGTTGAGAAGCTCAGCAGCAACGTTGCAGTCTTTCAAGTGTTGCACCTGACCGATATACACCAGATCAGAATGAGAGTCATGACATGTACATGCACCGCATTAGAAACAGATACCGTGTATGGTAGCTGTACATGTGTAGCAGTTACAAAAAGAGTCGCTTTGCTAGTAGTCGCACACTGCTACATGAAAGGCAATAGTTTCGCAACAGGAAATCATGTATGAGATCATGTATGAGATCAGCTGCTTCACAAGAGAGCACTTACATGTATATTTGAGCACAGCATACAAGGACATTATACTTGCTAGAAAGATACCAAACAAATTGAAGAATTCGGTATCTTTCTAGCAGTATGATGTCCATGTGAGTATGTCGAACATAGACACTACATGTACTATTGTAGGTATAAGTGATGGTCTTCAGGCACAATCTTCTTCAGCCTATTCAAGCTCAACTGATGATGGGCGATATGATTCCCACATGCACTGGTGCATTTACTAATGCTATCACCAGATCACGGTAGCACATGGGCAAACTCACCTGATCCTGCATCAATGCGATAAGCGGGGAGATCACCAGAGTTACACAGCCACCACCCTGTGTCAGACCACCGCGCCGAGCCGTGCCCAATCGCATACCGGCGTACACAGCTGGCAGCTGATAGCACAGACTTTTTCCAGCGCCGGTCGGCATGGAAACGAATACATCTCGGTCGCCTGAAGTGGAAGATATAACAGCACCCTTGCATAATGTCACAGCAGTCTACCTTGGCAATAAGAAACCCGACATTCATTGGATAACCCCAATTCCATGTGTTACCTACATGTACATGCATCCTGTAAGTGCATCCTGAATGTGAAGCTCGCTTTATTTACCACAGAAAGCATCCATTCTCAATCATGTTCTCAGCACAACTGTATTCCAGTCCAATGCAGAGACTGAGTAGAGGACATCATCTTGTTACTATCCAGCCTCAACTTCTAGGCTGCCGAAAGTTTCCTTCTCTTTTTTACTCTCGAGAAATTCACTTCAGGGTGGCCATCAGGGAGTAGAAAAATATTTACTACTCCCTGACCAAAGGCTGATGGCCATCACTTGGATACGTGACCAGCAAACACACAAACCAGTTACAATTGTGCTTTGTAGCACGGTGGTGGCAACTAAAATCCAATCCCTGGATTTTATGTACGAGTGCTGTGGAGCTACAACTATAGCTAGTAGCGAGTAGACTGTAGCGTACATGCGCTTGGAATGACAGCAAAGCGCGAAGATCCCTTTTTGCCTTTTTGGCATTCATTTTCTGGTTTTGTGCATAGCTGTATACCACTGCGTACATGTGTACCGTTGTACTGTGAACCTCCCCATTGTTTCTAGTGTAACCAGGTAACCGCAACGTGCGGTATGAGTACATAACAGTACAGAAGTTCAGATTTGGATGCGTGCATTGCCCATGCTTTGAGGCTGGTGGGGCGCGTGCTGCGCTGGTGCAGTCCGAGCGCACCGCTCCTGGGGTCGGGTTTTAGTTGCCGTCGCTGTACTATTCTATAGTCCAGCTCCTACGAGCATATGCATCCAACATGCCAAATGGTCCAGAGCCACCCCTTGATTTAGGTACCATTGCCTATTATGACGGATGACCCAAAGGTCATCCGTCATAATAAACAATAAAAATAAAAATGGCACATACCCATTTGTGAATATATACATAGTCAGTGGCACACACCATGTGGCCCGCACGGTATGGCGGCAACGCTGTCACGTTTAACCCGAGTTCATTGGAATAGTACGCTATTGTATGCGTTGCTACGGATGAGAAATCAGTGCCACGGAAACTTCAGGCACTGGGTAGATAGACATTTCATCCAACTAACTTTGTAAAAAAAAAAAAAAAGTATCCGTTCCCGAAGGGAACTCACGACGGCCGCTAACACCCGATAAACCCTAGCGGCACTACTACTACTAACTTTTTGATTTTGACAGCATGTTACAAGGCGAGGACGCATAGTGCTCCTGACTGCAACCCGGGACTCTGCCAACCGGGTTGTGGTTGTAGTCAGGAGCACTATGCGTCCTTGCCTTGTAACATGCTGTCAAAATCGAACATGTTAAACTACCAAGCAAGGCTTCTGTATATACTACTAACTTTGTACTACAGTAAAATGCCGATTATCCGAACGTCAACTATCCGAACAATCAATTGCCCGAAATGCCTGTTTGCATTGAATAGAAGGGATGAAAAGGAGTTTTTGCTATTTTTCCCCACCCAAAGCACCAAGAGGTGCAAACGATGTATTGAAACAGGTTGGAGTCAAAATGTATCAACACAGTGTTATGTTGAGGATCTGGAGTTTGTCTAGTTCTTGCGACACTTCGGAAGAGAATGAGAAATGATGGAAACACGAGGGAATTCGCATGTCTTGGGTGGATGTGTCACTGCTCCCGTATCCGAACATTCTCCTCATCTGAACCTCCTGGAGACAGCCTGTGCCCCGAGGGGTGCAGACAATCAGCACTTCATTGTAACTGATTTTCACCGCACTCAGTTATTACGTGGTTGTCTTCGCAGAATATCCACAAATGAGTGTGCTGTTCGTGGTAAGTGGGTTGGTCTATACAATGATTGTGAGATTTTAGAAGCACCACAGAGTCACATTCAAAGCCGAGAGAATTTTCGTGGCAGCCGACGAGAGGTCTAGGCTTTTCAAATCAGGCTTGTAGTGAAGCCAGGCTGGTGCATGACCCTCATTTGAGTTTTCATATGAGCATTATGCGTGCTATACGTACAGTGTTTTTCTCGCGCGACCAAACCAAAAGTAAAAATCAATAAATCAATCAAATTCAAAGCTGAATTAGGCCAGAACAGCTCCGGCATTCCAGCAATAACTCCAATCATTTCCCAATGAGCTCCTACACTCCACGCGCACTTCGATCATGAAGAAAATGCCCTTCGTCCAACATAAATGATGGAGTCACCCAGGTAAAGTTTAGGCTTAGTAAGGCTAGTAGGCTTAGTAAATGTGGTATGGAGACTAAAGCACAACAATTAATAACGTTCACCTCCAATAATTGCTTCCGTCGCTCTTTGTTGTAATGTGGACTTGAACGATGCATGGCCAAATACATCTTTGAGCACGTGAAAAACGTCAGCCATCAGTAGACTAAGTCAAAGAAGTCAGTTGCAGGACGAAGAAGCAAAACCACGATCCAACACCAATGGACGTGACATCAAGTAGATCCAAGATATGGCAGTACAGATCGTGTGGTACAGAACAATTTTTGAATCAATGAAAAGACGTGTCCAAGTGGATGATTGTACTTTGTAGCTCTCAACATGATGTATTGACAAGTCACGTGGATCGGCTGTCACGAGAGGTTGTCAACGCAACAAGTCAGAGCGCCTCCGTTGTCACCATGGCACCAAGAGTTCATAACTCCAAGAGTACATGAAAAACTCTTGATAACTCTTGATGACACTACTGTACTTGATGCACGCGATAAATCACGCGTCTACGTCTTGGGTGTCTTTCAAAAAAACAGATCAGGCATGCTAGACTGTGAGCCAGGCACCAAAAATCCTGTTAGAATTTTTTTTCGTTCCGACCTTGAGCGTACCGCAATTTTTTTCCCCAGTTCGTTTCATCTACTCGACTAGATACGAATTCAGCTTGTTGTCACTTCCAAATCAGGCACGAACATGCCCAAATAGAAGGGAGAAACTACTTTGGCCAAATCAATAGCCGCCATCGACAAGAACCAAGGTCACAAGAGCTGGAGCGGACTTCTGTTGCACCACTGACCTCGCAAAAATGTACGGTGGTGCAAACCCAGCCGCATCATGACGATGTTTTTTCGTGGTTTCTATAGTATTGTGTGCAGTGCTAGTGCAGCGCAGTGGCAGTACGAACATCATCATGTCAATCATATCAGTGTGCTAGCATGCTTGCTGCTGATCAGTCAAGCTAAACTAAAGGTTTTTGTAATCTGTTGGAGCAGAAATACATGTAGAACGTACAATGTACCTTATCTCCGGAGAGCTAATAACTGTTTCGATCTTTTATACTGAAGTGCTTCAGACTATGATTAATTGTATCTTTCCGCTTGTGTTCTGTACATACAATGGGTAATGGAACTAATGCTTCAAAATAATTATTATTATTATAGTTCAAATAAACTACAGATCTGTATCTACCGGTATACCCCTGCGGTCCTCTAACGTTACTGGTTACGGTCATTGCTCTACCCTTTGCACTTATAAGTTAGGAAGCAATACAGCAGTACTTACGAAGTAACGTTACATTGATCAGTTATATGAGTGCAAATATACAAATCCTGTATCCAGCAACTTCTTTAACATTATTCTGCCATACTGTACATGTATATATTATAGAGATGTAGAGGGTGAAATGAGCATTGCACCGGATTAAACCAGATTCTCCTGGCTGTTGTTGATGGTCTTTTCCAACCGTTGTCTGGAGAATTCGCTGCTGCTGGGCTTTGTATATTGAATGCCACCTGTTTGTTCTGTACATTATCATTCCTGAAATGCATTTCGTGGTTGTCGGCACCATTTCATGTGCACTTACCTACCAGTGCATCGTCACTTCGAGTAATATTTAAAATGTGCACGTACTTTATACAATGCACTTATGCGTAATTCTATAATTTTTGGCCACGTATAGTTATTTTAACCCAGCTGCAATGACGCTTGATATACATTTCTTCGTCCAGTGCCGTTGCCTGCTGAAAAAAGTAAGAAACACCTTCAAAATAGCATGTTGCTATGTCAGTTGCTATGTAGTTGCTATGGAAACGGGGTATGTTAAGATAATTGCTTATTTTGACTTCCCTGCAAGCTTCCCAAACTGACAACAATCAAAAATGATCTTCTATTAGGTCTCTCCACATGCTAAAAGAACAAAATCGCGGTACACCCAAAGTGGGAACGAAAATCATATCATGAATTCATGCACTTGGCTCACAGTCTATGCATGCAGCGCAGGGAAGGACGTCAAGTCGGTATGTCATGTTGATGTGGGATTGTGGGTGTAGTGTGTGGAATGTGGTGTAGTATGTATGCCCAAGCAGCAAGCTGCAAACTCAGCCTCAGGGCAGGCCAGCAAACCTGCCAAGCAAATAAAGCTCTCAACAACTCAAACCAAGCAAAGTGGAGTTTCATTTTGCAGAATCAAAGAGCCGCTGTGATCTGACTGACGAGCGCTGCAAGAAACGCTGTGGACAAGGAGTGACATTTCAAATGAAAAGAGATAGCACAAGTAGCTTTTGACCTATCAAGAGCCATGGCTGTGTAGCACTGTGTACGTTGGTGGCTGCGAGATGTCGGTGTATTTTAATTACTCATTGGCCACAGGAGTTGCTCATCCAGCTCACGTTGATTTGGCAGGCCATCCGCAGTATTCCATTCTAGCTGTCGCCTGTGAAGGAACATCTCACGCTGGCCAGCCTCTTGGAGTAGTCAATGTTTTCAAGGAGGATGTAAGTGCTTGTTACCGGTATACCTCCCATGGAGAACGTTCATTAATTTTGGCAAATATTATTCTTTTCTTTTCAATGGAATGTTGCTTTCAGCTCTACTTCCTTTTTTTAAAAAGTATGTAATACTCTGTAAAACCGGAAAGTAAAGATGCGCATACAGACGGGTGGCCAGGTACTAGGTAGCCATCGTTAAACTTTCTGCACGTTAAAATGCCAAAGTTACAAAAACGTTACACTTTTTGGTCGTTAAACTTTCCGGTTTTACAGTAACTTTAAAATAGGTTTGGATGTTTACACGTGGCCAACACATGTTTGGCCAGTGCTATTATGTACAGTGAAACTTCAGTACCATCAAGTACCCTCGATATAACATACTGTGGGTATAAATAATTGAAAAGGGTTAGGAGAACTTCAAATGCAAAGTGAACTGCCTGAAAAGCAACAAAAAGAAGAAGAAAAAAGGACGCTGTACTGCAGTTCTACGCACTGTGCATTACACAACGTACAGTTTGTATTGCATTCCGTATTCCTACGTTTCATTCAACTACTGTTAATCTCCTTCCGAATGTGAATGGTGTTAGTAGAATTGGGTGGATCTTTTGGACGGTAAATAAACCGATAAAATCTACTCAGTCTGCGGACAGAACTGTTTCGTCCTTTGTGGACTCATCAGCGCAGCACAGAGAAAATGAGGCCGAACCTGATAGCAATGAAAAATAAATTTTCCAAAGCCAGATTTAAACAAGGCCCAAACGTACCTTGCCAGAGTGCTCAAACTGACAAGTCAGTAAGCTCTGCATAGATCTATAAATAATCGGCGAGGAGACCAGCAACTGTAGTATTATGGAAATGGAAAGTCGGAACGCACTCATCGGCAGTTACAGGATAACAGTTTAGATGCGGTTCAAGCCCGTCTTGTGGTACTTGTCAGGAATTAATCATCATGGTGTGACGGGAACACTTGGAATTACGAGCATACAATCCTGAATGCATGGTGTAGTGTTGTTGAACAGTATCTACTATTTGTATACACATTTCTAATGTCCGGTATGTTTCTGCCTGCAGGGCAATGCAATTGAAGGTGCCAGCGTTCACCGCTCCTGTCCCCCGGTCTTGCTGGAATGGCATCCAGTGCAGCGCTTGCTGGCCGTGGCATGGAAGAGTGGTGAAATCACAGTCTACAACGATGAGATAGGAGATGTGATTGAGACATCGCTAGCCCACAAGTCCGGTGTTGTTGTGTTTATGCTGTGGAATGCGGCTGGCACTCGGCTCGTGTCTGGAGACGAGGTGAGCTGCCAAGGAAAGGCACATGGCTTGTGTGTGCGTGTGTGCGTGCGCGCGCGCGTGTGTGTGTGTGTGTGCGTGTGCGTGCATGCGTGTGTGACTGCAATACGTGCGTGTACACCGTGAGATATATTAGTTTTCCTGGCAGAGGTTGTAGGCATGTTTACTGGATCTGGGCACCAAGTACTCAGTTGCTGGGGCAGGTTGATGAAGCTTTGTGGGGTGTAGACCAGGAGTGTGCACAGGAATCGATTTGTCTTGCTCCATAAGTTATGTAGATGGGGCAGTTACCTGGTGCGATTCTTGATCTGTATCATTCCAATCCCCCCACACACACGCTTTTTCTCTGTGCTGTACTGACGGGTGGACGAAGAAACAGTTCTGTCTGTAGATTGAGCACCCTTATTTGTAATGATAATACTTGCCTGTCCACATTGGCATCGGGTTTACCAAACCCTAGCCTTCACTCTGGCTGCACTGTGACCACCTTCGACTATATTCTAGCAGCAGATGCAATGCCTAACGCTGGGGCGAGGGATAAGTCTCACAACCACTGGAGCAAGTGCTGAATCCCATTTGTTGAATCCATGTTACCTCATGCCAAATCCAGAGTTCGTACTTGACTGTGAGTCGCAGCACAGTTGGAAAATCCTTCCCCTACCGAGCAGGACTTTGAACCTGGTACGCTTCGGCCTTATAATTGTAGACCATCCCAATATGTCTGACTTTACCTGCGATCCCTTCCTTGATCGTGGTGTGTGTATGCGTGTGTATGTGTGTGTGTGTGTATGTGTGTGTGTGTGTGTGTGTGCCTGTGTGTGCCTGTGTGTGCCTGTGTGTGTGTGTGTGCCTGTGTGCATACATGTGCATGCATGTGCATGTGTTCCTTCTGATGCATGTGTCCTTGCAAAGAGCGGTGAATTGGCAGTATGGCACTTCCACTCGCGGTCCAAACATGCTGCAGCAAAGGTGCATAGTACTGCGCCGAAGATGCCCAATCATACCCAATCATTTGATGGTCTGGCAGCAGGTGTCATGTGTAATGTTGCAGAGACCTCGCAGTGAGTATGCTCTCCTGAGCACTTTTTATCAAGGCTCTCTGTTAACACCCTTACCAGCTGATGAAGCACCAAGGGCGAACATTTGGAGATTACTCTATTGCAATTCCAGTGAAAGACTGTGTTGGTGAAAGTGTTAAAGAAATGATTAATTGGCTGCAGTGCAGCATCCTAGTATTGAGGAAACTCTCCATTTCATTGGGACTTTGCCGAAAAGTTAAAATGCATTCCCAAGGAAAGACCGCTTGCAAGTATGGAAGAAAATCAGACAATGAACTGGCTGCTGATTTTCAGCTACACCCAAAGTATCGTTATACCTCGCTCCCCTCTCGCAGTCTATATATATAGGGTGGCATATGCAAGCCTTGCTTGATACTAAGTTGATAGTATAGTTTAACATAGGTTTTTTTTACGATGGCAGCATGTTACAAGGCGGAGGACGTACTGTGTTGAGAGAAGTGCTCCTGACTGCTCCCGTAAACCGGTTGGCAGAGTTCCGGTCTTGTGGCCATCTGAACCACGTGGGGTCAAGTTGCTTTGTCTGATAAACTTGCATCTCCTTCAAATCTACTTGCTTTCATCGGAATGGTTCGTTTTGCCCCCCCCCCCCCCCCCCCCCCCCTCTCTCTCAAACATGTGTTACTCTCTCATATTCTTGTTGATACAGAGTTGTTTTCTTTTCTTTTGTGCATGGCAGCGGTCTAGCATGTATCTGATGCATGCAGAGCAATCACTGGGCCTGATTTAAGTGTCACGCATTTGCATGATGCAGAATTTTCGGGAAATTCACCGGTGCCGATCTCAAAACCTATCTTCAATGTTGGGCCTGTACTCGGCGAAAGCCTAACCGAATAACTTGTATACATGTGTGTATGGTGGGAGAGCCGGCTCATACTGAAATGACCTACTAATGGCATAATACAATATGTACTACTAAAGTGCAAACACTGTGGTATTGGCTATGCTATGCTGTGAGAATACAGACAAGGTGAGTCTTACATACATGTAGGTTGTAATGTTGTATTATCTACCCAGCTGTTCTACAATGTGCAATGGGAAATGGCCACTTTTGTCTACCTCTTGATTAGTCTGCTCCTCATCACCAGCTGTGCTTTGCTGTCCACGTGTGTGTGTGTGTGTGTGTGTGTGTGTGTGTGTGTGTGTGTGTGTGTGTGTGTGTGTGTGTGTGTGTGTGTGTGTGTGTGTGTGTGTGTGTGTGTGTGCACACATGTTCAGGACCAAGCATGTACCTTTGTCCCTCAATCCAGACAAGAAGACATTGGCTCTGGAGCAGTTCCTGGGCCGGTCTCGGCACGCAACGTCACAAGCTCGAAGTGCACCTCTCTTCAATGAGATGCTGCTGAATCACCCTACTCCCCCACGCACACCATTGTCGTTCTATGTTGGAACTCCTACAGGTTCGTCAGGGTTGTTCATCTGCATGCATATCCAACATTCATTTCAGGTTTTGCAAGGAATGTGTTCAAGGCACGTTTTAACGTTTTGGCTCAAACCGCTGCATCCTAAATTCAACCCTGCTCAGGTAGGCGTGCACTTGAACTCGCCTTATCCGGATACCACCCATCGACCAGCATAAGTGCCATGTGCTGTAGATCGTGACTACACAAATGCATGTGTTCTGTGCTCCCAGAATCATCAAATGCCTGCACATATGCATGCACGTAATGTATATACAAATAATCTGCGAGGAGATAATAATTTTAATAGAGCTATGAATAAAATGAAGGCCGCAGACACCACACCACACAACTAAGTTACTTGTTCGACAGGTATGTGTATTTTATAACGATAATATTGAAATCCAGAATCGATTTGTATTTTCCCCACTGATGATTGGAACGAGAAAATCGATTCTGGATTTCAATACTGTATATCATGTAATTTTAGGTGTATTTAAATTTCGGTACCAGGGACCTGCCAGGTTTCAGGTGTAATGTAGAATTAGGTGACCAGCCTACCCTTCACATACAGTGCATACCCTTGTCCCTTTTAGGTGTAATCTAAATTTAGGTGCCTGAATTCTCTAATAATAATAATAATAATACCACAGCACGCGTACAAAGGCCAAAGAACAATGCATGAGAATACACTGAAATTAAGCCAAGTCCGCTTCTGTCTCCAGTCAACAAAAAACTCATCCATAAACAATGTCTGATCTCCATTTCGACTTGTCTGCAGCAAATGCTCGTGCTCCTTCTAGGTCGCTGGCATTCTTCAAATGAATTCTCTACCGAAATTAAAATTACACCGAAAATAACGTGTTATACAGTATTGTTATAAAATACACATACAAAGCTGAGTCCGCTAAATACACATACATTATACATGTACTTGAAAACACCGCCATATACATATACATATACATGTCGAACAAGTAACTTAGTTGCGTGATGTATGCGGCCTTCATTTTATTCATAGCTCATGTAATATATCAGTGTCTTTATACAAATTATTCTGGGTTTTATAGGGACAGTTGAAAACAACAGATGGGGTCTAGTCGGTGGGGGTATGGTGGAAGGTTTGCCGGATAAGGGCAATTTTGAGTTAACAAGTAGCTTCCAGTGAACCGTCTCCTCAATGGGGGCAAACATGAGTGTAGATGTGCGTTGTACAAGTTTATACCCACCGGTACAGGGCACTATGACATGACTGTCAGGCTGTTAACAAGCACGCATAGCAGGAGTTGATCACACGTAACGGGACAGGCACACATGGTGGGAATTGGTCACACAGTTGATCCCCTAAACCTGTCAACGTACAGTGGATCTGGTTCAGGCTGGCACTTGGTGTGCTGTTCTTCTTTCAGCCATCATCGTGTAAACATCACCACTGACCGGTAGCCAATGTGCATCTTGTTTGTTTATTTGTCTTGTGACTGCAGGTGGTGTTTTCTACCTGAACGCATCCAATGATGTTGTACGTGTAACTGAGCTGGACAGTGGTGTGCATGTGCTGAAAATGTGCCAGGGCCAGGGTCAATCCACCCTGGTTGTTTTGACTGAACGGCAAGAGCTTGTCTCGTTCCCGATAAAGCCTGATGGATCTGTTGGTGACCCAGCCTCGGTATGTGCCTGCTATTTCTTACCTACTGGTTTTGTAACAGTCAACTTTTGTTGGGGCTTCATTGACAAGCCCCGAGCTTTGTGCTGATTATACCTAGGCTGTGAAGGTATACTTGAAGCGGCACTCACAGTCACAGTTAGGCTGTTTCTTTAAAACTCTCCTAGCCCTTCTCTGCAGATGAGTGATGGGAACATGGCTGTGTATCACTTTTGTGTCGGTATCAGAGTCAGAATCAGGGTCCTGAACACAAGTGAAACAGTCATTTGTAGAGTACTAGTACACGCCTGTTGTGGTATGGCAAGGGGGTGGGTGAGTTTAGCCTTCTTTTCCAACTTGGATGTGCCTGTATGTTGGTAATTGCAGCATTGTGTTAACTTAACAGGCTTTGTTTGTGGTGCGTGTACTAGCTTGATGTGACTGCTGCGGGGTTTTTTGTTTTTATTTGTTTTTGTTTTGGTTCCTTGCCTGCAGGTTCGCTTGTCTTCTGTCAATTTCCCCAGAGATATTATCTGGACTGTCCCAGGGTTGCTTGCATACACTGTTTGGGAGAGATCCGTCAACATGTGGAACTTTAACACGCAGGAGACTGTTATGATCGTGCCGCAGAACGACTCTAGTTACATCAAATGCATTGCCTTCAACGGCCTACATGGTAGGATGCGATGCATTTCACTATATATGATACATGCTACTGTCCTGGCAGTTGGCATTTTGCACTCACAACAAGCACAGCACAATCCACAATAGGGCTTGAAAGTGCTACGTCACAGCATAGCAACAATTTCAAAAATTCAAAAACTGGATCCACTTGGATCCAGTTTTTATATGGATCCAAGCACATTTCAAGCCGACTTACCCACAGCATG
Source organism: Sycon ciliatum (assembly GCF_964019385.1). Lineage (NCBI taxonomy): Eukaryota > Metazoa > Porifera > Calcarea > Leucosolenida > Sycettidae > Sycon > Sycon ciliatum. Next base: position 89,730,504 of record NC_088643.1, read on the forward strand.
GTGATGTAGCCAGTGAAACTGACTGATTTGGCTACTGGGGCGGGGTTACAACTGGTGGCGAAATAAAAGTCACACCTGCATGCGACATGAGTGGGTTGCTATGCACCCACATACTTAGGCAATAGCAAAGTCACACCTTGGTGGATCCAAAAATAGAAATCTGATGTCAACTTACTACTCCCTGGCCGTTTTGACGTCATCACTTTCAAGCCCTATAGAGATCTAACCGTGCACATGTACTTACAGACTTCCCATGGCTCTTTCTAGACCCATAGTCATAGTCCACACGGTGCATGACAGGTCCACACTAGTGCTGTTCACAACCCTGTAAACACATGCAATATGTGGTTGGGCGACGCGAGGATAAATAAGAACAACCCCAAGCTGGCATGGTGTACCTCTGTTACTCACCACCATGCGATACGATGGAGAACTACCTGAAAATACCACTTGATATATTGATTTTAGTTCGGCTCAATTGCTGGGTGGTTTGTAAACGGAGTCATGACAGTAGGCATGTGTACACCACGTACGTAGCATTTTGACTGTACACTGTATTATCGTGTTCTGTGTGTGTGCGGGTGTGTGTGGGTGTGTATATATGTGTGTGTGTGTGTGTGTGTGTGTGTATGTGTGTGTGTGTGTGTGTGTGTATGTGTATGTGTGTGTGTACATGCGTATGTTTGTGTATATTTGACATGACTACTCGGTTGACTAGCCAACACTCCCGGTGTCCTGGTGGCTGGAACTGACAATGGCTTTGCCTTGCAGTGGTGGTACACTGAAGCAAAGCGAAAAAGTGGCAAGGCAACGGTGGCGGATGACGAGGAGGAAGTGGATCCAGCTACACAATGGGAAGCGCTTGATCCAATTTCTATTGAAGGCAACCCTACTCAGATTCAGGTATTATCAGGGCACACGATTGAAATCAGGTTTTGCTGTCCTTGCTTGCTGTGCGCTGGTCTTCTCTCCTTGTAACGAAAATAAACCTTGTTAGCAAATGGAAATCTGTAACGAAATGTGGCCTATACAATTGTTCACAGGTCTGGTTACAACATGATTCATTAGCACATAAAAACCAAGAGTACATAAACCTTTTTTTTGGTCAGCAGAAGCTTTGATCAGGTGCTGGTCGGATTCACTAGGCTGCCTGCCTAATGCATGGCCACGGGTGCCAATCATGGACTTGAGCATAGAGAGAGTTGTAGCAGCTCCATCGCATACCAAATCACTGTACTCAAAGCTGTGCATGTGCAGTAGACGAATGGAATCGTGGAGGCAAACCACGATGACCCGCCTTGCTGTCCAGCGTCTTCCTTGCAGTATAATACGGCCCCAGAACATCAAAAGAACTGGACAAATCCCGCCACAGAAATAATTGCAAAACATAGCTTCATCTGAGAGAAGAGAGTTTCAGCCGCACTGCCCGACACTCTCATTGGGACAATGTAGTACCCCTCATGACGTTGGAGGAAGTCTTCACACAGGGCCGTGCCGAATCTTACCAACTGGAGCAAGTCCCAATTCTGCCAGGAGAGGAATTTCTTCTGGTTGGGACTGGTGGGAACGAATTCAGGGTCAGCGGCAATCAGCGCATTCAACCAATTCTCGAAGAACATGTACCTAGACTTTAAAGCGACCATTGGCGCGGAATCTGGTGTCGATATATTGAGATGGCCGAGCGAGCCGCATTCAAACAGCTGGTTACAAGCCTTCAAGAAATTGATGGTTGCTCGCACAGTTCGACCATCAGGAGGATTGATGAGGCAGTACGCTTCGAGCTCTGTGATGACCTTCTCCTGCTGCATAATCTTGGCTGGTAGAACATTGAGCTTTGTCCAAGAATCTCGTGACACAAAGTTCTTGCGAAGACCTGGCACATCATGGGGAACTCTGTTCCATCGGCGCTCGCACTCACGACCATACAAATCAACGATTGTACTCCATCCAAATGGGACACCAGTCTCAGAAATGAAGGCCTTTCCTCCTCCTGGAAACGATGCGAACAGTGCATTATTAAACATACGCAAAGTGACTCTAAAGACATGTACAAACAAACCTTCTTCGACAGTGATGAAGACAGTTGTGGATATTGGCCGAGAAGCATTACCACATCTTTCGGTCACACTCTGAGGACGCGGAGGGATTGACTCTGTTGCACTGCAGTCGCAATTTTCCGTGCACCCTGTCATACAGGTTACATTGAAGGACACCGGTGATGTATCTATGTAATTCAGTTCGTTCAAAATTGTTTGATCATTTAGCTGCTTGATGCACTCACTGAAAGTGCAAGGCAAGGAGAAACAGAATAGAACGTACCACTGGTATCATGACTTGTAGGAGAGACTTTTTCAATAGAACACAGCAAAATACACGGACACAGATACCAGCAATTTTAGGGTAACAAAAGGACATAAACGAAAACGAGGAATTCAGTACCAGAAGTCAAGCAGCAACTAATTACTTCTGACATGCTTGTTGGTGTGGCAACGTATGGTAAGAGGGGTATCACGGGAAAGTAGGCTTTGATCAGGTGCTGGTTGGGTTCACTTGGCTGCCTGCCAAATGCGCCGCAGGTTCCAATCATGGACTTGAGCATAGAGAGATTTGTAGCAGCTTCATCGCATATCAAGCCACTGGACTCCAAGCCGTGCATGTGCAGTAGACGGATGGCATCGTGGAGGCAAACCATGATGACCTTGCTGTCCAATGTCTTCGCTGCAATATAATACGGCCCCAGAACATCAAAAGAACTGGACCAATCCCGCCACAGAATGGCAAGACAGAGGTTGTGCGAGCCGTGTTACTGGAATCGTTTCTTCGTTGGACCGGCCTGCCACTCTAGTCTGCAGGGTTGTTAGGTTACGGTCTAGTTGACTGCATTCCTTCATAATTGAGGGTTCCAGGGCAAAACTTCATTTGTGAAGAATGAGAGAGTGACTCCAGTATTGGGAGTAGATCTTTTGGGTCTCCAGTGTGAACTTCTTTGGCTACTTGCTTATACAGGCATTCCACTACATAGGTGTTGCTGCCATCAAGGGCGATACGCAGTCTTACGACTGGTATCGGGATGCCAGCTGCTGAAGTACAGAAACAGCGCTCGGAGAACACCAGTGCCGATGGTATCCCCTCACAGGTGAACCTCACACAAGAGAGCTGCCAGGATGGAAACCTCGCAACTAGTTTCTCGACTGAAATATACGATAGGGTGACAAGAGAAGTCTTGGGATCTTTGCAGGGCACTCTTCGAATGGAGCACCATGTCCAGCAGCTTTCGTCCCACAAAATAGGTTCCGCCTGGACACTTCACATGGCGTTGTCGACGGCATTGATGGCTGCATTGCTCCGGCGCCACTTCAATTCTTCGACATCGTTGAAGAGGAAACTATTTACTACTGTAAACCCGGAAGCCTTTGCGATTCGGAATCCTTCGCGCTTTTCGCGATAGTGTGAAGTCGCAAAAGTCCATGTAAGCCGGCGCGAAACGTAGAACTGTCGTAAAGAAACTGAGGAAACTGATTCCAATCGCAAATATCTCCAGGTGCAAATCTGTATGTGCTTGCAAATCGCGAACTAAAACCGACGCAAAACAGTTCAGGATTTGCAGTATTGACTAAGGGGCTATCCGGCATTATCGATAATTTTCACGAAACGAAAAAGTTTAGTTAGGACCCTCCCCCACCCACCCACCCCCCTGAACGAAATATAGATTGACTTGATAGCAAGAATGCGGGGATGTCTCTCATATCAATATTTTTCAAAACGAAACTCCCCTTGACCCACCCACCCATATACGAAACTTTTTCTCTTCGTGTAAAAGATCGATAATTATGGACGGCCGCTAAGTCATTTACTAACGATTAACGAAGAGTGCAACTGAACCTCAGCAGAGGAAAAGGGAAGAAAGAGATACTGTGGATACTGTAATTTTAGGTGTATTTAAATTTCGGTACCAGGGACCTGCCAGGTTTCAGGTGTTATGTTGAATTAGGTGACCAGCATTCCCTTCACATACTGTGCATACTCTAGTGTCGCTTAGGTGTACAGTCAACTTTGCGTATAACGACACTCGGTGGGGCATCAGAAAAGTGTCCTTATTCGCGAAGTGTCCTTATACCCGAAGTCTCATTATATGTATTACAGTTAGATGGGACTTTGCTCTGGGCATGGAAATTCTGTCGTTATTCGCGAATTGTCGTTATATCCGCAGTCGTTATTAGCGAAGTTGACTGTAATCTAAATTTAGGTGACTGGTTTCTGTACCGAAATTGCCGAAATTGCCGAAAGTTACACCGAAAATACCATGTTATACAGTAACAGAGCTTCCCAGTCAGAGGCGTTAAACGATCCAAAATGAAGAAGAAGAAGAAGAAGAAGAGCGCTTTTGCACACTAAAACTAAACTAAAACTCGTTAGGATGACCTTCGGGTCAAGTCCCTGGTGACCCACGCCTTCATTTTGAAGTGCCATTGTCCATACAGGAACACAAGATCAAACCCCAGGCTATCAAGCAGAAAGAGACACAACATTTTACATGTATATTGTGTTTGTAGAAATATTATGATCTTTTGCATCCAAGGAACAGCCATGTTGGAGATTTCCAATTACCAGTATCTAATAACGAATTGAAGTGTCGGCAATTTATATTATAGTGAGGGTACTCCGAAGCAGTGCGGATCAGTGCTTCTTGAATCTTTAGTTGCAAGTTCTGTACAAGATAAGTCTCGCTATAAGATAACAGATCTAATGGCCCGGAGATTATCTACTAACGATGGGGGACCTATCCTAACGTATCTTATGTACATGATGATGTTATGGTGGAGGGTAGGCAGCTGTTGTTTACACAACATGTGTACCAGTCTTGATACTGGGGCCAACTACTGTAAATATACAAAATGTGGGCGCTGCAAAATTTCGGCACTTCACGATTTTTGACATTTCGGCGGCGATTTATTTTCGGCGTGGGGTAGAGGGCATGGTATAGTGCGACAGATGCTGTGAAAAATTTCATCGGCGTTTTAATTTAGGCGTTTTGGGTCGGTGCCGAATATAGCCGAAATTAAATAGCTGCCGAAAAATTGTATATTTACGGTAGTCTCTGGTGCTAATGACAGTAATAGCTACTGCCATGGCACAGACTCGTGGTGTTCTTTGCAAGCAAGTCTTTTCTTAACGCACTCAAGTATATGAACAGGCGGCGAGGTGACAACAGTTTTAAGATGGCAATAAACAGAATCAGCTGAAGCGACATGTTACGAAGGTTTTATTGAGATGTAAAGTGGTGATGGACAAAGAAGTAACTGTGATGGAAATGTAATGTGCACATTACATTTCCATCACAGTTACTTCTTTGTCCAACACCACTTTACATCTCAATAAAACCTCCGTAACATGTCGCTTCAGCTGATTCTGTTTACTGCCACTCAAGTATACTTCAGAATTTAACCACTGAGCCTTGCCAAGAGAGTTGTGTCGGATGTAATTTGAGGCAAAGTGGATGGTGTGACCCAACAGATGTATGCGCCCGCACAAAGACCTATACAAGAATGACATGCATGTTTGTGTATGTGTGTATGGTATGTGCTGTGTGTATGGTATGTGCTAGTGTGTTGGTCCTAGTGGTGTGTTGGCCTACGTATACGACACCAGGGTGGTTCTACTGCGGCCAGGCGTCATGAGTGCTTGTTTCAACAATCGGGTAAGCACTACTGAAGTATAATTATACAGTTGCTTTCTCTTGCTGTATTGATAGGGCTGGGGTATTGCATGCGACAACATGATTGCGTTCGACTTGGCAGTGTAATACAGTATGGACGTAGTTGTCCCTGTCCTCTGCCAGGGATCAAGTCTAAAATACATGACTGTACTATTCCTATTCTCCAGGCAGCGGGTACGTTAAATCAATGTTATACTGTGCTGCTAGTAAGTACTCAGATGATGAGCTTAAATCAATGTTAAACTGTGCTGCTAGTAAGTACTCAGATGATGAGCCAAGTCTGACTGTTCAAAACCTGGTGTAGTTGGTGGACTCTAACGCACAACTTGTGCCCCACCGTTTTCCTTGTTTCAATTAGTTAATGTGCTGCTAGTGTTAGCTATTCCATGCTAAGTGTGCAAGGCAGAATGGAGGGTTTGCTTGCGGCATAGGCCTGGCCATGCAGAAGAGAGTTTCTTGCCTTGTCTTTGATAGTGTATGGCTCTTGTTTGTGCGTCCATCAACGTGTTGGTTTGTGAATGTGGGAATGTGGGTGGGTGTGCGTGTGTGCGTGTGTGTGTGTGTGTGTGTGTGTGTGTGTGCGTGCGTGCGCGTATGTGTCTGCATATTACCGGGTGCTAGGTGTGTGCAGTTCAAGTTGGCCCAAGCCGTGTAATCGTCGAGAATGTGCAGGCAAAGGAAGTCCGTGAGCTTCGCACCGACTTGCATGTGAATGGCCTACATGCTTCGGATGTAAGTCTGAACTGTTGTCATGGAGCAGAGAAACCGTGCTGTATATGTAAATTTGTCTGGACGACAACTCTACTGTACTTCCATTTTTGTCAATTACAGAGGTGACTGCTGTTGCATGGGTTTTGTTAAGAACTGCCACTCTGGGATATATGATTATATCGTGTCTATCAGCTGTTCATTTGCCGTGTCTAATTTACAGCCTATCGCCAAATGATCTTCCCTGTCCGATGCAGCTCAACATCTCATTGTTCCTGTTGCACCAGAGACCTTGTTTGGGTTGTAGCCTGGCGCCTGTGTGTTCTCTGATCTTGCATATTTGTTTTCTGTTTTCAGGAGAATGTTCTCATCTGGAACTACGGTGAAGTTGCTGTGTATGGTGCCACTTTGGATGGATCGTACCGAGTAGCTGGTAGGTCTCCGAACTATTATTTTCATGCTCACAAACTCTGTGAAATCAAGTACGGACTATGCGAAGTGACGCACATTTACCGAGACGGGCCAAGAAAGCACATGGGCATGCCACGAGTGGTTCCTGTGAACATGATATACCGACAAGCCTTTTCCTTGCCACAAAGATGTAGTGTGACCTAAGAAACACTTGTATGTGGAATTAGGGATGAAAATTGCAACACCCCACCCCCAGGAATCTGCTTGGTGAGAATGGGAGCTTTTTTTTGCCCGGTGTGAATGGATTGTCCCGAGTAGAAGTAGTGGCTGATGAGCACCTGAATGAATGAAGTGTACTGGCTGTGTGTGTGCGTGTGTGTGTGTGTGTGTGTGTGTGTTTGTGTGTGTGTAGGCTCTTTCCAAAGTCAGGGAACCATGTTTGCGCTCTTCAAGCAAAGCGTCATTATTGCCCGACGCCAAGACATCCTCATCACCTCCTTCACAGTAAGTTATTCTGGACAGGCAGAAAATGTCGTCGGTCAATAATTTCGTCCAACTCCAAAGAAAGGGAGTTCGTCCGGTTGTAAATTTCGTCCATGGATCACAAGTCATTAAGAGTGTATTGAATAGCTGGACAAATTGACATTAGCCTGGCATTTGATTTAGTCCAAAAGCTCAATGGACGAAAAAGATGAAATTAAATTCCAGACGAATATTTCTGCTTATACAGTACTCTTTACTAGCAGAATAATTATACTGATCTTGTCGTAGGCATTTTCCCGACGCCCTGACTGATCTTGTCGTAGGCACTTTCCCGACGCCCTGACTGATCTTGTCGTAGGCACTTTCCCGACGCCCTGACTGATCTTGTCGTAGGCACTTTCCCGACGCCCTGACTGATCTTGTCGTAGGCACTTTCCCGACGCCCTGACTGATCTTGTCGTAGGCACTTTCCCGACGCCCTGACTGATCTTGTCGTAGGCACTTTCCCGACGCCCTGACTGATCTTGTCGTAGGCACTTTCCCGACGCCCTGACTGATCTTGTCGTAGGCACTTTCCCGACGCCCTGACTGATCTTGTCGTAGGCACTTTCCTGACGCCCTGACTGATCTTGTCGTAGGCACTTTCCCGACGCCCTGACTGATCTTGTCGTAGGCACTTTCCCGACGCCCTGACTGATCTTGTCGTAGGCACTTTCCCGACGCCCTGACTGATCTTGTCGTAGGCACTTTCCCGACGCCCTGACTGATCTTGTCGTAGGCACTTTCCCGACGCCCTGACTGATCTTGTCGTAGGCACTTTCCCGACGCCCTGACTGATCTTGTCGTAGGCACTTGCCCGACGCCCTGACTAGGCACTCACTTCGTAGAATGTACAGTTGGGCCAGGGCCCACAGAGACCCTGATCCCTTCATAGCGAGCTGTGCTCAGTATCAGCATCAGTCTGCGCACATTCCCTGTACACGTCAAGTGCACTCACTGGTGCATTGTACATGGGACCCGCATGGCAGGATGTCCGATTTCCTCGACCGCAGCTGGCTAGCTCACAGTGTATACTGTAATCACTGATGCATACAGTGCAGACGACTTTCTAGAACTGCACACAATTGAATCTTTGCTTAATGACCACCCGAGTGTGCATAGAAAGTTTTAAAACCCCAGCTTTTATACACCACAACTTACGGGTCTGTTCACTGTAAGAAAAACATTTATGTCAACTTTCCAAACCAGGGTGCAACGCAGACACTTGAGATCACTCGTCACTCAGCTATTGCACCGACCGTGTACTTGATTATGCTCAGGGTACGGAGAAGCAGAGCTTGCGCTTGCAGGAAAGCGATGGAGATTGTGAGTTGATGTCCATCAACGAACCGTATCTTGTTGTGGGAACGGGAAACGCTATGATCCGAGTGTACGACTTGTCACGAAGGTAGGGACATGGATGCAAGCTATGCAATGGATTGCAGATTCTGTGTTTTATGTGGATGAGATTTCTTTCGTGTACGAGTTTACCTATTGTACGTATATACCTTTACTGCATGTCACGTGAGGGTTGTCTGTACTACAGCCAATCAGCGTTCTCCATGAGCGTGCAGGTATTTTCGTGTATTGCCCGCTTAGGTGGGCAATAATCCAGGCAATAACTTTCAGTGTATTGCCCGCTGAATCCGATCACACTGCGCATGCCCATTTGCCAGTTGAGTCCTTCACTTCTCCAGAGCAGGTTCTCCTCTTGGTGTGATCGATGGTAGATGGACAAAATCGCCAATAAGACATCGATCGCCAAAAAAGCAACAGGCTCGAAAAAATGGAGGACTTCTTGAGCGGGCTGTCTGCATCCAGGCAGAATAGCTTATACAAGTACGTGAGTGAAGCCACTGTCCGCCGCAGAGATAGACTGGGGAGCCAGGAGCCCAATCCGATGATGTGGATGGCTCGTCTCTGGATCTGGTCTAGCTTGGCCAAGTGTGAGGGTGGCGCACCAAGCCAGACCAGGGGACAGTACTGCAGCATAGGGCAGATAAACCCATTGTAGGCTCGGAGCCGGCCAGGGGACTCTAGGATAGCAGAGGCCTTCCGCAGGAAGCCTAGGCGTTGCTGTGCTCTGGAGCGGATCGTACGGATACATACTTGCCAACCCTACCGGAATTTCTGGGAAAATCCAGGAAAACTCGCTTTCGTTCCGGTACACCGGAAAAGTTATAACATCTACCGGATTTTCGAAAATGTCAGTCAACACCTTGTTTTGTTGATTTTCAGTGTTTTGGACGCTCGCTCGCAGTGCTGTGCCCAAAACGAAGGTCAAGCGAGCGAGAATTTTTGAGTTAGCGCATGAAAAAGTACTTTTTTGTCGTACATGCTGTGCTATTTGCGAATGTTTTTGTGGTCGTGGTGACGTCACTATGATGTCATAATTATACAATATTTTGCACAACTATGATGTAAAAATTGCAGATCAAGGAAAAATGGGCAAAATCAAGGAAAAACGTCATCAGTGTCAAGGAAACTGTTTGCCAGGGGTTGGCAAGTATGCGGATATGCTGCGCATATGTCAGCTGGGAATCAAAGGTGACACCCAGGAGCTTCAGGTGGCCTGCTTCACTGACTGGCGTAGCGTCGAAAGTGGTTCCCGGGAGTTACCAAGGCTGGCGATGATGCGTGATTGTCATGGCTTGGGTCTTGGAGGGCTCAAACTTTCCACTCCGCACCCCAGTGAGACTGTGCATCCACACCCTGTTGCATGATTGCTGAGCTGTCAGGTATGGGCACTCTTGACGTGATGTAGTTGAACACCGTAGTGTCGTCGGCATATGCTGCGAGGTCCATTCCAGAAGGGAGATGGTCCTCGGTGTCATTTGTGTACAATATGAACAGCGTTGGCCCCAGGATGCTGCCCTGGGGGACGCCAGCTCTCACCGAGTAGGGTTGAGATAGCTCCCCACCAACAGCTGCTGTGATTTTCCGGTTGATCAGGTAGTCGCGGAGCCAGCCAAGCAGGTGACCAGTTATGCCATAGAACTCTGCCTTGTGGAGCACTCCGGTGTGCGAGACACGGTCAAACGCACCAGCCACATCTAGTCTACTGCGATCACCCTTACTGCACCACCGCTTGCGGCCACCCTGCCCCACTGCGAATTCAATAGGGTGAGGATATCCCGGGTGTCAAGTCTGCTGTGGAACCGATTGGCTCTGGGAGAGGAATTTCCTGAGGGCACGATTGACGATAGCCTCCATCACTTTGTACAAGATGGGGAGGAGTGAGATGGGTCTGTAGTTGCTCGAATCAGATTTCGATTTCTTCTTGTGGACGTGTGCAACCATGGCAGTCTTCCATAGGGTAGGCTGGCGTCCTGCCCGAAAGGACTTGGAGAACAGTTTCGACACAGGGACTGAAAGTTCCTTGCTGCACTCCTGCAAGGCTTGGCCAGGCAGGCCGTCTGGTCCTGTGGCTTTTGCAGGGGAGACCTTCCTGAGCTCGCACTCGACCACACAAGGTCGGAAGTGCCTGGCCTGCGCGGGTACGGGTACGGTTTCTAGACGATTTCATGCACGTACGCTGGCTCTGCTTTGCAGCTCGGGGGAACACTTGCCTTGGCAATGGCGGCTTCGTTGAGGGAGACAATTTCCTCAGTCGGGCCTGACACCTGTGGGACAGCTCATCAATTCTGTTGTTGAGGCGAGCCTCGCAATCGGCCGACTCGGATGCTAGGTTTGCCAGGGTCTTGATAACTTCAAGCACCGACGATTCAATGCCCAGAAGCGAGCCCAAAAGTTTCGTCTCTGCCTCTGAGTGCCCCTTGAGGGCGGCCAGTTGTGGGTCAGCCCTGCTACTCGATACTTACTACTAGTCCTCTTGGCCACGCCGAAGGGCTGCCAGAAAACCTTGGAAACTAAAAACTGCGGAGCTCAAAAATGTGCTTCCACTTCTTAGGCTGCGTTTTCGTGTGTGTGTGTGTGCGTGCGTGTGCGTGCGTGCGCATGCATGTGTCACTGTATTTGTATGTCTGTATCATTCAGATTGTACTTTGACTTAATTGTCCATGTGTCTTCCTATTTTGTCAATCTGTTATGCTGACATAGAGAGGCGAGATGTATTCGCAGCGCTAATGTTGGCCGTCAGATCTCTCACACTACAACTAATTTCTACAGCCTGCAGTGTAATTCTGACTGCACTTTTGTCAGTTTCCAGTTTAAACGACCGGTAAGCTTTCACTTCTCTATGCATTATTCTTTTTTTAGACATTGAATTGTGTTTCCATGAGGAAACATACTGTACCTTATTGTGTATTGAAAAATGTTTTTTGCGTTCTTATTGCTTTGAGGGGGTTGTTGGATTATTGAATATTTATTGCTTGTGTGTGGTGACTGCACATGTATACTCGTATAGCGCCTACAGTGCAGTGTGTACTGTGCATCTGCTGCGTAGGAATCCGATGTGCCTGATCCGCGACTCTTTATCTGGGATTTTGAGACCGACGACATCCACGTGATGGACTTTGAGTCGATGGCAACTGGACTGCATGACTGCCCCGAGCTTAGTCCACCTCTCACCACTGCCAGCGATGAGATCCAGCAGCTGGCCAAGGATCGCTGTCCAATTTCTCATTTCTGGGATAAGAAAGATACCAGACTGTTAGTGTGTGAGTGTGCGCGTGTTTGCGGTACGCCTTCCTTGACCGCCGCCGGTGAACTTAGCCCACGACGTGCTAGTGCGCCCGAGAGCAAGGTGAGCTAGTGAAGTATCAGTCTCATGTTTATCAGAATCTGCTTGTCAGGGAAGCACTCGTATTGTGCAAATGTGCCAAGGGAGACAGATGGACATAGAAATGATACCTGTACATTACCAAGCTCTATTGCTGTACTTCATCCACAGCCAGAAGTCTCGAATGATCTGTTTGTATACCTCTTTACTGCCTTTCTCTTCCGTCTCCTGTCTCTGCATGCTCTCTTTCTCTCTCTATCTATCTATCTATCTATCTATTATGCGCATCTAAAACTTGTGGAGGTCACGGCCCTCATTTCCTGGATTTGATAGTCTGTAACTCTCTGTGTGTATCTGTAACTGACTCTTTTGTTTCTGGTACTTACCTGTGTGCAGGTGGATGTGGCAGCTATCAGCTTGTTCTTTACCAGCGAGCATGGTGTACTCTTCCAAGATTGCTTCCAAATTGACAAGAACTGCACAGGTATTGCACTCTGAATTTCTTCTTTACAGTATGCTTGACTGCTTCTTGTCGGGGTGCTGGACTGCTGGTGGAGGACTGTGTTAGGACTGTCTTGGAGTCTTCCCTATAAAGGGGTCGTCACTGAAACAAACATCTTTTATTTTCGTACTCCCCCCGGCCACTCCGAGAAGAAAGCAGCTTGCTATGCTGGACGACGCAGAATGCATGCATGTTTATATACAGTGTCGGTCGAGTTGCGATTTTGGCTCAACCCCCCCCCCCCCTCTCTTTAATGAATGATGTTCGTTTCAGGGATGACAAAAAAACTTTGCGGCAACCCCGATCTTCTTGTATGCGTGCGGGCGCGTGTGCGTGTGTGTGTGTGTGTGTAACACCAGGCGAGTGTAACCTACATGTGTGCTTGCGTGCGCATGTATGTGTATGGGTGGGCGTGCACAACTCAATGTGTCTACTGTAAACCGTGAAATTATTGCCATGGTCTAATTTCTGCGAAATTCGCGACCGCGTAGAAATCGCGAAATTTAGACAGCGCGAAAAGGAGATCCATGGAAGGTGTAGCATGAATGCCACAGTAGCAAATTCTGCAATCGCAAAATTAAAACCTCGCAAACCTATCCGGATTCTGAAAACGCGAACTAAAAACGCCGCGAAGATTTCACGCTTTACAGTATGTGATCTTTCTTTCATGCTCAGGTCTCCTTGGTGTCTCAGCGCCATTCATCTATTTCTCTAAAAAGGTGGGTACAGACTGTGGGATCGATGTCTGTGCATTGAGTTCTTCCTGCTGTTAGTCACCTGTTCCTGTAGTGTAGTGCGTAGTGTAGTACATGTACCTGGTTGACACGGGGACGTTAGTCGATTTGTGTTGAACACCAAGACAAGTTGTGATGGTAAACTGTCCTCTGAAGTTCCTGTGCAGATTTCCAGCCGTCTGACTTCGATGTATCATGACCCGAGGCAGGTGACACTCAGTAGATTGCAGTTGGTTTGCGTGTCTTCCTCGTTATTGCTCTTCGAACGTATAGTAGAGGGCAAGTGGCATGCATAAACATCTGAGGATACAAATTTGCCCCTTATAACGGATTTCAGCAATCTAATGGCTTCATGAGATTGTAAGTGCCGGCAAGTGTCACTGTGCACCTAGCTGATTGCTGATCTCTCTCTCTTGTTATACTTGACGTTCTGTTTCCCCGGTACGTGCAGTATTCAGACCCTGCTGGACTCGATGTTCGCCAGGGCGTGGAGTCCGCAGTGGCCACGATTCCAATGCGTGACTTTAGTGACGTGGACAAGGCAGTTCTGGGCGATGCAAGCACATGCTCTGCTCTCCTGGACTTCAGCTTTCACTTGACGCTGGGCAACTTGGACGAGGCGTTCAGTAGGATCAGCAAGATCAAAAGGTTTGTTTTCGTCTGGGAGTGGAGCCATATAAATATGTGATGATGTCTTGTGTTGCAACGTTGCAGTTTGAGTGGAAGAATTGCAATTAACTTGCTCAGTCCCTTTCCATGAGTTGGTTCAGCCTGTTCCTCTCTTGACTGTGCGGGTGGTACAGTGCACACTTGATACGCGGGGAGAAAATGAAAAATAATACAGTAGAATTCCTCTAATCCGGACTCCCCAGATCCGAGCACTCCCGTCTAGTTACGGGCAATTCCTAATTACTGCCAGTATAAGTGTGGGTGTTTTGAAAGTCCACTCTATAATGGTGAGGGCCTGTAAAGAGTCCCAGTCTTCTCCGAGTTTCCTGTGTTTTGAAATTTGCCGTTCAAACTGATGACAGTGGCATATTCGTTATCCTGAAGTAAAATACAATATCAGCAACAACAACAATATCAAGTTAAATGTGTATACATTTTCTTGTGTCACTGCTTCTACAGCAATAGCATTTGGCAGAACCTGGCCAAGATGTGTGTGAAAGCACAGCGACTGGATGTAGCCTCCGCTTGCATCAGTAACATGGGAGATGTGACTGCGCTGCGTGCCATGAGAGATGCTAAGACAGGCGGCGATGAATCAGAGGCTCAGCTGGCAGTTATAGCTATCCACTTGGGAATGCTAGTAAGTTATTGTCTCTTCCCGATCCTTCGTATCATCGCACCAGTTCTTCTTTGCTACTGTCTCTCCTACAAGTATCTGCACAACATACTTTAAGTGCTGGTGTTTCATAATAGTTATTGTCGCAAAGGCATGTAGCCCATATAACATATGTTGCTATTGTTGACAATTTGTTGCTGCTGCCGCTGCCGCCCCTGCTGCTCTTGTTTGTTGTTGCTGCTGCTGCTGCTGCTGCTGCTGCTGCTGCTGTTGTTGTTGTTGTTGTTGTTGTAGGATGATGCTGTTGAGCTGCTCACCGGTTGTGGACGCTTTGATCTTCTCAATGACCTGCACCGTGCAAGGGATGACTGGGATTCGGTGAGACTCCGTTTGCTCGGTTTGCCTTTCTTTGCTTTTGCTTTCTTTGCTTTTTCCCTTTCAGTGTTGAATTTCTGACAGAGGTTTTTCCAGCACTCACAATCAGACAACTGGGGAGGACGGAAAGACATTGGTATTGGGGAAATATCGAAGGAGATGACAGACATGTTGAAGTAACAGTTGAACACTGAGAAAAAGACTAAGTGAGAGAGAGACAGACAGACAGAGACAGAGACACACAGAGAAACTAAGCATGCGCATGGTGGGATTAGTAATGATCGCAGTAACCGCAGGGACCTAACTACCCCGCTGGCTCGTTTGACGTAATCAAGTGTCAGTTCCGTGTGCTTGGTCATCTTTACTGAAAACACTATTGTGTATACATACTGACATACTGTGCAAACTTACATGTTTTGCTTTGCTTCTGTCTGGTTGTGTCTGCATTGATTTTATCCAGGCCGTGCGAGTGGCGCAGGACCATGATCCTATCCGTCTGCGCAACACCCACTATGCTCATGCCAAGCGCCTGGAGTTGGAAGGCAATACCAAAGGAGCTGCACAATTGTAAGAGGCCTGCCTTTGTGTTCTTGGCATGGGAGCAATTTTAATAGTACTTTGGGAGAGAAATAATATAGGAGAGAAACATCTAGGATATATTTTTCCTGTGCGATGCCAGTGGTGGACTTGATTGGCTGTATTCTAAATTATTGCGTCGCTTTCTGTACATTGTATGTGTGCGTCTGCAGCTTTGAGAAAGCGGGAACCCACATCAAGGATGTACCAAGAATGCTTGCGTCAAATCCGGCGGAGCTTCAGACATACGTCGCTAAGAGCCACAATAGGTACATCACCACATGTATGCCTTTCACCTGTGATTCGCCTGTGATTCGGCCTGTGATTCGGCCTGTGATTCGGCCTGTGATTCGCCCTGTGATTCGCCTGTGATTCACCCTGTGATTCGCCCTGTGATTCGCCTGTGATTTGCCTGTGATTCGGCCTGTGATTCGGCCTGTGATTCGGCCTGTGATTCCCCTGTGATTCGGCCTGTGATTCGCCCTGTGATTCGGCTATGAATGTTGCTATTTTTTTTGGTTTTTCACCTCAATTCTGATGATGGCTCCTGGCCGAAAATTTGATTGAGATACTGTAAAAGTACTCGGATGGTGAGCCAAGGAAAACCTGGTTTATTTGGTGGACTCTAACGCATAACTTGTGCCCCGCCATTCTCCTTGTTTCAATTTGATACTGTGAAACATGTTATTTTCGGTTTGAAAGCGTAGACAGAGGCATCTTGGCTGTGTGTATGTGTGTGTGGTGTGTGTGTATGTGTGTATGTGTGTGTGCTCGCTTTCATGGCTGTGCAGTGAGTTGTCCAGCTACTGGGGCTCCTATCTAGAGAGTATGGATGAGCTAGACATGGCTCTAGAGTACTACTCTGAATGTGCTGATCACCTCAATCAAGTGCGAATCCTCTGCTTCAGTGACAGATACCAAGAGGTAAACCTACCCCATTATGCAACAACAATTAAAGCAATAGTCTTAATCAAGAGTACATGGTTATGTACTCTTGTCGTAATCTATATTGACTTTCAATCACAGATAACTTGTACTTGTACACGGAAGCCTTTTTTTTTAAGTCTCCGATCAGGGCAGCTCCTAAGAACAGGAATCAGACAGTGTGTGTGTACGTGTGTGTATCCATCTTTTGTGTAATTACCATGCCACTCTTGCTACGCTTCTGAATGCATGAGCTGTCGTGTTTTCTGTATCTCTATCTTGTGTTGTTTGCCTGATCAGGCTGCAACTGTGGCTCGTCGCAGTGGTAACAAGGCTGCTTGCTTCCACTTTGCAAAGCAATGTGAACAGGCTGTAAGGCTGCTGACCAACTTGTTTTCATCTAGAATAATTATTTTGCACGAGGGCGAATGTCCGATGTGTTTGCTGTCGTTCAGACTAGGATTACTGCATGTCTGTGTTTCTATGTCGAGTGGCGATCACAACTTGCCTTGGACTGAAAGCAGCTAAGTGCAAGTGTTGCAAAAATGGAAGTTAATGCTACGTGCAATGTGTATACAGTCAACTTCACATATAACAACACTCGGTGGGGTATCAGAAAAGTGTCCTTATGCCCGAAGTCTCATTATGTATTACAGTTAGAAGGGACTTTGCTCTGGGCATGGACATACTGTCATTATTCGCGAATTGTCGTTACAGTATATCCGCAGTCATTATTAGCGGAGTTGACTGTACTCTCGTAATCTATGGGGAAAGTTTCATCGGTGAAACGTGTTTGCCCTAGATGGTCATTTTTTGCCTTCCTGCATACTTCGATATGTGTGGAATGAAAAGATGGCATATTTGAATGTCAGCACAAAAATCAGCTCCTTCTGCTTGACCCACTGTGTTCTGTCTCTCATTTTCTCCGCTGTTTTCTGTATTAGGAAATGACATCTCAGGCCGTCGAGTTCTATTCTTTGGCCTTGGCATACACGAATGCAATCCGTGTAGCAAAGGTATGTGTTAATACCCCCCCCCCCCCTCTCTCTCTCTCACTCTCCCTCTCTCTCTCTCTCTCTCTCTCTCTCTCTCTCTCTCTCTCCCTATCTATCTATCTCTCACTCTCTCTCTCTCTCACTCTCTCTCTCTCTCTCTCTCTCTCTCACTCACTCTTGCATGTGCACTCCACACTTGGCTATGGTATCAATTAATTCACACAGTCATTGTGACCTGTTGAACATCGTATTGTGAAGTGGGGCATGTTAATTTCTTTTCCATTACCCATGATCTGATTTCTGGGCATTATCGCCTAGCAATGAAGTTTTGCTACCTGCTAAAATGTTCGCTTCAGGAATGTCACATGGATCATGAACTGATGGGTTTAGCTCTGCGCAGTACGAAAGAAGACAAGGTGGAAGTTGCTGAGTAAGTTACCGTCGCCTGTCTTTCCTTGCATTCAAATTCTGCTACTCTAAACGCACTTCTTTTCAGTGGTGTTCAGTGGTGTGTTGCTGATACTTGAAGTACATGTACTATTGTATTCAGTACCTGCTGCCGGTATGTCTCAAGTTCTCATGGAATTGGGTGGAATCTAATTTTAGGTTGTAGGTATACCACCATTGAGTACTGGAAATTGCAACCTACCGAATAAACTCTGTGATTACTGTCCATGAAGATGTGCCTCCGCTTGGAGAACAGGACATGTGCGAGGCAACTCAGCAACTTGCGCAGCAAACCTAGGCCGTTTGACCGTGATCAGCTTCCAATCTAAAGTAGATACCATAGGAGTACTTGCATAGCAAGTGTGTGTGTGTGTGTGTGTGTGTGTGTGTGTGTGTGTGCGTGCGTGCGTGCGTCTGTGTGTGCGCGTGCGTCTGTGTGTGCGTGCACGTGCGCGTGTGTGTGTGTGTGTGTATGAGGAGAACACCCACAATTGGAACAAAAACGACTCTCTTTTTCCCCTTGTACACTGTGTGTCTGCTTGATCTGGATGAGCTTGTGTGAGGTATGCTCCCTAATTTGGTTTCTCAAGATTCGTACTTCAAAGTAGGTTGTCAATGTTAAGATCTTGGTCTTTTTCACACGGTTCAGACTGGATGACTCCTTTTAGGGAGGTAAACACTCAGCTTTGCAATTGAGAAAGCTGCTCTTGCTCCACTTGCTGTCAACTGTAGGTACTTTGACATGAATGGAGTGCACAGTAATGCTGTGATTCTGTACCAGAAGGTAAGTCATGAATACAATGTCATGTACACACATTATGTGCACACATTATGTACACACATTATGTGCACTGTACATACTATGCACACTATGGGTACTGTAAAACATGTAATTTTCGGTGTAACTTTAATTTCGGTGATTTCGATAGAGAAACCAGGCACCTAAATTTAAGTTACACCTAAAAGGCACTAGAGTATGCACTGTATGTGAAGGGAACGCTGGTCACCTAATTCTAAATTACACCTGAAACCTGGCAGGTTCCTGCCACCGAAATTTTAATGCACCTAAAATAACATGTTTTACAGTATGTGTTCCATGTGAGTTCTACTAGTTTCTTCTCACGATAATGTACATCAATGTCAACTCTGGCGAAACTAAGTTCCTGTGCTGTTGTGAGTGGAATCCTGATATTTCAATTTGCATCCTGAATAGGTTACGATAGCGTCTCCACCTATCCAGATAGTCTCTAAGCTTCTGAAGTGAGCACCTACAGACGATAGCCATGGTCCCCAGTATGTCATGCTCTGCCCGTGTGCATGCAATGACTAATGCCATACCAAAGCCAAACCTGAATCATCCTACAGTAACCTTGTGACAACCTGTTGTATAACACTATTCCTCTCCCTCTCCCCTTTCCTCTTATTTTTTTCACGGTATTGATGCATCTAGCTCAATATGAGTAGAGGCCAAGACCTGAGGGTCGGCCGAGTACACTAGGTCTCACCAACCTTTTGCTCCTCAATTCTAACCAGATTGGAGGCAATGTGCACTCGTAGAAAAAAAGAAGAAAAAAGAACAACTGGCGAATAATGACACAATCTTCTGACCCAGTGACCCTTTGACTACATATTTTGAACCTAGCAAATAGCGACATCTGTATGGCATGTACTCTGCGTGTGTGTATGTTAGTGCCCAGGGCAGTATTTTCATGCTGAACAATTCGTCCAAACGCTGCCTGTTTGATCGACGAGCTCCAACACACTGTGTCTGACCTTGTTGTCTTTCCGTTAGGGTGGTGCTGTGGCCAAGGCTATCGAGCTGGCGTTCAACTCTAAGGAGTATGATGCACTGGACAGCATAGCGGCTGACCTGGATGACGACACAGACCCAGAGCTGCTGATGCGCTGTGCTGACTTCTTCCTGTCCAACGGGCAACACGAGCGTGCCGTGCCGATCTTGGTGTCAGCCAAGAAAGTAAGTCACGTTGGTATTACTCTGCTGACACTGTGTAATGTGTAGTGTGCATGGACATGTGTGTGTAGTGTGCAGGTGCTGAGTAGTTATGAGGCCAGTATCATTACGCTTATTATGTAAATGTACCTAATTCCGACCATTTTGGCACTGGCCTGAAACGCCGAAACACTGACAAAAAACTTCCCAACAGCTGGTGATGTACATGTACTAGTATTAGTACCCGTTATGAAGACTAGCATTTTTTATAATTATAGTGAGAGGAAGCCTCTTGTACGGGCAAAACTCAAAAACAATGTTGCACAATCATGTACGCATGAATGTCAAAACTAAAAATATGTTTTATAAAAGAGCGAACAGTGACGGTTGTACTGTAAAAAGAAAAAATTGCCTGAAAAAATAGGACTAGTATTGTGCTTGTGTGGTCATGTCACATCTGTCTGATATGTCATATCCTTTCCTTTTGTTGTGAATTCATTTGTTGTACGCTGTGCACAAAGTGGGCAATGTAAATCTGTACTGAAAGATTCTAGATGTTCTGCTTGTTGAGAGCACCAGGTAACTAAGGACTGAATATGCAGGGATTGCCTGTACAGATATAGGCAGGTGGAAACAGTGCAACATAGCTACTGTACGCAATTACACTCCCTCGCCTCGGCTTGGTGGAGCACTTTTTCTGGTTAGCGTCAAACTGTCTGCCCTGGTGCAAAGCTTGCTGTGTTTATCACAGTTAGAACACTCTGACTTTGATGTGTTGAGCCAGTTCAAAAATGATTTGTCATTCATTAGACTTCACTGCGATCGGTTCGGCCGGTCACTTGTGAGTTCCGCTGACGAGATCTAACAAGGTCGAAACAGCTAGCTGTCCGGAGATTGAATGTGTACTGTGTATGTGGATGTCCTCTTCTTCTGTTTGCCTTTGTGCAGTATGTTGATGCAATAGAACTGTGTTCCAGGCACCGGATTGAGCTAACCAAGGAGATGGCGGAGAGAATGACACCGCCAAAGACGGGTGCGTTTTGTGCGCAGAATTTCGTGCGGTCAAAACTGGCCAGTCCAGCAGTCTTGCTGCATGAACTAATGCTGGCCCTTCAACTTTGTAGCTCAACTGGATCTAATGCGAACAGGTGCATGACAACATGTTACATGTCAATATTCTTACAAGGTAGCACCAAACATCTGCCTATAGGGCCATCATTAGAGCAAGCTGCAAGCCTTGCACTGTTTTGGTGAAGTGTGTGACAAACATCAGATCTTACAGTCTACTGCTCAGCAGATAATGTTGATGGACGGAGACTTATTGTTAGGAAACACAAATTAATTCCACCGAAAGGATCACACCCCATTACCCTCTGTGTCTTGACTTTTGTGTCCAGATAATGAAGTTGAGAAGGAGAAGCGTAGAGTCTTGTTGGAGAGGATGGCCATGTGTGCTGAAGAGCAAGGCTCATTCCAGCTAGCATGCAAGAAGTTCACACAAGGTGAAATGCCTATCAAGGTCAGTATTAGAAATGTCCCCACTGTCCTCACTGTCCTTATTGTGTGAAAAGCCTCTTGCACGGGCAAAGCAAATGTGCTTACATGTCCTTATTGTTGTCATCACTATCACCTTTGTTGTTAGTGTATCGTACATGTCGGTTTGGTGCACACTCAAGTATTACTCTCACTAGTTACTGTCTTCCGGCGGAGGTCAGCAGGACTGGCGTTGTCTGTGGATACTGTATACGGACATCTGCTCTTGTTGTGAGCTACATGTACTGAAGTAGTATCTCAAGTATAGTGTGCCCTAGGCTTCAAAGCACCTGTACTATTGCTAGCTGCAGATCTTTGAAAGCATCTGCATGCCTGCCAACCTTGGCAAACCTGAATTAGGGACAATGAGATACCTAGCTATGAAAATGTGTACAAATATAGCTGTGAGGCATGTGACAAATGCACTTTTGGGTGCCTATTACCACCCTCGATATCAGGATGGTCCTGGCCGAATTGGGATGGTTATCAGGTATGCATCTGCAGACCTATTTTAGTGGATAGTACCTTACCACACAGCACCCTTATACTGTTCAGCTAATGAAGTACAGTACAATACAATACAGTACAGTAGCATGCTGTGTTCCTTGTGTAATCTTCACTTTGCTCACTAGGCAATGAAAGCCCTCCTGAAGCACGGCAAGGTTGAGACAATCCTACTGTATGCCAATGCCAGCCGGAACAAGGAATTGTTCTTGATGGCGGCCAACTGGTTGCAGCTGCAGGGCTGGCATAACGATCCGTCCGTTGTCACTCACATTGTGTCAATGTATACCAAGGCCAGGGCTCCAGAGCCACTGGCTAGTTTCTATGAAGCCTGTGCTTCGGTAAGGGACGTTCTATTGCACGCTGTTTGTATGTGCACTTTCAGTCTCGCACCTGCATATCAACTATGTGTGCACCCTTGCTGGAAACTGCAACCCTGTCGTATTTGCTTATTGGATTATAGTGCTTCTGTTAAAACGTCTCACATCTGCACACTGTGTGTTTTTAGTTTAATGTGTGCTCTGTGCACTATACTCGTATAGACCAGGGAGTCGTAAAATACCAGGGAGTCGTAAATTTTACAACTCCCTGGTATAGACCATATAAATATGTACATTGCAGGAAAAAATGTCTAACTATTCGGACCTTCTAATTTTTCGAACATGCTACAGTGCGCCAAAGCACTATGCTTATGGCAAAAATGCTCCTGTTATCACGCAAAGTTGCATTGTGCAGTGTAGACATGCGGTTTGCATGGCTTGTGGTGGGAGGGTGGTGACGACACAAGCAGAGTAAGGGGCCGTTTACATGAGAAAAATAAGCCCGGGCTTATTCAACCCTAGGCTTACGATAATCCCCCCTTGATCAGTCACCCAGTCATTTTAGAGAGCGCGTTTACATGGTCAGGCGGGCTTATTCAGCTCGCCCCGAGCTGAACTAGCCCTACCCTTGACCCCCGAGCTTATCCAACCCCCAGGGCTTATTTTGTCATGTAAACGGTCAAGAAGGGCTTATAAGCGAGTTTTTCCGTATTTTTCGATTTTGCCTCGTGAACCTGAGAGAATGTGGCCGTGGACAGTGCGTCTCTTTTATTTATTTCTTGGTATGTTTTCTTCTGGTTTTTGTCCAGTGGAAGGTCCTAGCCCATCCTTCACCTTCTCGAAAAATAAGTGACAATTGGAAAGGCAGTAGAAACCTGAGCCGGCATTTCTTGATCCAAATTTCATCAAACACGAACATTTACCACTGCGTTCATGTGCGATTTGAAAAATATAATGCGCGCAGAACTCGCAGTCACTCACCTGAACTCAGCCCCGTACAACCGTCATGTAAACGGTTGAAAAATAAGCCCGAGGCGAATAAGCCCGGGCTTATTTTCCTCATGTAAACGGCCCCTAAGGTCATTCGCTGTACACATGTACACACGTGTACTTGAACCGTGTGGTGTTGTGGATGTGAACACGTGCTGTAGTGTGAACTGGATGAGTACCGGGACTACGAGAAAGCAATGGGTGCCCTGGAGCAGGCCGTGCGCTATCTTCAGAAAGCCAAGCGCAAGTCTGATGACGTCGTCACCCTGGAGTCACGTGTTGATTTCCTGGAGACCAGAATTTCCCTGATGCGCAAGTTTCTGGAGACAAAGGCGTAAGTTTCTTTTCCTCTGCCTCTTTAATAAACTGGTATTGTTTTATTTTGCCTATCCATCTCTTTCGTCTGCATGCTACATGGTATGGTTGTTGCACCAGGGCAAACAAGGGAAAACAAGGATGCTGGGCGGTTGTATTCGTTGAAATACATTAGCTCACTTAGCTGTACTTCGAAGTACATACAGGCATGATACAGCACAATGTAACATTGTACTGTATGTACTGTTGTATGGGTTGGACACATGCGTGCGTCCTGACTTCCAATCGCTCGCCGTGTTCCCCCTTTGAAAATATCCCCTCGTCTGCACGCACTCCCCCGGGGTTCTAGCCAGGTCAAAATAGTAGGGGGCGAGCATGGAAAACAGTTACCCGTAATCCATCTTTTCCTATTTCCAAAATTGTCTTGCCATGCCAAATGCACCGTACGGGGGCGAAACCACGACTTCACCCCAGACGAGTGTGCCTTTATATAGTAGGCGATTCACACGACAGGCAAATCCACGTTTGTCAGTTGCCTGCAGGAAGTGCAGTTCACACAGCCGCGGGTGGTGGCCAGAGCTCCCGAGAGTACTCGGCGTTACTGTGGTGATACCGTAGTGAATTGGAATGAGTACCCAAAGGCAAAGGCCAAACAACCAGGGTTCAAGACTACCGTACGATAGTACGACCTCACAGGCTCATAACTGTAAAAGTGCCCGCCGATAAGTGCAGCCGCGGGCAAAAAGGCCATGGATACTTTTGATTCTCACGGACAAATTTTGGTCGCCCGCATGAATATCTCCATGGTGACTTTACTGTAAACGTGGATTTGCCTGTCGTGTGATTCGCCTATAAACCCTCTAGTAGTGACTACCGACTGCGTTGAATGGCATGAAAAAAAGTTAAAAAACACAAAATTCGACCAAATCAGTAGGGTGTGGCTAGAACCCTGCTCCCCGTTTGCTGTTGACACTGTAGTATCTGCTGTACTCATGGGAGTGTGAAGACTGAAGAGAGAAGGTAGGAGAAATAAGAAACAAAGGGCATGATGTGAAGAGAGAATGAAGTGCACTGCTCTACATCGTCTACATGGCAAACGACTCATTTTCGCCTTTGGGATCCATAGTCACGGCAACAGGCCTGCATGGGCTGTATTCAGGCAAAGAAGTTGAGAACGACCCAGTGTCCTTTTGAATGCAGCAGGCGTACCACTGCATGTGTGCTCAAATAGCAAGCTGTGATCGTCTAGTGGTTAGGACCCTACGTTGTGGCCGTAGTAACCCAGGTTCGAATCCTGGTCACAGCACACTTTTTTTTTCTTTTTTTCTCAAGACGTGAAACGTGTTCAATTCCCAGAGAAAAGGACCAAGGCAAAACTGTTGGTGAGGGAGGTTTCGCTTTTGCTAAGTGTACGTCTGTATCATGCCAAATCGTAGCTGAATATCAAGAATATTATAACAGTACAATATTTTGCATTTTGATGCTAGAGAGAAGTGGTCTAAATGTATACTACTGTGGTGGACATGGAAATCCAGTCGATTGACCGGGCCGGCGCCCTCAGCGCGTACAGAATGTTGAGTGCACAATCATGTAACGTTTGTTGATCCGATGCGACCAGCAGCGCGTAATACATGCATGTGTGTACCATGGTGTACTGCTTACCTAGTACTAGTACTAGTACCTGTGGCTGCATGGCCAGCGCCTTCAGGCCGCTAGACGTGCGACCGGATTTCCATGTCCACGACAGTATAAGCCTCTTTTACGGGCAAGATAAACACAATGAATGGAGATGCAAACCCAGTACAGTAGAACAAAGGATTTTGAACCCCAAAACTTTTGAAAAACAATACTAATGTGTGCTGGAAACTAGCCCGACACCGTCCGTGTGTACCTGGTATACACTGTGGTATGTGACCAGTACAATGACACTACCTAACATGGATTGAAATTAGAAAACAAGACCTAGGACAAGGTCTAAATGTATCCTGCCATCGCAATTGTGTGTTTGTCTCCTTTTGTGAATTTCCTGTCTCAACCTTTTTTCTGACCTCATCACACGGAGCACACGACTGATAGCACAATAATCCCGGTGTTTTACACCCAAACCATTCCCTTGTACTTGAACAAATGTGGACGTTGATTCCATATCAACTCCATTGCTTATCAGGTACAAAAAGACGAAAGCTGTGAAGTCCCGCTAACTAGTGTAAAACAGAAGAAACTGAAAGTGGACGTCAATATTTAAAAGCGTACAGTCAACCTTGCGAATAGTGACACACTGGCCCAGGACGCCAGCCACTACAGTGGAGTGATGCATAAAACCTGTGAGGCAGTAGCAGCTTGGATATCAATTGTGGGATGCGTGCTGCACAAACTGTATGGTATGTGTATCAGGGAGGTCAACCTTTTCGACTATCCCTTGCCAATGATAATGTTGGGTTTTTTCCTGTCCTGTATTGCTAGGCTGATGAAAACGGATCCGGAGGCCAGCCTGGTGCAGTGCAGAGCACTCATTGGTCAAGCAGATGTGGAGACTGCTGTTGCCTTCGGGGACATCTACTCCCTCATGGTTGAATATTATGCACAGAGAGGAGATGCTCGAGAGGTGAGGAACTACTTCATTCTATCTGTTTGGTAATGCTTAGCATGCTTGAACTTTGACTGTATGTCACATAGCATGTGTAGCATTCCACTCATCCACTCATCCACTGTCCACCAACTCTATGCTGTTACTGTTGTGTATCACATCACCAAATAATTTGGAAGTTAAATTATCCTTCACTGCCATGTCCTCTGTAACTTCAACTCCAATTCCATGCAATACAGCATCGAGAGTACATACCCCCCCCCCCCCCCCCCCGAGAGTGCGCAACTCTATTAAATTTTATCAGTGTGGTCCCTGTGGTGACACTTAGCCCTAGGCATTGGGCGCGTTCAATTACCGACAGTTCTGTCCATTTTTAGATTTCCTTACGATGCATGCACTGTTCGATTACACAGATTTTCTTTGTCAGAGTCCACGGACTCCACTTCCGTCCATTCTAAAGTGAAAGAGCGGCATTTCTAATTTTCCTGCCAGATACATTTGGTGTACACTTTCTTGACATCACGCATGTCTACCGCATGTATATTGCTGTTTTTGAACGAGGAGTTGTACCGTAAAGCCCCCAAGAGCCCCACCTTGATTTTACAACCAGGGAAAGGACAATCGTATGGCAGAATGCAGCAAAGTTGAGAACCTCTGTGTACTTAGGTCCTACTCAGTATGTTTGTGTGTACTTAGGTCCTACTCAGTATGTTTGTGTGTAGAGCTCGCATCCGCCGCTTCAAGGTAAACTGAGTACGGAGTGACTGCACAACGTGCAATGTGTTTGCAAGGTCCATCTTGTATGACCTACAGACAGGAGCCCACCTCCGAAACACGACCACGAAAGGGTGGCGGTGGGTGGGGGGGGGGGGTGGGGGGGTGGGGGGTGGGGTGGGGTGGGGGGGGGTGGCGGTGGGGGGGGGGGGGTGGCGGTGGGTGGGGGGGGGGTGGCGGTGGGTGGGGGTGGCGGTGGGTGGGGGGGGGGGGTGGCGGTGGGGGGGGGGGGGGTGGCGGTGGGTGGGGGGGGGGCTCTCGCGGTACTTTACGGTATACATGTATGTAAATTCTTTCCACGGTTTCACACTCCAGCCAGTCAGCCAGTTGTTCATTCACATTGCCGTAATCCACTCATTCTGCTGGTCATTCGAGAATTTTCAAACCTGGGTCCAGAACTTGTAATAATTATAACTCGTCCATTGAATACGATCGCAAGACTATTGAATTCAGCACATTTCTTTGAGCGCTACACGAGGTTGAAACTGAAAATGGTGTTCTGTCGAAAGTAGAGTGCCCTGGACCATAGCAAGGCAGGCTGCCACCATCTCCAAATATGGCAACAAGCAAATACATCATGTCATGTACACTGTATGACGAAAATGTACAGAGCGTAAATGGCCTTTTTGGAAATGTCTCTTTCTTCCTATTTTATCGTGCAGGCATATGAGTTGATGCAAGAACTCAGTCCACTGCTGTCTGGCCAGGACATGGCCTATTACATTCCCCTCAGTATCATTGAGAATGTGCATCGTTCCCTTGGCATACCGCTTGGCCGTGGCCTGGGTGGTGATCGCGGTGCTGCACAGCGTGGTGGCGCAGCCGCCGATGCACCCAGCGATGACGATGATGATGACATTGCCGATGAGTTGGGCGTGTGAAGCAGTTAACTGCACTCTGCTGTGCGCGGCTGTGTGTTGCAACTGATCCTGTGCAGTCTGGACCTGTGCACCCCGCAAGCTTCTTGCCTCTCACTTCTGTGACCAATGGGTTTGAGAATACAAGGAGATGACACCATCGATGTTTCGTCATTTGGTCGTTATTATTAAGCCTAGTAGCTTTTCCAGTCACTGTGAATGCTGCTCTCTATTGTTCTGCTTGTATTGGTGTGGTCCTGTAGTAGTTATCATTATATTTGGACTATGAGTGAAAGTGCAATGTTTTGTTCTTACCGGTAAGCCATGAAGGCCTACAGTTAGGTAAAAGGTAGAGAACTGCATGGGACCTGGTACAACATTTTGAGTGCACAATGGTATTACCGGTATTACAGGTCTGCACTGTCATTCATGACCTTGCTTTTTAATACTAGTACTTAGTAGCCCTTTTTTTCTAACCAGTAGTGATTTATCTCAAAACTACCAGAATATTTTATTATTATTCTTGTTCTCATGTTGACAAGACGCAATAATGGTGTCAAGCTGTGCATATGCAGATGTACTGTTATCAGCACTACAATGTATTTTTAATACAGCTACAAAAGGAGGACTAATTGCGCTGTAAGCATTTCCTATAATATTGTGTCGACATTTATGTGTAAAATGTTATACAATGATCGTAAGGCACACAACGAAAGGGAAAGAGCATTGCTACGTAGATTCACTGATGAATGTAACAAGAAAACAGTTCTGAACAAATCCTCTCTTTCCCATTCGTTGTGTGCCTTGCGATCATCGTATAACATTTTACACATACATGTCGACATAATAATTATTATAGGAAATGCTTACAGTGCGATTACCTACTTGTACTTCAAGTAGCTATAATAATAATTATTATTAAAACTGCTGTCTCCGAAATGCTTGTTTACAATGTATTTGTCTTTTTGTTTAAAGTTTTTATTGCAGTGACAAGATTTTGTTGTAATGTTGAACTTGAAGTGCTAAGATGGATACTGCTAAAGCTCGTGTCATCCCGTAGTCTACTACTACATATGCCACCAACTTGTAGATCTACCACCCTCGGTCATCCAAATCCGTGTCCACGTAACCCTCCCTCACAACCTGATCGAATCCTCACACACCGAGGTTGATGAAATGCAGTCCTGTAGCTATTAAAACAAGCTTCAGACACCAGGTTTAAAATTCACCAACATTACTTGATGTGAAGTATGCAGAAAACCGAAACTGGCAAACTACAACATGACAATCCAATAGTCAAAACAACAACGACAAATAAAACCGATTGAGGGTCGACCAGCAAGATTAGATAATTCAATGTGCTAAAACCAAAAGCATAAAATGAACAGATAAATATAATACAAAATGTACAGTGCTAAAGATGAAGGACAGAGGAAGTCAGGGGTGACAGGAAAAGCTTCACCATGGCCGATAAGATGGGGGATATTCCAACAACAAACAAGCCAAGACACTCGTCCTGGGGACGCCATACAGAATCAAATATCATCGTTACACCGTACAATCAACTGCTGACAATTTCACATCACACAAGAACGATTAGCACAAAAGACGAAGAAGACAGGCACAGAAACCACACGAAAACTACAGCCAAAATAAGAGAAGGAGAGATCCTAGATAGGATGAAAACAGCTCGCAACAAGCAACTCTGCACTAGCAGCTCGCAACAATGAACACCCCACACGATGCTTCACATGATACAGCAATGTTTAAAAAAGCAGCAACAACACAAATGTTGGTAACTAGAGAGCAGCTAATACAATTGCTGTGAATAAGCCTGAAAAGCAGACATGTGAGATTGAAAAAATGGCTTGTAAAATATATACTTGAATATAAGAAAGCAGACAGCACGAATACACAGCAATCAGCAAGTTTTAAACAGAATGTACAATAATTACTTCAAACAGGTACGAAAAATATGACGAGAGTATGGCACCAATAGCACTATCCCGTCCTTTCCATTCATACATACACTTTGGCAACGGAGTCTGCCCCACAACTACCTAAATATCCTAATGAAGGGTGGAATGCCACGCCGAGAACAGATTCATCACATTTCTTGCGGTGCGATGTCATCTCCTGCACACATGTGCGACCTTCTAGATTCCACAGACGTAAAGAGCAGTCGTGACCTGAACAGCGAACATAGGAGAATACACATCATTTATACAGTAATAATAGAATTGACAGCACTATGTACAGCACAATCCATCTAAAACCCTAGACATACTCCAATACACTGTAGAAAGAATAAGGCAACAATGGAAACAACAAGAGGTTCTACTCTAAGAAATCACATAGCGAACAGGTGTCCGGGTTAGAATCTACGGCTTCGCATGTTTTTGGGCCCAGATTTCTACACGAAAGCTATTGGCAGAGATGAGGTCCTCTACACCATGGCACACGCAAAGAAAATGTGCACAGATCTGCTGCGTATCCCGATCTCCCATTCGGATTACGGGAGAAAACTTGCCAACATTTGGGACAGTAAATTCCCATTACACATTCCATCTGATTCACTGCATGAACAGAGAGCAGAACTTCTTTTTGATACGCGGAGCCCTAGAACTTGAGTACTCAAATCTTCGTGTTGCGATCCCGTCACGTAGAGCAGAATCTCCCTGATAACTACAATGACATGTTGCAGCCATTAAGAATGAAGTGAAGCACAAAAAAATAGGAAACTTACTACCAGTTAAAAGGTAGAGTCCGGCACGGTCGATAGCTAAGCTGGTCACAGATTCTAGATGTGCCACCATGCTGTGTGTCACTTGCCCTGTGAAAAGCAGCATGAAAAAAGACAAAACAAGTCAGCAATGAAGATTCTAAGCAAAACACTACACTGTATCACCAGTTCTACAACGATACACTAGTTATTACTTATTCGTATTCCAGGCTATATATATATAGAGGGTACCCACGTGGCGGCGTCAGGTCATGGATGTACTACACTATGCACACATTCACAATCGATCATAGGCGCGGAAGACCGCGCTGTGGATAGTATGAGGCGGGTGGTGCAGCCACAGGCATGTCTTGCAGCAGTGTGCAACAATTGATTGGTAAAGTACGGTTATCAATACATGTATCACTTTCTGTGACACGGCATGCGGCATGTGATGAGCTATGGCCACAACACACGATTCAAAATCTGTTTTAATAGTTTCTGCAACATCTGGATACAGTGCATAGCACGTGCATCCAGTGTAGACAACTGTTGTATTCCATGGATGTGTTGTGCGTCGCACGTAGAGAAAGTTGAAATTTGGTCAACGTCTGGGACAGTAACCTTGCGACTCCATGCGATAGGCATTTCCCTGTCGCAAGTGCCGTATGTCGAACGTAGCATCGTTGTGAAACTGATGAGGCCTGAAAACTACAATGACATGTTCCAGCCATTCAGTTCGTAGTGAGCTAGTAGTGCATAATGCACACATCATGCATGCAGTACTAACCAGAGCGATTATCGAAGAACTGAATCCGCCGATCCTCTGTGCCAGCTATCGTCATATCAAGCGTAGGATGGCAAGCAATGCAGTTTATCCGAGTATTACTACTGGTCGATGATGAATCTATGCGACAAAGCAGAGGCACAACATATCAAAAAGACAATGAAAAGACCCACTCCCTTCACAAGACCAAAATCATCAGCACATAAAAAGCAAGTTCTTGGAGGCAACACAGGTAATGCAACTAAAGTTAACAGCTTTTCAATTAACATAGGAAGTAGCAGTGGATCACAACGGTGCTTGAAAATATTCTGATGACACATACCTGACTGGAAGAGGCAGACAGACTTCCCCGTCTCATAATCATATATGACAGGTTGTGACGATGTGTAGCCCACTACAATCTGGCCGGGTTCATTGGCTACAAAATCCACACAGGTGGGTGTACCAACGTTGCCTAGGAAACACAACAAATCATAGCCAATATTTCTTAAAGGACTAACAGTAACACACACATAACACACTGTTGCAATGACACTCATGTACCGGATTTCCTTGAATAGCCGCCGCAGCTTGTATTGAAAACTAGCAAAACGGGCCCGGCCCTGAAACATAGTTGTATGTCACAATGTACGTGCTGTGTGCGTATTCACGTACGATGCGCACTGTGGAACCTTTGTTGTCCAGCTACACCATAGGCTAGTGCATCTTTATTTCTTTTCCTGGTGCATTAAAAAGAATATCATGGCGAAGGAGCTTGAGGGTCAATGAGGGTCGACAAGCAAGTTAGTGGGCGTCGGAAGGTATTTTTAGGGTGGTACGGTCAGTCATCTGAAGTACAGTTTACTCGTGGGGGAAGGGATAGCGGAGCCGAAAATTTTGGAAATTTTAGAGTCGAGATCAGTGTATTTTATTGATTCACGGTGTACCTAGGGCAAAAAGTGGTACGGTCAATACCGTAGTGACCGTACCGTGCCCGACGCCCCTGTAGTTGCTTGTTCAGCAGCAGCAGTCCGTCATGGCGACGGGGATGAAGTGGAGGAGCTTCAAGAAGACGTCGATGCTGAAATTTTGGATGCAATATTAAAAAAGGACGCCGCAAGTTTTGTTCTCTGCTGATTGATTTCTTTTTCTGCGTTCGTTCCTTTCACAGTGCCAGTGCCCACGTTCTCCTAGACAAGTTCTCCGATCTGAGTTCTTGGTTTTGTACATTTGACAATCCTTAGTGCGTCTTACGTTTCATCCGTTTACTTTGTTTGCGTACTATTGTCTTTTTTTGGTGGTCGATAAAATAACTCGTCTTGCTCTTCGTTATGTTGTGAGCGGTCATCATCATGGCGTGTTCGATTTGTCCCCTTCTTTAGATCGCATTTGAGTCCTTTGTCCAAAGCGAGAGCAGCACTAGCTGCATGTGAAGGAACATGACATCGTAGCCGAAGTTCATCTCGTGCTGTGAAATTGCGTATGAATTGTGAACTGCTCTGCACTTGTGTACAAATAGCCCTCAGTTCAAAGAAACTGGCGGCGCTTATTCAAGGCCGGCGGGTGTTCAAGGAAATACGGTACCTCCAGTGAAACACCAGAACGATCAGTGTGTTTCCATTCAGACGTCTTTCAAGATGAAAATGACCGTAGCTTTACACAATTGTACACATGTCTTGTTTTCAAGACCGGGACTATAGAGATGGACAGAGGGAAATAGAGCACATCAGGCTTACTTGTAGGAGGTGTCAGTGTTCTCATCAGGTTTCCTGACATCCAATTCCAGATTCTGCAAGTACCATCACTCGATGCACTGGCAAGCAATGTGTGGCTATTGTGTACGGCCAGGTCCCACACAGCATCTGTGTGACCTGCTAACGATATCCGATCTTCTGAACTGGTATCTAAATAGCAACCAACACATACCATGGAAGAGTTCTTATACACATATGAACAAAGTACAGGCATTCATCATGACAAACCCAATATAGAAAGCTGAGATACAAGAGTTATTATGCGCTTGTCCGCGATGACATCACCAAGCAAGCTTGGCTAGTCTTCGCAAAAGCCAAATGAACAAAAGAAATGAGGAACGAGTGAGGCCAATGAGGTGAACACACGCGTGCAACTGCAGAATAGGCAAAAGGAATATACATGTAATAAGGTAGTCCACTGTCCTAAACACACACACGACATGTCAACTATTTACTTCAACAAATAAAACTGGAAACGGATGAATACAGGAATCATGACAGCTGACGGTACATAGTGGCAAAGCGACATAACACGAGTATACTGTACATGATAGTATAATTCTACTGATAAACTACAGCCGAGAACCACGTAGTCGAAAACTAAACAACATAGGTAAACCATTTGCACATGCACAGACAATTTGAAAAAAGGTTCGAACGTTCACGGCTGTTTTTTCGCGAAATTTGGACATTTAACAAGATGGCAGCCAAAAGTCTCGATTGGGCTGGATCGGCAAGGAAATTTGAATTTTCAAATTCTCAGCAGCCGATTTCGCTGTGGTTTTCGCTCAATTTAGAAAGCTACCAGGCCAGGTTTACCCGGAAAACAGGTATTCCGTGTTCCTCTTGAAACTAGCTTTCCGCTGGTACCTCACATGGCCAACTTCCTCGCAGGAACAGTTTGTTCCGCGTTGCACAAGTCAAGCCTTCTTTCTCGCTCGTTCCTTGATTCATCGTTGACATGCCTGCCTCAAGAAGCCCTTTCAGAAGTTTTCCCAGTCTAGCTTTCAGTTTTCCCAGGTAGAGGACTATCTTCTGGCTATCTTCATCAAGTTTTATCACGTCCCGTGCACAAACTTCAGGTCCCGTGCGTGCGATGCTGAGCTACCTTTTCATGCGATTCAGGGGACAGATGGCATGGCGCTGGAGTCGCTGTTGAGTCCAGGAGGCCGAGGCCTGGTGGAAACTGCCCAGTAGACATGTGGGGTATTGTTGAAAAAGGCAGCAAGCACACAGATAGCCCCGAAATTGTGATGTAGATGTGCGTTTGTTCGAGTGCATATCGGCAAATTTGAAAGTTGCACCCATGATCCCGACGAGGAGAAGCTGAAAATCAGTGCGTGCGTCAATATCCAGACTACCAGGGATAGCTTGGAGAGGTTCGAAAAGGTCAGGATGCTGGTTGACCATGGCAGGAGTTCCTTTTACCTTCCTTCTCTCTCAAATTGTCTGGATATTGAGTATCTCGCTCGAGCGCTTTCAAATAATAAATCCTGGTTTGACTTGCGAAATCGTGGAACCACACGGAGAGTGACATGAGTTTCATCCCAAAACGCAAACTCCCATCGTATTCATGAGGTTTGCACCGCGTTACGTAAATCGCACTGAACGACTCCATATGATATTGTTAGATGTCCGTGCGCGAACAGCCGTGCGTTCAGGAAAAAGACATTACTTGCATGACACATTGGCAGGATGAACAAGGCAAACTTCAACATTCTGCAGCCGTTGCGTGGCGCATAGAAGAGTGCTGCATGTATAAAGCATAACATGCTCACACCCAGAGAAAACTACTGCTCTCACCAAAAGGATCGTAAAGATCGCCGGATAACGAATGCAGGGACCACCGGTAGATTTGCCCATCACCTCCACCACTCACGCAGTACTGGCCGTCGTTTGTACACTGAACACAAAGGGCCGCACCACTATAGATGAGAACACACACACACACACACACACACACAAACAGCGGTCAGCAGGTACTAGTAATGTCTATCAAAGCCCATAAATTTAAGACAGCACTGTACCACGTTATCACTAGGCTGGAACGCTCAAACCTATTGACAAAAGCAACTAAACAGAAACCCTTCACTGGACCGGCCTAGCTCGCCAATGAACGCTATACTGCAGGAAATCTTTAGGAAGAAACAGATCAACTCACCGATGACCCCGAAAGGTGTAAACAGGCTCAACCTCTGGTAGAGCGCTTTTCTTGGGCTGAGTTGCCTTATCCAAATTCCAAAGCTTCAAGGTTCGATCTTCTGAAGCCGTTACAATGCAAGGTTTTGTTGGATGAAACGCCATAGATCGGACACAGTCAAAGTGACTCCTAAGTGAATGCTTTAGGTTCCACATCTTCCGACGCGCGACTAAATTCGTACCCTGCGTCACACATACACACAAATACATACACACACACACACACACACACACACACACACACACACACACACACACACACACACACACACACACACAGGGGCACATCACACAAGTGTGTTGTTAGAGTATGAAAAGCAGAGAAGCGCACAGGTGCAGAGCTACAGAACACTGGCAAGCAAGGCTAATGCTAAACTATGACCTTAATCATCAATCACATTCGCGGAATCTGAACTATTGAATCTACGCTACCACATGGCAGAGTAAAAAAAAAGAACAAAAGACAAAATGCGCAATTGCTAGGTTTTTTTAGTTCATCCAAGTTTCCAGCCATGATTTCAAGCCCGTTGCTGACTGAACAACAGTAAAGGATGTGAAAGCATTGCTATTCTCAGAAAGAGGTTGTGTCAAGTAGCCAGCAACGAAGGACCATTGCTGTCCGATTAACAACTGAAGAAATAAAGCTACAAAGGGCAATCCTGTCGTAGTATTCAGGCACTGTGTTACACTAAGTTGTACAGTGCTGGCAACTGAAATCCGACCCCCTTGGCGGTGCGGCGCCAAGGGGGTCGGATTTCAGTTGCCAGCACTGTAGTACGTTTCATTCTACAATGAGTACATGTACTGGAAGCGTATACATGCGGTGTCCGCTTGACATCATGGTTGACTGGGCGCCGGGCCACTGCCTTCCAGTGCCCATTTGGCTCATGTGAACGAAGCCGGGGGCAAATGAACACTAACCTCTACTGCAGGCTCTGACTCGCCAGGGACTGATAATCCAGCCAGCTCACCCAGGCCCAGCATCTCCAAGTTTTCTCCTGTACTTGAATGCGCTACAACACAGTACATCCAGTACACAGTACACACACACATACACACACCACTATAAGAGCCAAAGCGACAGCTATACAGACAAAATACACCTGTTTGGAAACAGCAGCAGCACCTATAGAATTTAGTAAACGCACAGAATTGTGGACACATATGCATGCACACTCGAGCTTACGTGCAGCTGGTGCTGGTGTCGTTTCTTGCCCAGCAAGCAGCGAACCTAGCGAGCCTGGACCTGCACCAGTGGGACTAGGCTCGTCTTCGGCCGGCATGTTATGCATCATTGTCTTCAGAGCCTTGCGACCAGGCCGGTGCCATTTCTTAGGCAAGTCCAAGGAAGCATCTTCTGCATGCCGTGATGGTGACCCAGTGGATGGTAGAGCTGGTGTTGGCACACCATGACTACGAACACCAGTGGCAGGGACCTCAATTCCATTAGTTGCATCACTAGCGCTTTCCTCGCCGCCCATGTCATTCAGAAACTCAAACTCTGCCATGACATCCTCAGTACTAGTCTCCTCCAGTTCAGCTTCAACAGTAACATCACCAAGAATGGGATCATTGTCCTCCTCCTCATCATCATCTTCGTCATCACCATTGTCCAAAAACTTGAACGAGTCTTCAACAATATCACTCTCCACTTGTCCACTCCCAGCAGTTGAACCATTGATCTCTGGCGTAGCCTCGTTCTGATCATGCATAGGAAACTCTGGACCATTCGGTTCAGGTTGGCGGAACGGACTGTATGAAGTCAGAGGGGAACACGGTCTGTAAGGAAGCACAGAATGCAGAACAAAACTAAGAAACACATGATCCCTCTTTTTACATTACCACACCTTGTCATCTTGCACGCTTGGCCCATTAACCCTTTCCGTGCTGGCCCCCTTTACTCCAGAAAACTGCCTTTCCAGCGCACTGACTCTCCTGGTGTCGTTTTCGCGTGCAGGTCCGAACGAAGTTTTCTCTCAATTCAGTTTACCCTGATGGATTTTCATCATCCTGGGCTTGTTGGAAAGATCAGGACAAGCGAATCCATCCTGGTATCTCTCAACTCAATATGCACAGCGGTGCAACTTCTAC
Organism: Sycon ciliatum; assembly: GCF_964019385.1. Classification (NCBI taxonomy): domain Eukaryota; kingdom Metazoa; phylum Porifera; class Calcarea; order Leucosolenida; family Sycettidae; genus Sycon; species Sycon ciliatum. The sequence continues at coordinate 89,767,743 of NC_088643.1, forward strand.
GTCCTCTTGAGGCTACCTCACGATGCCTTGGAAAGGCACAGGAACTCCATCTCACATTCTTTTTTAGTTTCTTCCTCCAGGTCAGCCGATTTTCACGATTCAAACTGCGCTGCAAAGCTGAGATGGAGCTGCAAAGCTGACATGCTTCCGCTGGTGTCCATTACGTATTTGCTGTTCCAAAGGGAAATCCCCTGGCACGCAACAGAAAACTGCGAACGCGTGAACAAAAAAATTCACGATCACTCAGCGCCGTGAATTTCGTGTTTACTCCGTCGCCGCTCCGTCAATCTTTCTCCTATCGCAAAGAACTTTATATCGCTGGAAAGCTGAGCTCAATACCTTTCCAACGGTGTATCGATTGTCGCGATAGACTTATTTTTGACAGAGTTACGAAAGTGTGTACACTGATCTATGCACTGCGATGTACTGCGCAAATCGCATGACGTCATTAGTCGTTTGGCGTACAGTGCGCATGACGTCTATAGACGTCATTAGCACGGAAAGGGTTAACACACCGCCAAAGGAAGGACACTTTCGCTAACAGTAGTGACAAATTACTCCACCTTCCTAACAGCTTCTTCACTCATTCAAACTCTCACAGCAGGTTAGGTTGACGTTGAATGAGTGAAATGCAGCACACAAATGATGCAATGTCGGTCGGCATGACAGAGGCTCGATATGAAAACGACCTAATCGACAAATTCTCCCTTCCCGAGCCTACATGCAGATCCGTACACTACAGCTTATGTACTCTTGTAAGAGCCCCTTTTCTGCATCAGTAAGAACTGAACCATGAAGTCTCTGGTAAGTGGTGGTTGTAGCTGCAAAATTTGCCAAAAAACACACACAAGGTACAAACAAATCTATTTATTTGCCACGCCCATACATGTGATGAAAATAGGGCAACAGCCCAAACGAGAAACTACGCGAGAATTACCGTGTGTGCTCAACTCCTGGTGGAGGTGAAGATGTAGACGTTCGGCTAACATGAGACGAGAAGGGTGAACCTGGTGTTGCTTGAGGATCCACACCTGTTGGATACAGAAATTGCCTGGCACGACGAATCTCCAGCATATTGTCAGTACATCCGACTTCATGTAGATACCTGGAGCGCACATGTAAAAAAAACTAGGTTATATTATACATGTATACAGTCATGTACCACCGCTATTTGCAGGCAACAATGGCAGGCCCTTATGTGTATGTGCATCCCGCACGATGCAAATGAGTAAACCATACTGAGAATGAACAGCATGCATCATATGGCGTGCCCAGCTCCTTACTGCAAGAGTAGTTGTCGACCTGGTCGCAGTTCCACATTTGCTCCAGCATGGTTTACAGATGGCCCAGGTGGACCTATTAGACAAAAAAAACATGAAGTGTATACTTTCACAGCCAATACAAATCACTACGTAGACCTACCATTGATGAATCACTCCACCCAGAGCGAACACCAACGGTACACACTATGTTCAACATGTAAACTGTTGTGGCACTTACAGGAAAAATCAACGTGATTGTCATACAATCATGTACAGTGTACATTGTGAATGAGTCAAAAATTCAAAAAAATATTTCACAGCGCATACCTTCTTCGGAATCGGTTGGCTTCTCTGGATGTGCATATGGCGGATCTTTTCCATACTTCAGTTTGTGATAGCGTTGTCTGAACAATTTGCGACACAGCACAGAGGGGTCGTCATCTCAACTGAAATTTCGAATTGAAATGAAAATATATTCAAGAATTTTCTTATTACCTTTCTTGATGCAGAGCATACTCCAGCATTTTGATGCGTCTCATCAGGTCATGCTTCAAGTTTTCCTGCCCTTTTCTCTCGCCTTGCAGGAACGCCACTCGAGCCTACAAAGGAAGCAGATACATAGGGCTGCTCTCATACATCTGTGAATTGCTAACAGCTCAATGAGGACAAAAATTCAGACCTGCAACTCCGCTCGCTCCACTTCCCAGCGAGCTCTCTCGCGCTCAAACATTGACCACTCATGTTGGATAAACTGAACAACACCTGGCATAGAATACTGCTGCGATCCACCTCGAGAATCCCCCTCTTGGGGACCTTGAGAGAGCTGCACTTCTTCCTGGCCCTCCATGTTCATGTTGTTGCCATTCGTATGACACTCCTTTGAAGTTTGCACATGCGCGCACTTTGCGAGAATGGCGCGAAGAATTGAAGTTTTTTGTGTCGTGCTCTGTTTTTTTCCTCCTGGTGGATTCTTTCGATGGAAGTGCAGTCTGTAGTTTCCCTGCAAATGAACGCGTATCCCTGTCCGAGTCTAGTCACGGTGCAAGGTCAATGGAGTCCATTTCACGAACTTCAGTAACTAACTTGCCAGATCTACTGTAAAATCTAATTCAAATCAGCCACAGTGACCGACTGCCGTCTTTTTTTATACCGTAAATCTCGCACACTAGCTTTGCATTTTGCATCATTCTGAAGTGTTGAAAAATGAAAGGCTAGCCGGCAGCAGGTATGCGGCGCAATGACATTATGTCAGGTGAAGCATGAGTAGATCTACTGGAACTGTGAAAGTAACTTACTACAATAATAGCTAATGATCTTGAACTGATCGACATATCGATCTCTCTCTCCTCCTATGGCCGAGTCGGAGATCCAACATTGGCAACAACTTTGAACAAGCAAAAACATCTCGGAAATTTTACATGATTTTCGTGAAACACGTCATGATGTCATTCCGTTTTTGTACTGGCCAACACGGCGCCGCGGGCGCGGCGTTGTTGGATGCGAACACTTCGTGTGCATTTTTCTGTTTTCTGAGAACTACAATAATTATTTTTTCTCTGCATGCATGAACATGTTTGCTTCTGTATAATTATGCATGAACATGTAATCGTAATTAATCATTAAATTTTGAATAATTATAAAATTAATTCGTTCATCTTTGGAATGGCTTGCTTGGATGTAAATTGTTACAGGTTTGAGATTGCATATTGGTACATCATCATTGTGTAATCACATTGGTAGCAAGTGCGAAGTGGGCGAGTACCAGTCACAGTGCTGCGACAGACTCAGCTGCGGATGAGTTTGTATCTATATTTTGAAATAGAGAGGATCAGATCCTCCTTCTGCTGAATGATATTTGACAGAGCTAATTGCATTGCACGTCACTGTCAGGTAGCTCGGGCCTGCAGCGATTTCGCTGCAAACTGCTGCCGGTATGACAATAAAATTTGTGTTGCTTGTGAATAAGCAAGGGCAAACTCGCCTTAGCCAGTACTATGAGTTCACTCCTATTGAGGAGCGGGTCAGTACCGAAGCTGAGATCATTCGAAAGTGTTTAAGTCGCAATGAAACACAGGTAAGCATAGTGCTGCTTTTTTCCACTGCACTGTTCATGTTTGAGCATTTAAATATACTTTTGAAGACTAAAATAATTTGAATTTGAATCCAAAACATCAGGAGTACTTAAACCAAGAATCTGCAGCTCCACATCTTTCCGGTCATACGGCGAAGATTTTTCCGTAGGTCTCCTCATGAATCGTAGAAAACCTGTCATACCGTAGGTACAGTGCTAAATGACCAAACAAAAACCTTCGCCGTGGGACAATTCACTTGGAGCTGCACACCCTGGTTCATGTACTCTTGATAACGTGTACCAGGGTTGGTCTGACATGTTCCCCGCTTTGCATTATCAGACAATAGACATGTTACATTTGCCACCATACTAACGCCATACCCATACTTCGAGAAGTACTATCGTCATAAACTTTTTATTCCCGTAACTACTGTAAGACATGTATATATAACGAGGAAGCAAGTCTAACGTTTTAACGGATGACATTTCTTCGTTATAATAAGATCCGTTGAGGCCGTACTGCTTCATATATGCTGTGTGTGGATATGGCAGAATACTGCAAGATCGTTAACATATCTTCTCGTTGACCTATGAATTTTGGACAATCGTTAAATTTGCGGCTCGTTATAATAACATGTCTTACAGTATGCAGAAGACGTTGCTTCAGTAACGTCTGGCGCTAGCCAGGGTCCACACAGCTTTAATTTGGTATTTGTTTGTTTGTTTGTTTGTGTGTTTGTGTCACGCCTGGAGCTATCCCGTATCTGTGACTACAAAGGCTCTACAGGATTGTACATAACAGCTGGCCACAATATTTGCTGGCTCCCGTATCTGTCCGGTACCGTCCCGTACAAACAGCTGGCCACAATATTCGTCGCATTCTGTCAAATCTCCCTGATGTAGAGGGAGATTTGGAAAGAAATAGGGAGACGAGGAGGAAATGAATTTAGGATGGACGTTAGTTGCCGAATAGATGATAGAATGCCTCAGCAAAAACATACTTTGGAAGAGAGATCCCGTCGTCTCCAAAATAAGCATGAACGAGCGATGCAGCGCTGGTCACAGGAAACATCGGAAGAGAGATCCCGTCGACTCCAGAACGCCCGTGATCGGCAGAGTCCGCGCCAGTCCCAGGAAACGTCAGGACAGACATCCCGTCGAGTCCAGAACGCCCGTGATCGGCAGAGTCAGCGCCGGTCCCAGGAAACGTCAGGACAGACATCCCGTCGACTCCAGAACGCCCGTGATCGGCAGAGTAAGCGCCGGTCCCAGGAAACGTCAGGACAGACATCCCGTCGACGCGCAGAAAAACTAAATCTGCAGCCTCTTTTGCCGTCGGACAGGATACGTATTTTGGAGACTGTAAAGTTACGTAATGTGCTCCACAGGCAACCATGCATTCGGCCGTCCTCATTGGCTCAACAGGTCAATGTATTACTACAAAAAGGCCAGAAAATCCGATTACTGTATTAAAATCAACTAATTTTCGCTGGCAATTTAATTTCGCTGTTTTCGCCGCTTGGTACCAACCGGCCAAAGTAAATCGCAGGCCAAAGTTTGTCATAGAGGCAAATGATGCATGATTGAGCAATGGATGCATGTGAGAGCAAAAATACCGATCGATTTCTTATTGAAAACTCCAATCGGCCAAAGTTTAATACGGAGGATTAGCAAGACGAAATTCGCGTTCGCGTTCGCTCTCCAAGGAAAGTCGAACTCAGTGACGGAATTCGCGTTATGAGAAGGATTAGCAAAGAGAATTCGCACATGCATGACATTGACACGGCGTACATTGTGTACAGACAGTACAGCGTGGTAAATTTATGACTGCCCTGACACGAATCCGCGATTCGTGTTCCGACTACTTTTCCGAACGAAAAATGCGAAAGTTCGCAATCCAGTTCGCGAATTGAAAATGTTTGTGAACGCGAACGCGAATTTCGTCTTGCTAATCCTCCGTAATGATGGCGAAAAGTTTCGTTTCGAGATCCGCCAAAGTTTCTCATCGGCCAAAATTTGTTGATTTACAGTATAAGGAGATAAAAAGAAAAGAAGGAGCAAACCAAAAGTGGATGAAATTAGAGAAACAACAATCCGCAATAAATTCTGCAAATACTTTTGCCTAACTCGTATTCAAACTGATTGAAACGTTTTTGCAATACAATGATGTGGCCAATCAGCGGAAAAAACATTTCCATCAGTTCTAATAACATGTACGATGAGCTAGGCAAGAAAGCATAAAAGCATAGCGTAGGGCCCTGAGCTTCCAAGCTCTCTTGTATTTAATATGCAACGAAAATTATCATCCATAGAAATCCATTTGAATTCCTTATCCCAAAGCAGGATGGACGGTTAGACAGTCAGATATCATGTTAGTATTTAGAAATTTTCTTCTTGCAATTGGAACACAGTATTGTTCTTGCCAAACACAATCTGGCTGCTTTTTTTTACTTTGACAGTGCTCATTTATGGACTATAAGTCCTTTCGGGTAATATACCGGCGGTATGCTTCATTGTACTTCATTCTTGGTGTGGACAGTACTGAGGTAAGTGATCGGATAGTGCACCTCTTTTCTCAGTCCCTGTAACTGTTACTTGTATACTGTACTGGCGCCCGCCAAAGAACGATGCGCTGAAAAACAGAATAGACTAGAATTTTTACCAGATGCAGTATACCAGTATGTACACTTTGGTTTGACTATAATACTAGTGTAAAGGCAATTCTACATGGAAAATAAGAACAGCCTAGGCTACATAACAGCTCTGAGCCCCCTGTTCCTCGGCATGAGACAATGCTGTACATGTACTTGCATGGTCCTTTTCTTTCTTTCTTTCTTTTTTCTATTTTTGACTGACAGCAACTATCCACGACTGAAACAAGATAATAAACATTCAGAAAGTGCGATAATAGGGCACAAAACTGACAGGCTACTCGGGTCGCTGAATGTCTCAGTAGCCTGTCAGTTGTGTGCCCTATTATCGCACTTTCTGAATGTTTATTATCTTGTTTCAGTCGTGGATAGTTGCTGCATAACTCATTCTCATGTGTTTCTTCTCATTTTTACAATTTTAATAGAACCGTGTTTCAGCATGCTAGTGTATTCCAGGTCGACAGCCACGCCAACCTCTCGGGGGGGGGGGGGGGGGTGGAGAGAAGAAAGAGGGGGTCCTGGGGACTAAAATCGCATTCCTCGTCCATTGTCGTCAGAACTGCTGCTGGGACATGGTTGACCGAAGGTATGTCTTTAGGCGGCGCAGTATGGAGAAGGATCTCTCACTTGTAGCATTGGTGTCGAAGGCAACCAGGATAAGCCACAGCACGACAACCACCTTGCCCAGGAAGTGCTTACTTGGAAGAGAATTCACATCTTGGATGATGTTGACCAAAGACTGTTCATTGGGAGTGACGTGCGATGCAAGGATGCTTTGGGATTCAAGCAAAGGCATGTTCAATTCATCGACCCAAAGCTGTGAAACCTGCCGCTTCTCCTCGGTGCAATCAGAACCAGTGGCTCCCTTCAGCAAAAGCTGCTCCAAGTGCATGTACCGCTGCAAGCCTGGCGGATCAAATCGATCTTTAATCGCACTCACAATGCTGTCAACAGCCTGGTAGAATACTGGTTGATAGTTCTGCTTAACAGTGACTGGGTAGTGAGGAGCTGCTGCGCCTGCTTCCAGCCTTGCAGGTGCTTTCCGTCGCCGTGAGAGCTGAGGAGCAGCCACATCAACATAGGACTGTTTTGCACATACAGGTGCATGATCATACGAAAAATTGTATTGCTTTTTTAGATGAATTTGGCGGACCACCTTGGGCGAAAAGTGGTACAGTACTTGGAAGTACGACCATGGTCGTACCGTGTGTGACACCCCTGAATTACCTATAATTATTTGTTAGTGATCAAGTTGTGGGTTGTAGCGACTATCTTCAGGCGTTCAATTTCATTGAGCTAGGGTTACTTTACTCTCTTTTGTGAGAAAAAAAATAATGAATCACGTCAGAAAAATGAGGCTACGGATGATGCCAGACCACTTGGAAATCACAGTTCTCCCTAGCAGGTATCATGATTAGGGTTGTGAGTGGCTTGGCCTGCCCATTTTCCCTGCATTTTGGTGGCTGAAAAGTAATCGGCATGATTGTTTCAACTCTAGTTTTGGAAAGGTTCCTCCTCTTGTAAAAAGCACTTATTTAGGCAACATAATTGAAGGACATAAAACATCATGCAAGTAAGGTTCAGTTATCCGATTTTTCCTTGGTTCAAACTGGGGGGGGGGGGGGGGGGAGGTCCCAAAGTGCTCGGATAACCAACATATGACTGTGGATTCTTCGCTCCGTTTCCAGAGCAAAGTGCACCAGCATTTAACTGGGGCGGCTTAGCTGTCATCTACAGCAACACACTACCAATACCCCATGATGTGATAATTGCTGTACATTGTAGATCCTATGCAGATGAGTCTATTGTGGCAATTCGCATGACGTGTGAATTACCATAGTATATGTGGACTGTTGTGAGACCAACATTGCATTGATGCGGGCCATGCCAAGCAGCTGCGCCTGACACTTAAATACTCCTGTAACGCTCTTTGTCTTTATCTGCCTGCCCGCGTGCATGCATGTATTTGGTATTGTCACTCTGTAGAATGAACTTGCAATTTTGGAGTTCATCCATAACATTGTTGAGACATTTGATCGCTACTTCAACAACGTGGTAAGTCTCCTTCACTGCAAGATGGTGCAGCACCGTCCCTGTTGTCTTCCTATCACTGTTGACTGGTTTACATGATGATGTGTTGTGTAGTCATGTGCACTATGTTGGACCCTAGTAGTCAGCGCGTATCTTTGCGTTGGGCCACACACATGACATGTACGAGTCCTCCTGCGTGTACCATTCTTCCTGACATTCAACAGCTTTTCAAGCCCTAGAAAATCAGGGCAAGAATTTTCGAAAGATTAGCATGAATTGTGTTAGGATGCGTTCTGTATACCATCATATGTAGAGATGATGTGGTGGTCTTCCTCCACAGCTGAATTGTAAGCAGAGCATTGACCTATTAAATTGTGTAATCATCCAGTTGAGAGTCTGCCGGCGGATGTCTGAAATCGTATGATTAATTGAGTAGCAACTAAAATAGGGTGATTTCAGTTGTTACACCCACCTTACCTCTCTGCTTCTCTCTCCATGTCTTCTCTTTTGTCCTGCAGTGTGAGCTGGATGTATCCTTTTTTTCTCTTCACATACGGTGTTTTGCGGCTCAATGTATTGCACTTAGATCAGTGTGGTTGGTGTGCGGCGGGGAGTCGTACCGTTTAGGGAGACAACCCGAGAACGTAGTACCCACAACAATGTGTTTCAACCCTAGATTTGCAAGTTGACGTGATCCGTGCTCTATGCAACTTGGCACTGCGATTGCGGACTTGACGATGGCCTGCTGATCCAAAGCACGGCCCGGGGCAGCGATGTCATATACTAGGGTGTATAAATCGGTCATGGCCTGGGGCAACTGGACTGGGCAGCCTAGCCTGGGACCTAAACCCGCATTGTTTCATGTTCCGGTCACCTGTGTTGTCTCCCTAGCTGCTACGACTCCCTGGTGTAGGGGCAGAGCTTTCATCATCGGCATTAGTGGTCACTGACTTGCCTGTACATACTGGTAGTTGAAGGTACAGTTGCGCTCACTAAAATCCGACCCAACGTGCAAAGCTGGCACCCTCACCATCCACGGCCCTTGACGCCCTCGAAATGGAATGAATGCGGCTGGGCGTACACTTGTACACATACAATGTAATCGGAACTGGTCCAGGGCGTCAGCTTTGGACTTTGGGTCGGATTTCAGTGAGCGCAACTGTAATTCGTGTAAAGTATCCACATACCCACATATATCTGCTATAGTAATACTAATAGTTTGACATTCTTGTATGATTGTCGAATGCGTTGGAATGCTTTACAACGTAACGTGTTTAACAAAGGCTGAATTTCTTGACTGACACGTGTCAGATTATGTTCAATTTGGAGAAAGCTCACTTGATCTTGGATGAAATGATTATGAATGGACAGATCCTTGAAACAAACAAGACACGGGCGCTGGCGCCACTGACTGTTATGGATCATGCAGCAGCTGCTGGCAAGTGAATAATACCCTTACCGTCTCCTGATGTCGTCATCACACCAGTACGAGTGCTCACGCGGCAGCCGTTCTAGAATTCCAAACTTTGTCATAATCTTCACGAAAATTATCGTCAAAATGTAGTTACTAGTAGTCGGTAAGTTCATCATCAGACTGATCATTTCGATTTCATCTGGGTACTTTTTCACTATCAGTTTGTGCACAGTTATTTTAACACTTCCCCTCATCACATCAGATACTTTCGCTTTGACATCTTGTATGTTGCGTTGTGTTCCAGTACTTTTCGGTCACCACTTTCCGTATTTTATATTTCATTGATTTTCTTGACTACAGATATGGACCAGTGTATTAATTTTAATGATGGCTGGTGTGCTTATTGTGTTTATGTTTTGAAGTACCCTTTTCAGCTCCCTCAGACTGAAGTAACATGACGATTGTACATGAACATAAAACACACATCTAACGTTCCCCCTAGGCGCCTTGTTTTCCATTTTCATTGTTTAGTTTTGTCCTTTTACCTGATGTTTTGTCAGATTTAGCATGTCATGTAGTGCATATATGGTATAGTATGACCAAGCTTGGTACTCTTTTTAGTTCCTGAACCTATGCAAAAGATGATGGTCTCTATCGCTTTATTTCGTACAGTAGAGTCGCGCGCTGAAGAACGTGGAGCCCAAGAACGTCCAGCCTGAAATACTAAGAACGCTACAGCCTAAAGTTAAGGACAGCGGTATTGGTTTTCTGGGAGCCTGTGGGATACATATGATTCAGTACGGATTGTTTCTAAGAACGTGTTATAAGAACGCAGCCAGATTGCTGAAAAAATAAGAACGTCCCAGGCTAGTCCCTTGGAAACAACGTTCTTGGGCACGCGACTACTGTATGTACGTGTGCATGTGTGTGTCCAGGGGCAGGGTTTGCATGCCTCTAGTACCAAGCATAGTGAGGGCCCAGAGCTGGCAGCTCTCTCACTCAGCGACTATACCGTATACGGTAGTGACCGTCCACCCACTGCATAAGTATGCTGAAATATGATCAAGGAAACATGAATCATTTGCCACAGCATGACCACAATGACTCTGAGACACAGGTTCCATCACTTGTGTCTGTAAGGTTGCAAGCATTTAGGAAACTGTAAAACACGATATTTTCGGTGGTGTAACTTTAATTTTGGTGATTTCGGTAGTGAAAACAAGCACCTAAATTTAGATTACACCTAGAAGGCACTAGAGTATGCACTGACACTGTACGTGAAGGGAGTGCTGGTCACCTGTAATTCTACATTACACCTGAAACCTGGCGGGTTCCTGATACCGAAATTTTAATGCACCTAAAATTACATGTTTCACAGTACCAGCATGGCCCATGCTAACCCACACAAGAAAACGAGCCTTTGTAGATTGGCCTCGCAAATCCAGAGGTCTCGGAGCAGCACACAGCCTCACAGGTGTACACAGAGACAAGTGATCAGCAGGCGATGAAGACAGGCGATGAAGACAAATCCTCTCTATGAACTATGCTTGTCCACCAACACAGCTGCATGAACAGTGATACATTTGACAGAGAAGAACACATGAACAGAAACAGCAGAAGTAAAAACCCACCTAAGCAATCGGATCTTGGCAAAATCCACGTTGATCTAGGAGAGATGAAGGCAGAAGCGCACACTACAGATGAGAATGATGTCCAAAAAATATTGACAGACTACGTAGAAGAATACAGCGCACTATGTATAATATACATATAATTATATGAGGACCGAGGGCAACAAATCAGATTAGGACCTATTTTTTGTATATTTCATGATTCAGACACGCAGGGCGATTCACATGCGCAGCAATTGAGAATCAGCAACGAAAAAGCACTATGTACAATGGCAGATTCACACAGACACAGACAAATACACATAGTCACATACACGCCATAATGCAGCACTTCACTCAAGTAGGCATTAGTAGCAGGTTGGGAGTGCGATACTGCAACAGCAGAAAGACGTCAATGGTCACGCTTGTCACGAGATCGGTCCCGATCTTCACGATCTCTGCTGCGATGTTTGCTGCTGTCCGCATCTGCATCTCGGTCACGGCGATCATAGTCCCGGTCGCGATCTCGCCTATCATACTCCCTATCTCTGTCACGGCGATCATAATCTCGCTCTCGTCCTCGGTCACGGTCATGGTACCGATCACGATCCCTGTCACGATCTCTGTCTCGGTCCCTATCTCTATCTCTGTCACGGTCCCTGTCCCTCTCACGGTCTCTGTCTCGATTCCGGTCACGCTCATAGTCTCTATCACGGGATCGTTCATAGTCGCGGTCTCTATCTCTCTCTGAGTGACGAGAGTAGTCTTTTCCTCGACTGTCGTAATCCCGGTCTCTCCGGGATTCGGTGCGGTGTGGCGATGATTGTCGAGAGCCACGAGTGCTTCCAGCCTTCTCACTTTCATTGTCTTCAGGTGCTGCCGCCTCTTCAGCATCGTCGTCTTGCTCAAAATTACCACCATCACCTGGCTCCGGAGCAGGAGGAAGCGATCGAACCTCAGCATCGATCTCCTTCGAGATCTTGATGGGTATGCGTGGCAGGAGAGTGTCATACCAATCTAGGTTGACCAGCATCTTGCGACAAAGGGCACCCATAGTTGTGATCCTGCCACCACCAGCCTTCGGGTCAATTTCCTGCAACAGAACACAGACACAACAAACAACAGCAGCAGCAGCAGCAAAAGGCCAATGGTCGGTTAGCCAGATGGGTAACTAAGGATCATGAGGAAAGTGCTGCACTTGCCTAACAGGCAGTGCACTGCAACAGTGTAGGCTAGCTCCCATTAGTAGTTGTGCTCCAAAGCAAAACAATGGTGTCTAAACTTGCATCTAGGAGGAAATTGAAATGGGTACAGTGCAAGAAAATGTTCCAAGGAGAGCTTGGAATATGCTGGCAAGTGAGACCAACTAATGAGAACTACCCTACAGTTGTCAGTAGTGCGCACCGATGATACGCTGGCAAGCTACCCACTAAACATGATTTACGAACAAGGCATCACTAACTACACACAGTGCCAGACAGTGAATCCGACCCTCGCACTGGCTGCATGCAGTGGCGTACTTGCACATCAAACAAAAGGTCTGCCAGCGCATACAAATTGTAACAGAGAAACAATGGCCCCCCGAATTGCGGAGTCATGGCATGACACCAGGCAAAACGCAAGGGCCGGATTCCACTAGCCAGCATTGCATTTCCTAATCCTACTCATGCTGTCTCAGAACCACTCGCAAACAAACACTCTCTTCGCACATACATGTACATACTCATGGGCATGTACAAACGCATGCATATGCACATGCGCACACATTCACCAAGCATGCACTGGCAACAGTGAAACAATGCAGTGCAAGGGGGTTGCAATTAACCACCTCATCAAAGAGAAGATCAGCATGGACGATTCAAGTCGACCTTGGTTGTGTATCTTATCACTGCGAAGACAAAACAAGGCAGCAGCGACCCAGTCATTCAGTAAAAGCCAGTAGCAGTAAGAGCAACGCAGCAGGAGAAGAATTAGCCTTGATTTACCAACAACGACTGGGAACCCACCCATTAGTCTACAAGGTGAAAACAGTGGGGCCCACACAAGTGCTTCCCATTATCGAAACCAATCGGTTTACTCCTGCACAAAAAAATGCTGCCCACGGGTGAAACATACAGTCGACTCCACTTGTAACAAACTTGCATATTGCGAACCATTGTCTATGTCCCTGTTTGAACAAACACAAAATGGACCCTTCATTCTCGTTACTAATTGCACAATGGTGTTCGTTTTATCAGGAGTCGACTGAACGTATATTGTATAGAGCCCCTATCATGCTACTCCCCCCCCCCCCCAAATGTATCACTCCATTCCGCTTTCCAAACAAGGGTTCTTGTCCAATCGTCATCAGGGGAAATGCAATGCAAGAAACCAGAGGAGGTGCTAACGAGAGGAGAAGTTCGCCAACATCGGCACCCAAGATCACAAGCCACTACAGCCAGTGATGGGTCCTTTTTCTTGTCTCTCCATCCGAGTACATTCACAACCATTGTTCTTATTTTGTACATTCACTCGACACATCAATTTGTATAATACAGGTGGAATCCTGATAATTCGAATATGGCTTAATTCGAACATACCGCTTAATTAGAAGTGTGTCCAGGATCGATTTCTATCAATACGATTCCCACATAAAAAATTCTGATTATTCGAACCTCGAACTGGATATGTGCGGTTAATTAGAAGTCCCACAGATTCCACTTACATAGAAAATGTGTAGGATTTGTGCTGATAATTCGAAGTGAGCAAAGTGTAATTCGAAGTTCACTGTACATTGAACTGGTCAGTTCAGTTTGCATGAGCAGGCTGTGCCGGTCAGTTCAGCATCCGTGAAATCTGTGTCTAAGGTCCATAGCGCAACTCTGTGTGACCAGGAGAGCATTTTGACATACATATTGTGTTTTGGGTTCATGTTTGGATAATTAGAATGTCCGGATAATTAAAAGTTTTTTCCTGGCATTTTGAGGTTCGAATTATCAGGATTCTACCTGTAGCTTGATATTCTTTGCCTACCACTCAGTGATGTACACGTACTGAAATGATCATCACAAGAAAACGATATTACTAGAGACAACCAATCGTTCCTTGATGATTATTGTACTAGTAGATGCATGATAACACAGAAGGACTGCACACTTTACTCATTTCCTTTTATCTGTGCGCTTATTATATGCACACTGTACTATAACGAGCAGTGAGGACCAGCTGATGTTTCATCCTAACGGAATATATTATATATTCCTAATGAAGTGTCCCGAATCATAGACAAAGATTTCTTCTAAAAAGTTCTAATACTGTATACCGTAGTACGAGACTTTACAGTACATGTACTTACAAGCACCACAGAAATACCTGACAGCCACCATCGTCTTAACATTGCGCAGTGCACTCATAAAGTCAAAAATAATACAAACTCCGACCGAACATAGGAGCCTTCATCACCTAATTTCCCTTTTTTTACAAACCAATGGCAGATCACAAAAAGGCTAGGTTTGGTAACCAAACAATGGTCACCCCGGTTTAGACTGCAGAGAGCACACACAGATGAGAGTGAGATGGCTAAGCCCGCAAGCCATCCAGAAAAGCAATCTCTCGGATCCGGTGAGTAATTGGGAAATGTGCAACACTGGTCACTTGGTGAAGACAGACAAGGGTACTTACCTACTCTGAGCCAAGTAGAACATCCCGAGGAGAAAGGAAGAGAAAGGGAGAGATAAAGAGAGAGAGGGGGGGGGGGGGGGTGAGGTCGGAAGGTAACAGCTGGACTAGAACACATGTTAAAAGACCCACCGAGGCGGGCAAGAAGGAGCTACTCCCACATACACTTACCTCAGTGTCATTCACATAGGGCTCAAACCACTCCCACAACTCGTTAGGCGGCTGTGTGAACCTGAAAAATACACAAAACAGCAGAAAGCACAAGGCGGGTTAAACTTGCCTGTTGACCTCCAGCGACAACAATCACACATGGGGCCAGTTTTTGTCAGCTTTTTCACATCGTTATCCCGGAAACACCTTGGACTTCCAAGAAGGAAATACAAAACATCAAATATAATAATAAGATCGGCCACAGGTCACAAGATGCTTCAGTAGCAGGGTAGACTGTGAGTGGAATTAATGTCAGATGCAGTGCGAAACCGAGATTAAGAGTGCCTTACCGGAGATATAGAAATCCCAGTGCACGGATGTAAGGCGAGTCGGCGTGTGTTAAAAGACCATTGATTTGCTTCCGTGTCAGCTTCAGAGTATACAGCTTGAAGAGCAGACAGAATGCTGAAGACACCACGCCACCAGCACCAACTCCTCGCACCTGTATCCAACACACCATATCACAAAACCCTGTATTAGAATCAAGGATCATCAGAACAAGCCGCACGGCCATATTGACATACCAGCAGGGCGGCCATATTGACATACTAGCAGGGTTCTAGCCAAAGTCGGGTAGGGGAGGGGGCACCGCTTACTCTAGTGCCCCCACCACCCTACTCAATTCTTGATTTTCGTGTTTTTCACCATGAAAATGTGGCCCCAAATCGATCGCTCTGGGCGCACGCTGCGCCTGTACGTTGCGTTTTGATTGGAAACTGGAAAATCGGTTAATGTTTGTTTTCCGTGCCCCCTACTATTTTCCTGGCTAGAATCCTGATACCAGTATTCAGTGAGGCAAGCTGAAGCCATGGAGCAGCCCATAATTGCTCTAATAAGACATTCGACAGACTATAGCGGTATCACAAACAGCACAGCTGCTACAAAGAGAATACAATGGCAGCAATAGCCATGTGACAGTACCGTGGCAAAAGGAGGTTGCAGTGAACGGTTTGCGTCTTCACTCGAGCCAAAGCAAACGTACCCCGCCACACATGCCCACTTGGGAAGCTGTTTTGCGACTGCCTCTCTCCCACGGCTCCAAGTGTGACACCTGCATTCACCCAGCAACAAAAGCATGTACACGTGAACACACGCATATACAACAAATAAAGGATATTGGACTAATATCAGGTCATAAACACTCTCATGTATAAAATATCACTCCTCCTACTCCAATATTCACATGTATCCACCCTGAGGAAAACCCAGACCCGAAAATTTGGTGGAATGTAAATTGAATCTAAGCTATAAAGAGATGGACGAGGAAGGATCGGATGGGAAAGAGCGAGGTCAGGCGGATGAATGTGTTGTTTGAAAGAAGTCAGCTGTGTATTATTATTCATTATTTATTTCTGCACCTCGTAGCATGTCAAGACAGCTAATTAAATTGAGGAGAGGGTGAGACCAACCACGGAAGAAGAGAAAAAAGAAAATGAAAATACATACACAAAAGGGGGAGGGATTAGCAAGTTACAAAGCAATGGGATGCCCAGCGAGCTATGCAGTGGAAGTGGTGACTGTGTATCTACGCTTGTTATCTCGTCCTGACTGTCTTGATGTGTATGATCACTCTCATTTTTCTGTACTGTGTCGTGCCCGTTATGTCCAGCAGTTGAAAGTCCTTGAGGCAGTTTGTATACATATTCATAAGCCTGTTTCGTGTAAGCAGAAAGAGCACGTTGTTGCACTTAGGTTATATTCGTAGGTTGACACTTCGTTCAGTTCCTTCTCACCTGGTTATGTAATCTAGTTACCTTTCTGCGTTTTTATTGCACTTGTATCATGATTTATGTGGCATTTCTAGCAACTGTCTAACGTTATTACTTAACCCTTTAGAGTGCCACTGGTCAAATCACGCTACGAAATTCGCAACAATGTGAATACTAATTGTTCAATTTCCCACCATAACATGAGTTGTACTTCACCGATTTGGATGATCTTGGGCTATCTGGAAAGCTCTTGGAGAGAGGAGCACAACAATCCCAAACTCATCAAGAGGATCCATCACTGTCCGCCGTTAGAACTCCAGGAACGCCACAACAACTCCAGGTCAAGTCGCGAAACACGCTCATCCTGCCATTTTACTTTCTTTCAGTCAAAATTCCTCAATTTTTTCGAGTACTAGTACATGCTAAACATCCGTGGCCATCTTCTTTGGGAGTGATGTCACACTCAGCCGTGGCAGGGACAGGGAAAACCCCGTCCTGCACAAACATTGTGAAATTTTGTTCAGCGCAAAAGCGTGAAAGTTCGATCGCACGCGGTCCGTGCACACTTTACCGCAGGGAGCTGGGAGTTGTGCGAGCCGACAGCTGAGACTCTCCGCTACCTGCTAGGTGGTTCGATTTTGAAATTCTGAGTTACGATCAATAGAGTACATGTGTGAGTGCCCAAGTTTCTATGGTTCGATTTGCACGCCATGATGATTGGAACAAGAAAATCGATTCTGGCAAAATACATATTTACAGCTTGAACAAGTGTTATGCAGCACGGTGATGACTGCAGCCTTTATACTCTTTATAGCTTTGATTTAATATCTCCTCGCAGATTATTAAACGGAAACAAGGGAAACGGTGGGTCACAAGTTTTGCCACGGTTTTCCTTGTTTCCAATTTAATATTTTCCTTGGCTCACCATCTGAGTATCTCCTCGCAGATTATTTGAATATATATATTGACCTTTGATAAATAGTAAATACCCACACTCAATAGTGACCACACCATCAACAGTATCAAATTCAAATAAATTTGCGTTGCCTCAATAAATACTAAAATCTAATTATTTATTGGCTTTTGAAGGGAAAGTGTAGGTCAACATAATTATGTATAATAAATGTAGTAGCCTCAGGATTTATTGCAATTACATACCAGTTATAAAAAAACTCAGGGGACCTCGGTTTTTATGTTTCGGTTCTGGAGTTGAATGTCTGACCTACACTTTTGCCACTAAACTCCTTTTATTTATTATTTTTATGGCGCGAGTTCATGCTGTTTTCGGCGGTGGGACTTTCCTATAAAACCGCTCTTTCTTGGCCTGCATGGCATCATTGTTTCATTTGTAC
This sequence comes from Sycon ciliatum, assembly GCF_964019385.1. Lineage (NCBI taxonomy): Eukaryota > Metazoa > Porifera > Calcarea > Leucosolenida > Sycettidae > Sycon > Sycon ciliatum. The sequence goes on from NC_088643.1 coordinate 89,785,710, forward strand.
CTGATGATGACAATATTAGAGAGCTTCCGCAAAACGTAATTACGTTAGTAAAAAACGTAGTTGATCTACAGAATGTCTTCCGTACACTGCATTTGGAGCTGTGTTCCTCCATACGGATTTTTCGAATCACTTAGCTGCCCTTGGCAACTCCGAACGTGACAGTGTACAAGCTAGGGAGAGAGCGATACATTTCTACCCCAATCCACTTACGGAGCACCTCCATTAGTAGAGCCCCACTTACGTACTCTACGTAGACAACTTTCCGTAACTGGAGTGCAAACTCGCGAATTCACGTTTTTTTTCGCCCACTTACGTGAAGTAGTTAGTGCGGAACCTCTCTCTTGCTGAAGCGTTGTACGTTAAGAATTGGTTCGGTCCTGTGCAGTGCTTTGGGAATTGGCGTGTCCACCCAACTAGTAACTACATGACTGATTGTTTTAGTACTTTCTTCAGATGAAGCTGTAAGATGCCTCGGCATTACTTCTCACTATAATTTCAGAATACAGGCTAATACATATACAGAACATTACCTTTTAAACATGGGTAAGCAGCAGCATGCATTATTAAAGAGCGCAAAAAATCAGCACATTACCTTGTAGTAAATTTCGTCCACCACCTCATGATAAGTTTTCAGCGCAAACAAGTCATGTTTGAAGTACTGCGAGCCTTGAATATTGGTCAACACCATTGAGTTCAAATTCATCGTAGATGCATTGCCGGCCACCTGCATTATGTTACCCTTCTTTGTAGCCATGGCAAATTCTCAACACAGCGTAGAATTCAATTTCAACAACCAAGCTGATGAACACATTCACTCAATTTTTATTTCCAACAAATCGCTTCCGAACTCTACTCGATCATCCTGATCATAGACGTAAAAGTAGAAAAGCCGACCAGTTTATAACGGTCAGCGGGTGACACAACACCATGGAGCAAACTAAAACAAATGGTCTAGACTACAAACGCTGCTTGGCCTGATGAGCTGAAGTAAGTGCTAGTAACAGAACGACGTGACACTCCACGACCACTAGATATGGATCGAGGATAATGCGTAATGGTGTTTTGAGAAAACCTCACTGTAAAAACTTGGGAAGAAAATTAAAAAATCCATGGGAACGTTCGAACCACGCATAATGATCTATCGATATGTGACGTGCTAACAGGGTGAATCGAGCGCGATACACTGCACTGCTAGCATGCTGTATCGCACCAGGGAGCCCTACACATACCGGTATGTGTAGGGCTCCCTGGCATGGTATCGCACCACATACTCGTAGGTCTACCCGCGAACTGCACGATCACCGCGTAGATCTACGCGGTACGAGTCTGATCTGCGAGCGAGCGCGCGCTGAGCGTCGATGGGACGATGGATCGATATAGCGATCGCGTTTGTCTGACTAGCTGCACGCGCACGCGGCTCGATCGACGATCGATCGTCCGCGTCCTCGACGTTGATCAGCGATCGTCGATTGTAGCGATCGCCGATCGTCGACGATCGATCGTCGATCGAGGAGACGTCGCGTCGCGACGTCACGTCGGATTCGACGATGACGTTTTATGCATTTGTGACGTAATCCTGTTGTGATATTTTGACTTCTCATTTTTTCGGTGATTGATTCAAATGAAGACGGCTGGGCCTGGGACCTTCTGTCTGAGGAACAACGCAGCTGCACAGAGCAAGAGCCAGGGTTGATTTCACGACTCCCTGTACTGGTTGATGTACTGAGATGACAACAATTATTATTAGAAAGACGTTTCCTTCACCCGGAGATCAAGATCCACATGACAGGCTAAACACACGACGAGGTGCCAGTAGCCCCGCACCTTCCTAGAACATGATTGCCAAGTGCAGGTAGAATATGGACCCAGGTTGGACTGCACTTGACGCAAGAAGAGAGTGAAGGAGTCCCAAATGAGATGGCGGCGCTGGTCGTGTCTATACCTGAAGTAAAGCGGTCCCAAGCGGGCCACACACTTTATCTAGTGACTGTAGCAGTAAGTAGTGTGTACTGTATATGTACTGAACTCTGTAGTGTAGATACACCGTACACGCCTGTGCAAGCCCGTGTATGGTAACACCTGTGTGTGTGCGCGCATGTTTGTGTGTATGTGTGTGGTGTGTGTGCATGCATGTTTTTACTTGTACACGTGTGTGTGTGTGTGTGTGTATGTGTGTGTGTGTGTGGTGTGTGTGTGTGTGTGTGTAATGCACCAGTCATACCTGTATAATTATTAAAATCATGTTGCGACCTACCCAATTTTTCTTAAAGGGGAAGTATACCCTAAAATCAAATTTTCACCAGTTGTAGTCTTCGGGGTGCTGAGTCGAATGGTCTTGGTCCGAGGAAGCTGAGACGCTCCCTTCCTACTTGAATCCCAATCGAACTCGCGCACTTCCACCGAAACTGGGTGACTGCGCCCTACTAGATGGGGATTTGTATGCAAAATGTCACTAAAAGCGCCATTTCGTTCTTATAAAAGCACGGATGACCGCGATTGGCCCATATGTTGTAGTCTTTTGGACGCTGAGTCGACTGGTTTTGGTCCGAAAAGGCTGCAATGCAGCGTTCCTCCTTTATTCCCAATCGAACATGGTTGAACAAGCGGTCACGTGCTCCTGCGTACACCAGTCACCTGGTCACCGTGCCTGCAGGGTACAACTTACTAGCCTGTTTGACCTTTTTTGGGTGCAGTCCTGTCACTCGAGTTGAACTCGAGTTGAACCTTGGTGTGAAAGTTGTCGCCTGCTGGCGCGGTGACCAGGTGATTTGGGCACCCAGGAGCACGTGACCACTTGTTCAACCACGTTCGATTGGGAATAAAGGAGGAACGCTGCATCGCAGCCTTTTCGGACCAAAACCAGTCGACTCAGCGTCCAAAAGACTACAACATATGGGCCAATCGCGGTCATCCGTGCTTTTATAAGAACGAAATGGCGCTTTTAGTGACATTTTGCATACAAATCCCCATCTAGTAGGGCGCAGTCACCCAGTTTCGGTGGAAGTGCGCGAGTTCGATTGGGATTCAAGTAGGAAGGGAGCGTCGCAGCTTCCTCGGACCAAGACCATTCGACTCAGCACCCAGAAGACTACAACTGGTGAAAATTTGATTTTAGGGTATACTTCCCCTTTAAAGGGGAATGTACGTGGATGTGATCAAAGCCACATTAAAATTCAGGAGACACGGTCTGTGGCCGATCATGCATAACCTCCGCAAATGCTGATCTGTTCTGAGCAGTGGACAGTGGACATGCAAAAAGTGATAAAGTTCAGCACCACACACACAGACACACCCACGTGCACACATCTACACACACACCATGTACCATGTATACGCCCGTCGCAAGAGAAGCACACAAATCTACAAATGCACTGGATATGCACCCACAGATTTTCTCTTTATACTTATAGCAACGATAGCGAATCTGATTCCGAATGAAACAGATCAAGACACACCACACACACACACACACACACACACACACACACACACACACACACACACACACACACACACACACACACACACACACACACACACACACACACACACACACACACACACACACACACACACACACACACATACACACACACACACACACACACACACACACACAAATGTACATACACGCACACACAAGCACCGTGTAAGGATCTGGATAATTTTAAAGTATTGGCACACTCCAACGCAGCCGTGTGCTCATTTGAAAAAAGACACTAACTCAAATTCCAACAATCTGGGTCACTTTTGAACATCAGAATCATCCCATGGATCATGTCTGAAGTTTTGGTGAAATTGAGCACCAGCAGAGCGAAGATACTGATGACTGTAAATGACTTGTCAGGGTGAGTTCTCTAAGTACAGTAAAACCTGACCACCCCACAGTGCAAGCAAAAGCTGTCATTAAAGCCAGGAGGTGATCTTTAGACCCAGGTCCCACAGTGTCTGTGTAGAACTGTCGGTGCATGGGAAAACGGTCGTTAAGAGCAGGTGGTCGCTAAACCCAGAGGTCGCTTACACCAGGTTTTACTGTACAAGTAGGTTAAAAGAATAAACCAGATCAAGGTATGGGTCTTCTTCACTCAGCACAGACGAGTCGAGCGAGCTGTACTCCTGATACCAAGAGGCAGGCTCACACCCCGGTATGGTAACTTCCCCATGTCTAACCCCCAAGACAAAGTGAATACAGTAGTAGTCATACTGGCTGAAGTTAAAATTAAAATAATAAACCATTGGCTGCAGGTCAGGTAGTACCTATTACTTAGCTTTAGGTTGTCTACTTATTTTGATGGTACAATGGCAGTAGCCAAGTGTGGCATGAATCCGCTCAAGATCACGGATCCAACCAAGAGGACAGTTGTCAAGAGGTACCGAGCTCTAATTATGGTCTTGTTTTTTGTTTTTGTTTTCTCGTAGAGCTCTGCTTCACATGGTGCGAATGCTGCCTCAGCTGAACAGGTAAAGTGGGATGTGTGAGCTGCTTTTTTTTTGTCATTTCTTTAGCCATGAAAAACCCTACACACACCGTCCTCAAACCGTACAAACTTCGTTGCACTCTGCCATACGATTTTCCTTTCCCTGGCTGTAGAATCAGTGGGGGGGGGGGGGGGGGGGGGGGGGCTCTCGCAAGACGCGCTACTTTACTGTTATGTATTTGAGTGTGTTACTGTTGTCTACTTTCCCTACAGACCCGTGTTTATCGACGCTACAGCTCTATTCTTCGCTTACACCGTCACCTGCAATCACTGATAGAACAAGCCAGTGGTGATGATGATCAATTGCCGGATTTGCCAAAAGCTAAATACTTTGGTGAGTGGGTGCTTTTTTTAGCAACAGTCCAGTGTTTTGAATACCAGTAGTATCACAGCGTGCCTAAAATTTAATGAGGGTACAGCTCTTCAGAGCCGGAACATTGGTGTGCGTGTGCTTGGTGTGAACGTTGGTGTGCATGTGCTGGATCTCAACAGTGTTTACATTGCCCTTCTTCTACTAGTTTTAAATCTAAAGATGTGACTCTTCCCCTGCCTGGTGCACTTTGTAGGGCGTTTCAACAAAGATGTTGTGGAGAAGCGGCGTCTAGCCAGTCAGCTCTTCTTGGCATTCGTTGTCCAGCGGCCGTTGCTCTACCAGACGAATGCTGCCAAGGATTTTTTCAATGATGATGTAAGTGTGCAGTCACAAGGTTTGTTTTGTGATACGTGCTCAGGTGCTGCCACCAGACATTGTACATGTGTGCACCTGTTTGGATCATACAGATCTCATCCGCGACGGTTGGGAGAGTACTGTACGACTAAGGGTGCGTTCGTTTATCCTCTGCAAGAATCTCCAACATTTGGAAGAGCGTTCACTTATCCTCTGACAAAAGCAGCAGACTCTGCCAAGCTTTGCCAAGCTCTGCTGGCTCTTCTAGCCCTTGAGGTGGAAGAAAGTTGAAGATTCCCGCTTTTTGTCACTTGCGCCTGCACAAAAGGGACTTTGAGTCTTTTTTTGGCAAAAAAACTTTTGAATAAACACGTCCTCAAAAGCATTTCCTGTTTGCCGTGACACACTGGGAAAAATTTCCTGTTTGCCGTAGCGCACTGGGAAAGACTCCTGTTTGCCGTGACGCACTGGGAAAATCCTGGATCTCTTCTGACCCGTTCGAAACATATTCTCATGTCTTCTCTTCCTAGCAGACTTTTCTAGAAGAGACAGAAGAATAAACGAACACACCCTAAAATTTGTGAATAGCACTCATTTGACAATGGAGCTGTGCATTTATTGGCGATACTACGGTATGCAAGTGGAGCCTTCCATCCATCCTTGTCACACATCCCTCACGAATTGCAAATGTCAGCCTTACGGTTACCAGTAACCACAGATATGCATGTATAAAGCATACATCTCTCTATGTAATACTGTACTCTGCTTTCTTGTACAGTTCTGGCCAGAGAAATCCGCCCCCATGAGTACAGTAGTGCCGCGCTCAAGTGAGCAGAGTGGTGTGTGTGTGTGTGTGTGTGTGTGCGCGCGCGCGCGTGCGTGTGTGTGTGATGCAAGGACCGCCTAGCCCTTGGCTCTATCATATCATGAGGTCGGATTTCTTTGGCCATGACTGTCTGGTGTAGCACATTTGCTTCCTTGACAAAGCAACTGACAAAAAATTTCCTTCCAATCGCCTGATGAAAAGGATGTATTCAAAATCCATCTTGTTAGCCGGAACAAAGATTATAAACAGTAATGTTGAGGTTCAGTTTGGATGTAGACTTTCAGCTGCTGAGGGATGTGCTTTTCTGGGTTTGTTCTCTGCCCCCCCCCCCCCCCCCGTGTGTTTAGATTAATGATTTGCCATCGTCCGGGGCTACGCCTGTCTCCTCTATGGACGACCCTGGAGTATCTGATTCCTTCCAACCGACTCTGGTCTCACCAGCTCCTGCCCAGTCAAACAGGATATCTCTGTCCAGAGCAGGAAGCTGCAACTCCGTTGACAGTCTACCAGACCCTCCTGATATCAATGATAATGAGTTTCTGCGGCAGCTCACGCCTGAATTTTGCTTTGATGAGGTCGCAGCGGACCGGTTGGAAGATTCTACATCTTGCGATCAAATTGATGGTGGTGAAGATCCTTTGTCTCCAAAACGATTGTCACAGGCTGTTTGTTCTGATGCATTGTCAGCTGGCAGTGACTCTATTTGGTTAAGCAGAGCGGTCAGTCCTACACCAGACTCTGCTGATATCGAAGTAGGTGAGCGATCGACAAGCAATCCATTCTTTGAAAGTAGAAGCACTTCTGGAGGAGATGCATGCACCGCTGACCTGCAAGCCACCATGTTAGATGTGAGTGTCCTATGTGATGAGACTGTGCATGCTGCTGAAGCCGAGGAGGAGGGCGGAGAGGCAGCCGATTCCTGCGAAGAAAGTGACAATGAAGATAGCGCCGACATCAAGTCACGGTCATCGACTTTGGTGCAACATGACTGCAACCATACAGTGACCAACAACAGTCTTTCAGCTATCACTGCGGAAAATGACCGTCAACACGATCAAGATGGATCTTCTCAACCTGCGAGCAGTGCAGGGCGACCAACCGACTTGAATCTGGATTTAAAAAACAGAACTCAGCCAACCGCTGATTTGTCGCATGCAGGGAAAAGTAGTGATGAGCAATCATCAGATGTTGACTATATAGTGACTGCCTCAAGACTGGTGTCCAGGGCAATTGCAGCTGAAAGCCAATCCCAGTACGACGAGGCATATGACCTCTACGTCAATGGTGTTGGTGTTTTACTATCTGGGGTGCAAAGTAAGTGAATATCTTCTTTTCATTTCAATGGTAGCTCTCACCAACGTTCTGTTGTAACTGTTACTTGTAAGCTGTAACATTACACCATGTGTCGTCGATTCTTTCACTCGTGTGCTTTGCAGACGTAGTGTTTGTCAAGGAAAATGTCCCTTGGCCTACTAGGTGACACGCCATATTTTGTTGTTGTTTTCAACTATTGTGCATCTCTAACTCGGATGGTGAGCCAATTAAATTATGGTGAAAAAAGGAGGACGAAATGTTACGAGTTATGACTAACTGTCCACCAACGTAACCAGATCTTATACAGTCAGCGAGTGCGACAAAATGGCACAACACAAGGAGTACTGAGTTCCAAGTTGGAAGGTTGTTGGTTTGCGCCTTGGAGAAGTGTTGGAGCTAGGTGTCAGGTCGCCGAATGTCTCAGTACTCCTTGTCAGTTTTGTGCCATTTTGTCGCACTCGCTGACTGTATAAGATCTGGTTACGTTGGTGGACAGTTAGTCGTAACTCGTAACATTTTGTCCTCCTTTTTTCACCATTATTGTGCATCTATTCGTTTCTCTCCCTGTGTTTATTATAGCGGATTCGAATTCCTTTCGACGCGATGCTGTGCGAATGAAAACTGCCCAGTATTTGCAGCGAGCAGAAGTGTTACAGCGTGCTCAGGGCGGCAGTGCTGGTAACCAGGAGGGTAATCATCTGCGGGAAGAGGTCAGCCAGCTGCCGTATCTCACAACGTCCGGCTTATCAGGGAAGCAATCCAGTGCCGTGCGTGTCTTGTCGGCTTTGGAAAGTCCTCCTGCTTCCCTCTCCTATCTTACCAACATTCACCAGCATTCGGCAACGTTGAAAAACATTGAAAGACCTGTTCATGTTGGTCCTCGACTTCAAGATTACCGAGTTCTCCGGCCAGTCGGCAAGGTTGGTACCACTAACAGTTATAATATACTGTAAAAGCAGAACTTTTCGGTGGTGTAATATTTTCGGTATTCTCCAAAATTGGCGGTTCGGTGGAGGGAAATTTTCAGTAAAACCCGTTTTCCAGGTAAGTGTACTAGTACTATCGTAAAATCCTGCCAGAGCGCCCCTACCTCCTCGACGCTTTGAGTAGGTTCAGGTGGGGAGGGGCGGATGGGCGAGTCCTACTTGCCGCATTCAGCACTACATGAAAAAGTACTCGCCCTGCAAAAACTGTTCGTGCACATCGTACACCGACCAAAGGTCAAGAGCCAGGAGTCGTGCAGACCCGTCAAAACTCAGGGTTTGTGCGATCCCTTGGTCAAGAGGGTGGGCACTGTTGCGCACATTTCCAACGGGATCGAGCATGCGTCTGCAGTACAGTACGGCATCACAGAGTCATACGAGGATACAATCAATCACTTCCCTGACAAGAAATCAAGGAGGGGCGGATGGGAGAGACGGGGCGCTCTGGCGAGATTTTACGGTACATGTACATGTATACAGTACCGGTTGTACCGAAATTTTCGGTAAAAATTGTCGGCACCGAAGTTACCGGAAATAAAACACTACCGAAAATTTCTGTATATCTTTAAATCGTATTACGTGCATTGCTAAGTTCTAGAACTTGCCTGTGTTGTTGTACATGTATACTTTCAAAGGCGGTTAGCTGCCATAGATGCGGGTCGGGGTATTGCACACAGTGCCTATTGATTCATGTAGAATGTCACAGTCACGTGGTACTGGCCTAAACAATTCCAATGGGTTAACATCAGATTCTATTTCCTGTGAGCTTGTGATGAACACTATCATGCTACTGGCACTACTTTTGTATCCAGTAATGATCTGCTCCTAGTGAGTCTGTTGTTACCTGTTGCAAGTTTCGTGTGCTTTTAAAATGTAATGGATCATGTGAAAACGTCTTCTGGTACATGGGCTACTGTTTTGCTAGCTATTTGTCTCTTTCTGAGGCTTGATGGTATTGCTGTCCTGACTGTCACTTTTATTTTTCTCCCTCTGCAGTGTATGTTAGTGGAGAACAAATTCACTGGTGATGTTTATTTGATCAAGGTAATTCCCATCCTACCACGTACCCATACTGTTGTGGAAGCAAGAAACTTATTTTACCTTGTTCACTTCTTGTCCGCATTCTACAGTGATTGCATTCTACTAGTGTATCTTGAATCGGTAACCAGTTTTTTTTTTGTTGCCTTCTTGATGGTGTGGAATAGAGCCTTGTCAAGAGTCAGTGCATCTCCAGCAGCAGCAGTAGCAGTAGTAGCAGCAACTCGGCCAGGAGAAGCCAGTGTCGGATGAAGGTATGAAGTGATTGAAGTCATGAACAGTTGTGCTTCTACAGTGCGTTTCAAAAGTATAGACCTCTAGACTTTTTTGAATAATTCAAATTTGGTTTGAGCTTTTTAGGAAATTTCTTCGGACTTGCTCGGAAAGCTCCCGCAATTTTTCTCATACAAGTTTCTAAGCGATTAGATAACAAACGCCCGACACCGGAAATTTTATGCGCAAAGTGATCACAGATTTTATGTGGTATAGATGCGGGCCTAACGGTTTTTTTAAACCAGAGGTCTGGACTTTTGAAACGCACTATAGTACCGTGCCACCCATCCAACACGCCCAAGTCCCACATCCACAGCAGTTCCCACCACTACTTCTTGTTGCTGTGTGATGGCATTGGCTTGCAATAGCTGACATGTGAAGCCAGCTGTTCTTGCTCTGGTGTGTCTACATGTACATGGGTTGCATACAAGAATGCGGTTATCACTGCATACAAGAATGCGGTTATCACTGCATACAAGCATGCGGATAGTATTAAAGTTAGGTTGTTGTTTTCACTATTTCGTGTGTCCAACTGCAGTATCTATGTCCATACATGGTAAAGCCAATTGGTCACTTTGAGACGGCCAGCAGTGTGTTTCTACTGCTGGAGTACATACAGCGTGGATGTCTCTGGGATCATCTTGGTCGCTTTCACAGTGCAGCAGCCACTCCTGGCAGTGCCAACCCCGGCGCCGTGGACACAGCCGATACTACCCCGTTGCTTGGTGTCGCTGAGAAGCAAGTGAGGCGCTGGTCTGCTCAGCTGGTCGTCGCCCTGTCCAGCTTGCATGCGTCTGGCTTTGTGTGGAGGTCAGCTACGAACAGCAGCACTGCTATTTGTTAGATTGTTGAAGTCCAGAGGTGTTGATATCTTTCAAGAATGCTTACTTTTGCATGCATCATTTTACCAAGATTGACTGTTTGATTAAAGCAGACACTGCACTATAGTATCAGAAAGTTGGTGGCTCGCAACGTTAGAGCAGAGAGTTGTGCGTTTCTTGCAGGTCTACCGAGTGGAAAGTTCGATGGACTCCTCGTGTGCTCTGGATGGCAGTCACGAGTCAGTCAAGTGCCAAGTCAAGTCAGCGGAGAAACCGCGAGCTCGAATGTTGCGACCCTCACCAACTAACGGATCAAAGCTGCTTGTTTTATTTCACTTCCGAATCATGGCTGCCTAGAATACTGAAGTTGTGTTGTGTATTTGAGTTGTTCTAAAGGAATGAGAGGACGGAAATTCGTAATGCACACGGTATTTGCCCTACTGTTGTTCTTTGTTGGTACTTGTTCCGCAGAGATCTGCACTCAAAGAACGTGCTGCTGTCTGAAGAAGGTATGCTGCATAGTTGAGTGTTGTGCAGGCTAGTGGTTGTCCTGTAGTGCATGACTGGTTCTGGTTGGGGAATGACCAGCGGAGTCGGACTTTTTTCTTCTTAAAAAAAAACTAAAGCCCCTGTCATGAACAGCACTGCTTTACCATGCCAATCCTTTCTTTCTTTCTTTTTGTTTGTTTTAACTGCTGTCAGTTCAGCATTGGCAATCCACATGGCTTGATGCTCTGCTCTGTTCATTTACGCATTCCCTGCACTGTCTGGCTGTAGTCTGACACATCATAATGTGTCTGAGTGTATGCATGTGTATGTATGTGCGTGTGTGTGTGTGTGTGTATGTGTGTGTGTGTCCGCACATGTCATATTGTGACTGTGTCGCCAGGCACTATTCTGCTGACGTACTGCGGTGATTGGGAGCATATTGAGAGGCCGACAAGCTCTTGGGCCATCAAGAACATGTTTGTTGCACCAGGTATGGTATACAACGTAACCTCTTGTTTGTTTTTTACAGTTACTGTGCCGGTGTGTTTGTAACAAGCCCCTTGAAGTAGGTGAAACAAATGTTGTGCTCTTTCTGTCATGTCCGTGCATCCTGCTCCCATCTTCTTTTTGTTCATGCATTGTATATTGCTATCAAGCCTATCGTGGAAATGTTCTTCAACTGGCATGTGTCACTTTGATGCTATTACACTACAAGGTGTAGATCCTCTCTTATCCGGCTACCTGGGGACTGAAGGATTGACAAAATCCACAACTCGGAACACTGCACGCGTTACACCTTTCATTCCGTCGCATCGAAGCTCACTGCAGAAGAGTACGCACGTACATGTAGAAAGGTCCGGACAATGGAGCGCCTAGTGGTCTTGTACAGTGAAGATTGGGTATAGCGACACTCCTTTGGGAGATTGTAAAAGTCACTATATTTAACGTGTCACTGAACCTGATCTTCAGAATGGACTTACAAGAAGACTTGGCCAACGGAGATTAGTCGTAAAAATTGACCAATTGTTCTACAAGTATCTTTCCTAAATTTGTTGATGCCATCTTCATTAGTCATGAAGTTGTGTTCTAAGTTCATCTTCATTAGGTTCGTCAATCTCTACCACTACTATCTCGTTTCCACTATCCATTACACTGGAGTGCGGTTTGGTGTATGATAAAATCAAATGCTTTTCAGAAGTGTTTCTAAAATTGTCCTACTCTCCCGATATTGCCAGCAGCAGCACTACGAGTACCAGTAGCATTGCTGTCATTCTCACTGTTGTGCAGAGTTGTCTTGGACAGAGGCTCCCAGCCCTGGAGCAGACTGGTGGAGTTTAGGTGCTCTGATTTATGAATTGCTGACCGGACGTGTAAGTACTACTACTAGTGTGCAGATGCCAGTTATGCTGCTCCTGCTGCTGCTGCTGCTTATAAAGTTATAGAACCTTGAAGTGCTGTGCTGGCCTGTGACATGGACCACACGCACAAGTACTGCATTGTGAAGTTTAAGTGCACGCACTGGGCGTATGCTCTGATTCAGCTTACACAGCTTCAGGGCATCAACACAGGCATGGCCAAAGTTTGCTCTGGGTGCTAAAAGTGCCCTAGCGGTCAAACTTTGCTGGCCATCACTATGCAGTGTGCATGTACATGGCTGTATTTAGTATACTGGTAGGTACGGTGAGACGTCGGTATAACATAGGGGTGAATGATTTCTGTTTTGCTTATTGGCTATCAACGAAGTTTTCCTTTGTTCAACAGCGGCTGAGTTCAGAGATTTGCTGCCGTAGATTCTCAAGACCAACGTTTGCCTACATGTACTTGGCCGTACAGCAGGGAATTATTTTGCACAGATGGTTCTATTGGCGCCATCACTTGAGTTCACATTGCTTGTTGGTTACCTTTGTAGTTAACTTTGTTTGCCCACTCCATCCTGTCTGTGTGCATGCCTTTTCGGCCTTCGCAGAGCTTTCTGTCAATGCATCCTGGTGGCGTCACTCAGCATGAACGACTGCGATTACCAGCTGGTCTGTCGGAGCGTAGCCAGTCCTTGCTGATGGGGGTGAGTAGTTTGTGTGAGTGGGTGTGCATGCTGGCTGATCTTCTGGAGAAATATTGACTCCTTGCATTACTGCACTGTATGAAACTATGTCGATCCCTCAATTTCATTGTTTCCTTGCTGTTGCAGTTTTCTGCCGCGTACCTCATACATCATCTGTATATGGTGCCATGCTTCCAGTATCGAGGGAGAACACCATCTCGTGGCTCATTCACGTACGCTGTACAGCACCTCACTCTACCTCGCTATCTGCATGCAATCCCTAGCTATCTACTACTCTTGACACAGCACTAGTATGTACATGACTGTACTGAAAACCTGTGGGTGGGTGGTCTGGATTGCATGTGCAAATGGCCGATACCGGGCACCCAGACATTGTGCAGGTCTAATAGACCAGCACCATTTCCTATTCCACTATCTGCTGTTCTCTGCCATGTGTTAGTTCTTGCAGGTGAACCCCAGGGAGAGGTTAGGCGCTGGTCCGACTGGTGTAGAAGAGATCAAGTCCCACCCATTCTTTGCCAAGATCCGAGGCTGGCACAGCTAAGTACCCGTACAGCCAGGAATAGCAGTGTGTTGAAGATGCACGCACACACACACACACACACGCACACACACACACACCATGCGCACACACACACACACACACACACACACACACACACACACACACACACACTACTACTACTACTACTACTACTATAGCATGACTGCCCATTGGGCAATGTCACCCCCGGAGGGGGCCAGAGTTTGGAGGGCACCGTCTTTGGCAGGACTTCTGGTGCCTCGTGAAGTCTTGCTGTCGTCGGAAACGCTTTGGGCAATGCATGCGGATCAGCGGCAGTGATTCCCTATCGGCTGCAGCAAGACGTTTTCCACGGTTGCAGCACACACACACACACACACACACACACACACACACACACACACACACACACACACACACACACACACACACACACGACATAACTAACTTATATGCACCGTGTAGCCATACAGGGATGCATCTAGGTAACTAACCTTTTGAAGATTAGTTACGGTCAAGTTCCAGTGCATGTTACTTATACTGTGCTGTGCTTGCCCCCTTGATTTGGTCGGTAGCAGTGGTCAGCGATTAATTTATGAAAACAACGAAGCATTCTCGCCGTCCGTCTTTATTTCTATTTTCTCCATTTCACTGAACTAGACCCAGTAGCACCATGCATGCACAAGCAATTACATGTACTGGATAAGGGTATGCGGGGCCTGCTGGACAGTCCTCAGCTCCCTGACTTCAACCCTCCACATTGACCATCAGCATAAAACTACCTGTTTTGTTAAATAATTCAAACTGCTTTTCTCGACGACCGCTAAATTTAAAACTGGCATACTAATGTAAACAGCACAAAATTTACCCACATGTTTGAAATACTCTTACATGTATGTGATCATGTCATTTATAGGACAATACTGATGTTCATAGTCTCTGAGTTATTCTTTCCTTTCTCTATTTTTTCTCTATTTTATGTATGTTTTACTCTGTTTCAACCATATCCAAAAGTAACAAGCACAAATCAAGTGCACAGATCATGTCTTTAGGCTGTGTTTACATGAGGCGTTTCAACCCGGGTTGAGTTCGACCCGGGTCAGATTTCAACCCGCCATGTGCACAAAGTGAATGGCGCGTTTACATGACGCATTGCGCTTGACCCGGGTTGAAATTTCGCCCCGGGTTGATTTCAACCCTCCCCCCAAGGGGAGGGTTGAAACCAACCCGGGTCAAGAAAATCGTACAAACGTACTTCTGTGCGTATCTCGCGCCAGGTTTGAACAGCACTGCACATGCAAATTTCGCGCGAACGGATTCACGTGACCATAGAGGACTGTAGAAGTGGACTTTTGGCGGCATATCAGTATTTGACCCGGGTCAACTGTCTTCATGTAAACGCTCACCTCTTTTGTCTATCGTACAGACTTTCAACCCGGGCTGAACTCGACCCGGGTTGAAATTTCTCATGTAAACACAGCCTTAGTCTACACTGCAGGGCATGCTGTAGTCTTCAGGAACTCATAGTATTGAGGAACTGATAGTATTGAGGGCAATCGTATCAATAAATAGATAGCATCATCCTCATGTCTAGACTCCTTAAGTTGAGGGTGGTGGTGTTTCTACAAATCTGGGCAAAGTCAATCGGACTCATTGACTCTTGTGTGAGCCATGATATGAGAATAGCTGTTCCGCTGAGGTGAAATTTTGACTGTGATCACTTTGTAACTGTAGCTTCAGTAAGCTGTGGCCATCCCCCCCCCCCCCCCCCCCCCCCCCCCCAGGCCTATGTGACTGCCCTGCAGCCCTGGAGATAATGCATGTGAATCCACGTGGGGATCATGATGTAGGTATACGGACAGTGCGGCCGCTATATACTAGTAGCTACAGTGGCAAATGTACAACAGGCCGGTGTTCATCAGGCACAGCTGTAGCAGACTATTGCTGCACAGCTACTTGTACTTGTCACATTCACATCGCTCCCCAAAATCATCTAGAAGTGGTTCTACTTCCGAATCCATATTCTACCTATTCCCTGTTCGATGTTATGTTACCCCTGGTGATCGCTCAGCATGAGCTGCAACTGGCAATTCTGACTTCTGTCCTTCTCCTATTGCATCTCTAAGTATCTTATTTTATCCACTGAAGCACATGATCTTGGTAGCATTACTGATAATCGCATGTATTAAACTGTAATCTAATTCTAGCTATTCGTGTTACTCTGACCTAATTGTGTTGCAACTCACAAAATTGAGAAGTGGCCAGGCCGGCTGGACACAGAAATGAAATGATGAATTGTCTGAAATGAAATCGAATAACGCTGTGAACAAACAGCAGTATAAATAGATTATTAGCTAGTATAATAGCTACACATGTGCATGCACTTGCCGTGTGGCTGGAAATACTAAGAAATAGCTTGAATAAGGTATGTTGACCCTGCCTGTACATACACTAGCATGGGCATCGTATTTTTAGACAAGTGAAAAGGGTACAGTATACTAGTGTTAGGTAAACAGTATTCCTTGTCACGATTTAAAAATTGTTATTAGTACATGTATTGTATACTGGGAAGATCCTTGGGCTTAGCGCAGCGAGTGTAGTACTGGCAGAGTGCCTGTGCTGAGTGCTGGTGCACCGCACAGACTACCATAGTGTATAAAACAGTTCTTGTTGCTGTGTTGGCCAGTGTTTAGGCCATGCTTTCCTTCGAGCCAGGCTTCTACTTCTAGTCAAGCCATAACGTAGTGCACAAAGGTATTGCGCTTATGTGAGTCTTTCTCTTCTACAAGACTCTACAGTATGCAGTGCATTGGGTTCAAACACACGCACACAGGGACACGAGGAAGGTAATTTCAACTGACGTCTTTGATAAACACTTCTCATGGATCGCCTGGTTCCGTACATGCACCTGGTGGGCTGCCACAGAAATTGCGAATCTCTCCCGTACGGAAAAAGTGATCCTGCAAAGAATTAAAGAAAGAGAAGAAAAAGATACTACAGTAGAGGAGTATGTTGTGCTGATTGACGCGGTAACAACCATACTATACATAACAGTACATTGTACATTGTACATGGGCCAGTCACAAAACCACTTTCTCTCATTCAGCTACAACAGTAATCTCTGAGCAAGTATTCTACCTGTTGGCACTACAGATGCTGTGATCATTCAAAGGTTCATTTTTAGGTTTTTGTTGCTTTTGTTTAACGCTGACCACTTCTAACTGTTACTTACCATCTGATCTTGGAACGGTTGGAACCGGCGCGGCTTCTCGTGAGAATCCGTTTTTGATGACGGTGGCACATTATTCTGTTAAAATTGATGCAGGAAAACGAAATGTATATGTGTCAAAATAATGACTTGTCCTGCTCTTGATCTTCTCTACCGTGTGAGCAAGCTCTACCTTCAGAAGCTGGGCAGGAACGCACCCCACTTGTTTGTTTCGACATAGTGTTAGGTATTCGGCTAGTGCCAGCTCCAACACTCAGTGTTGCAATGGCCTGGGTGAGTGGTGGAAGCCATGCATGATGACTCTGGCGTACAAGACAACTTGTACAGTCTCATCAGTCATAGGTACCGTAGTGTCTTGTATTACAGCCTATCTCATATAGAAGCCTATTTTGAATACAAGCCTGAGTTTTGATACACTGTCGACACATACGCCTGGTTTTAGTGTTGACACTCATAGAAATACCAGGTTTGAATAGAAGCCTGATGTGAATAGAAGCCTAGCCCTTACATCGGCTTCTACAGGAATACGCCCGGCTATAATATGCGACATTACAGATATACTACCCATACTGCGTATAGCCATCGAACTGACTGACAGCCAATGCACTTCACACCTCTAGATCTAGTCTAGTGTCTGCAGACAGCAACTGTCTCACCCTACTACTAGGACTCATCAGTACAGCTCAGAACCATCTCCTCACAATGATGCACGTGTCCATGGGACAAAGAATTTTGTAAGAACATGTGAAGGTGTGAACGGTGCCGGAGTGATTGGCATGCTGCTAGGGCATCGAGCTAGCACAAGGCCGATGGCGAATGAGATGCTCTATTCTAAAATGCTCATGGTGTTGCAACTGGGATTTCGGCCTTTGGCCTCTGGTCAGTGGTGGATCTAATCTATCTTCCCCGCCGTTTAGGAGCCGCATCTGACGCCTGATCATGGGGTGGTGGCGTCCCACAGAAGCGAAAAGGTGCTTCTTGACCCGTCCGGTACGCAAACCCATGAGACTTACATATGGCTCGGGTAATGCATGCGGGTTCAGTCCTTGCAGCAGGGAGGAATTCTGTAGTACAGCGTTATTGGCCACAACGTCAAAGCCGAAAAACTTCTCCGTCACGTTCTGCTGTTGGTTTGGCCGTGAGAATTGCTGATGGACGTTGCTCTCAAATATGGAACAGTGTGCAGAGCGGGCTAAGCTTTGAACAGCCTGCAGCATTGCATGAACACAATGAAAGAGAAAAGCAGACGTCAAGGCATGCGGATTGGAAAAGAAACAATACTGAGGTTTTGATGGAAACACAACCAATCCACAGCCAACGGACACCAATTCATTTTGAGAGACGTTTTTTCTCCAGAATTCATCAGTGACTACTTCTGGTAGATGATAGAGATGAAAGAAGCAGCTCAAGGTATGGTAATACAATGGTTATAGAAATAATTGGGAGACTAATGCCGCCCCGAGCAGCAAAGTTGCTAGTTTCATCACACTACATAACGCCGTTTCCTAAAGGTTTTTCTTCCTCCCACCTAAGCTCCATCTCCGATACATCACACGTAATGGATGAGAATGGCCTGAGAAGAGCAACTTTGGGACAAGAATATGCCTCTTTGTTCTAGAATTAGCAGCTTTTTTGCTCTAAATGACTATAGTGCCAACCATTTGGATGACAACTTATCGCCGAGTGGTATTCTCACTGTTTTGGTATCATATTCCCTCTAGATAGAGACAGCTTACGAGAATGTTCACTTGAGCATCTCCAAGGCCGTATTGCATCAGGATCTGTAGAGAAAGCACGATCAGCAACACAAGTCATGACTCATTACTGAGTGGTGCATGCACGTAAGATAATGATTTTTATTGGGATAGCTGCAGTAGCTATGAGGCATGTACGGAAATTCAAACACATGCACGCATGCATGCATGGATGATTTGGTCATAGATATTTGCCATCATCATCAGCCGCCACGAACCTGATGTTTGAACGACCCTGGAAGAGGGTTGTCTGTGATGTAAGACATGAAGCCACCAGGTGACAACCTGAATACGGACACGAGAGAGAAAGATGTTTTTAAAGCCTCGAAAACAAGGGAGAATTGCCATTAGTACAGTATACTACGTGCCACTGACAGTGGCACGTAGTATAGTCTGAATGCGAAGCTAGTATTAGATTTTTGAATCAGCTGTCTTGATTTGTTGCACCCTTCCATTGTGGATGGAAGGAAGACGACTATTTGGAGATTCAATTCAAGGACTGGAACATGTGACACACAGCTGATATTGACATTAATGTGTATTGTGGCATCATGATTATGATACTTATCAGGGTATGATGATGACGCAAAGTGATAACTCCCCTGTCATACCTGGACCACATCATATTCAAGAAGGACAATGCACTGATGTAGTCCATGGAGCGAGGGTACAGCGCTCGCAGACCAGCCGAAAACCTACACAGGCATGGGCAAGATAAGAAGAGGAGAAATTATCATTTGCCGCAGTGGTGCTTTCACACTACAGTATTTATTCCCATTGAGAGCCTGGCCCTGCATGTGTAGGGAATGCTGGCCAATATAGTGGCGAAGAGCAATGTTTGATTGTCGGTGTACCCCTAGATATCCATATTGCTATGGTCTGCAGCCATTGCCGCACTCCTACTAGTCATGGCACTTCCAAGCATGCAACAACACAGCTAGCTTTCCAGCGCTGTGACCATGGTGACTGGGCCTAAAATCGAACCGATGATTCACAGCTTGTGCCAGTGTAAGGTGTGTACTCAAAAGAGGGGCGGTAATAATAATTATAGAATTGGAATGGTGTTCCTACTCGTACATGTGTATAAATTCATACTGATGCCCCACGGGACTCACTGTGCAAAGTCATGACTTCTTGGCAGAAGCAAGCCAAATGGACCACCGCCGACACCAATCGTACCTGGAAACAGACAAGGCCAGTCATTCACTTTCTTTATGCACAGCAGAATGTAGCTATGCATACAAAATGCAAAGACATGTGACCAGGCAGGACCAAAATTGGGTTACATTTTTATAAGTTAAGGCTATCGGCGAGAACAAGCACAGTAGTTGGAGCACTAAGGGGAGTGGACAAAGAACAAGCGTGATAGAGCGAGACGTATCAACATGCAAATGACCACTATTCCTTGATTTTCTCATGCTTAGTCTGGGTCAGAATTCAATAGCTGCCATTGTCATATTGTCATGTCAAATCAGGGAAAATACCATGCACATGTTATATGCTGTACCTCTGGTGACATCGGTTGTTGCTGCCATGTACACCGAGCCTATAATGCCACCAAGGGAGTTGCCATAATAGTATGCCTCGTCCGTTTCGTAGCAGGCTTTCCCACTGCCACCAAACTGCACATGCGAATCACGGCTAAATGAGCCCTTCAGATGGAGACACACACATGCACACACACACACACACACACACACACACACACACACACACACACACACACACACACACACACACACACACACACACACACACACACACACACACACACACACACACACCGGCACACACACACCATACAGGATTGTGTTAGTACCGGTATATGATGTACTCAGCATACTGGACCAGTACATGTAGTATTCACCACATATAGCCAGTTTCCACACCTCTCCAGATGCTGGTGTGCTCGGTTTAGTGAGGTCTTCATGCCCTTCCCACTTGTCATCACGAAGTAATGAAAGGGTATAATATAATAAAGTTCTTGACCAAACAACAATATCACTTTCTACGTAGAGCTTCTCACCTTCATCAATTTCATCAATAGCAATG
The DNA here is from genome assembly GCF_964019385.1 of Sycon ciliatum. Taxonomy (NCBI): domain Eukaryota; kingdom Metazoa; phylum Porifera; class Calcarea; order Leucosolenida; family Sycettidae; genus Sycon; species Sycon ciliatum. Next base: position 89,806,219 of record NC_088643.1, read on the forward strand.
CATTGGTCACACCCTGGGTCAGACGATCCGGAAGAATGTTCATTTTCGATACATTTGAGGCCAGGGTAAGCACTAAAGGCACGACATCATCGCGACTCATTCCCCACCATGTACACGCTGCCATTACGTAGCCATAGCGATTCGCAACCTGCTGTAAGTAGCCTTGCTGAACTTCATCCTGTCATTGCACAAAGAGAAAGACAAGGGTGAATGTAGCACCATACATACCCATGCAGCCACGCAATGTATGAACAGGTGCTCAACGTTTCACTTGTGTGTGCGTGGGGGGGGGGGGGGGGTGCATGTGTGTGTGTGTGTATGTGTGCTTATGTGCGTGCGTGCAGGCCAAGTCCACCTGTGGGCTTGGTCGGACTCGTGAAGTTGTGAGCACTTGGCATCAACGTGCATCCCCATGGTGTCATTTTGACGAGCTGGAGTGCGTATATCATAGTTCCAGAGTGGTACTGCCAGAGAAAATGAATGCAAAGTGTTGAAAATACATGGGCTGTGCATCTTTTAACTGTTAGATTTATGTGTGGCCGCTCCCTTATCCGAACATTCTCCTCATCCGACTGAACCCCCTAGAGACGGGCCTGCGTCCCGAGAGGTGCAGATAATCAGCACTCTACTTACTCTACATGATTGTAGTACATGTACAAGTTATCCTACTTCACACCTTGGCCTATGAGCCATACGTGTACATACATGTGAGCCAAACAGTCCATGTCCATACTGCAGGATACGACCAGGTGACGGTGGAGTGAACGTAGCATTAGCCACCACGCTGTGGGGAATTAGAACCTGAGTAGAAATACACAGAGTCAACACAGTATGAGCAGGAAATCAGAAATAATAACACCTTTCAAAGGAGACGGAAAGAGAGCCTAGGAGGAGAAGAGAAAGACGTACCTCAAACTCTGCTTCTGCCACTCCCTGAAATACAGGCAGGCCCTTCTCATCTATCACCAAATGTGAGCCAGGGCCAGGTTTGTTTGTGTAATATGGCACTTTGAATGTTCCTTCAATGTGCCTGAAACACACACACACACACACACACACACACACACACACACACACACACACACACACACACACACACACACACACACACACACACAATACATACATACACACATGGCACATGACACACATACACTTAATGCCTATAAATCATCAAAGGGGACGGCATGCAAGACACAAACACTACGCTGCCAGTGCGGTGGGTGCCTATGCAAGGTGTTCCAAGTACAAAATACAATTTACGGTGTCACGAACTGAGGCTGGTGCAGCTAGCAATAGAAACTGCATGCAGAAAGGCTGGTGCAGCTAGCAATAGAAACTGCATGCAGAAATACCGAATGCTGTTGTATCAGCTCGGGTAGCCGGGAAACTCACCTGAAAATATTGGCTGAGTAATTGTCAGTAACCTTGCTAATGGTGTAGTCGGGACAGATGTTCACAATTCGTTCGAAGGCATCATCACGTGTGAATACCAGTCTAGGAAGAAAAAAGTCATACTAATACTATTGCAACAGGTCAGCTATGAGAAGCTTGAAAAAAAGTCAAAAGCCCCCTTCTGACTATCTTCATCCCTCACTTGGCCAGTTACTCTACTATAGTGGTCCTTCGACTGATCCCACATCTGCCAAGCACTAACACACGTGCATGAGTGTGCAATGCAGCGTAATTCAGGCATACAGTGCGCAATGTCTTCCAAATCAAGAGTGCACTCGCTGATGGCTATGCATTCGCCTAGCAATACATGTGTTACCTTTCCGTGATGCATTTGCGACTAGCAGTGCGGAAATCCCACGCAAGCTGAAGACTGTCACGGGCCACACCTGAAGCACAGATAGACATGGCAATTGAAAATACCATGACTCGACTCCAGTGCATTACGAGTGCAGTAGCCTACAACTCACAAGTTTGAACTCAGTGAATTGATGTTCAATGGCCAGCTTTGTGCCTGATCATATCTTGAACAATTGAAAGAAGCTACGTATCCGAGAATATGTTAGTGGTGCCTTCTATTCAGTTCTTTGTCAAGTCTCTTGGGTCAGGATGCAGCCGTGCAGCGGGAAGAATTCAGTTAACGAAAACATCGACTGAAGTTAACTTGCAATGCATATGCTGTAAGTGTATAAAAGCTTGACAATCTATAGTATAGGCAAGCAGGGCGATGCTAACATTCTGAGCATCTTCCAAGGTTTTGTTTACTGACCAGCTTTCACCAAGATGCGGAAGATGTCATCAAAGTGCGCCTGACGATCATCATCGGTGGATGGATTGCTTGCTAGTACATCACCATACTTGCCATTCCTGTGAGTAAGAACACAATCATGGCACATTCATGCCAAGCACCAGCCAGATAGCCTACCTTCCCAGACAGGATAATATACAGTCGTTGGCAGAAGCTATGACGATCATAATGATTATTATAGTAATGACCAGGAAGAGAGTGGAACAGAGTTAGCCAGAGACAGTGGAATACTATGAGCTAATCAACAAATTATAGATATGTGACATACCGTAGCAGATACACAACAGACTATGCAATTTGGGTACAATTCTGTTGAAGTGTGTTACCATGACAACAGAGGGCAGGCCAATATTCCCAAATCACTAGTGACTAGTGCCTTCTGGCACTTGGCTACCCTGAACAGCCATGTGAGTGAGTAGAACTGGACTAACCTCAGAGCAAGGAATGTTTGTGATGATTCCACAGGCTTGTGATGCGTTGTGGATAGGTTACGCATTGCTACAATATACCGCGTGTTGTCATTGAGTCGATACGCAGGCCAGAGCATCAATGCGTGTTCCACCGTCAGCTGCACACAGAATAGCAGAGACACTGGTCAAATGCAGATTCAATGGTTCACGCAGCTCAGCACATCATCATCTGGGAAGAATAAGAAGTCATGTTGTTTCTTTCCATATATCCAGGGGCACTGCTGTTGCGTTCACAATGTCAATCGGATGAAGACCCTCACACACACACACACTCTCTCTTGAACACTAAGCGGCAACAACCACTGTACTGCAGTTTTAAGTACATGTACAAGTACACTGGATGAAGACAGACGGAGCTTGAAGTGATGAACGTATGGAACAGAGTGAGGCATGTAAAGAGGCAACGGTTATTGCGGGTGCACAAAAGCCATGTGTGCGTATGTGGAGCCGGGTGCATGTGAAAGAGGAAACGGGGTCATAACTTATTACATAACAGTCATATGGACTGTGTAAAACATATACAGGCACGCGTTGGTGACTGTACAGCCACTATCACCACCCATCATACTCGTAAGTGCCAGGTGCAACTCAGTCCTGTGGCATCAATCCACCAAACCTTGAAGTCGCTTATCAACGCCAGATATACAAAAGTCACTGAGAAGAGGGGCCGGGAGAATACAGTCACTCCAAAAGACATTGCAAGTCTGAACCAGCTTCGTAGATTGCAACCTTTCAACCCTTCACCATGATCAAGTACAAACAATGACGCTATCAAGCTGCCACAGTCACAAGTAGCAGCATATATGCAGAGTGTTATACAGAGACAGAGTGTCTTCTGCCAATAACCTGTAAGTCTCATGTCAAAGGGTGTCAGGCCGCACCAGTCAAAGTGCAATATACGAAGAACGAAGAGTGCATGGCAGCTACCACTGGACAGCAGATCACTCATGATACAATACGACGACAAGATTATTTTTAATTAAAGGCATCAGCAAAGGTGTGAGTGATCAGAGAATGCAAGTGAAAAAAAGAGGTGTCACCTTAACCTGGCTCAGTCTTCCATCATTGTTCGTACCAGGGAGAGTGCTACTCGCTGGTTCGTACCTAATAATGGCAAAGAAGCTGGTTTGGACTTGCACTGTCTTTTTGAATTGGTATATCCACCTGACCCCGGTGCTCTACTTCAATGAACCTGCAAGAACGTGTGCCCTCAAAACTTCTCCTGACTTATTTCAAAGACACTTTATGGTAGGTTTTGTCCTAACCTTGTCTCCATTGTCAAGTTCAGCAAAGTGAGGTACTCTTTCACCTGGAATGCACACCAAAGCAGCCATTGTTCAGTCGCTAAAACAATATCCTTGAACCTGGCATCTCCGAGGCCAGTTTCGTCATGCACAATTGCAGGCATATAGCTGGGATGGAGTATGATGGGATTTCCGGACTCATGCTCCAATATGGATTCACCATATAAGCCCGGCAATGCTTACCAGCTGCCACAGTCCTGAAAATCTCAAGTCTATGTGGATACTGTTTAAACAATCGATGCTGTTTAGGCTGGTATGTATTCTTTGCCACCTCAGCGAACGGCAGCCTAAATGCCCCAATCTTTACAGGTAACCAAGGGAAATTATCATTATGGCCCTTTACTGTCAGATTATCCCTCTTATTGCCACATGCACGGTCAGACATAGCACACTCTTCCTAAACGGCAAAAACCATTCCGAGCTTTGCCCCACCATGATCTGCATCATAATGACTTGATCTTGGGGGTGTGGGGGTGATGAGACATACATGTACATTATGCTGGGTCTTACCAGTGTCTGCATTGAGCAGAATGGTGGGGGAGTGACTTAGCAGTGACTGTGCAATGTCCCAGTGTGGTGGAAGGTTGCTCTCTGACAAGTCCTTGAAGTACGCCAGGATTGACGGAAATGGAGAGAAGCCATCTGTGAAAGAGCCAATTCAACATGCACTTCGTTGAAGTAAAACTACAGTACATGTGACCAGTGTTTAAAGCGGCACTAGTCGTGGAGTACCACCAGTCATGTACCATGTACGGTATGCACCCGTCACACGAGAAGGATGCACATCTGCAAGTGCACTGGGTGTACATTCGGCAGATTTTTACTCATAGCGGCAACCATAGCATCCAAAATCTGAGCCGAAAACAGATCTGTAGATTTGTGCCAGGTCTAATAGGGTAGCTGCCCAAAGGGCCGGTACCGTTTTTTGGGAATATTGGCCGAGGTGCTTTAATAGTAGTTTACAAGACCTAACACCAGAGACTCTTTTCTAAAAGTCTCCGGCTGTCAAGTTGTGAAGTTTGAGCAAAGAAGTGAGGATTGTGTTGGTTTCAAACTTTCCGCTTCCCCTCAGCTATACCGGTAATACATATGTAGTACCTAAAATTTCACCTTGAAAGAAATCCACAGAACAGCCCTGAAATGATGTGGCGCTTATTTCAGACAGGTGGTAATAAAAGACCGGCCCCAGTTCCAGAAAATACGGTAGCTGCCCAATTGGTACCTTCGTCACAAGCAATATAGCGACAGGGAAGCATGTAGTTGAGCAGAGTTCCAATGCACATGGCTACCAAGTTCCCAGCCACCCACCCGGTGTTGTGACAATTACTGGTCAGGTTAGGTTAGGTTTGGGGTTTCAGAAAGTGTTTTCGTGCATGAATGAGCTATCCACAAAGGTCTTTCAGAGCCGCATCATACAGTCCATTCACACTGAATTGTGGCCCGGAGTTTCAAATCCACCTTAGGATAGGCCAAGTCAGGCTAAAACTGAAGTCTCATTCCTGTAACTAGATCAATAGAGAAAAGGGTTTGGAACGGACCTGACTCTTTCATGTTGACCTGAAGGCTAAACTGTTCCAAATCACTACACACCGAACTGGGCTGGGAGACCTACCCTTGTTCTCAAAGGTTCACTGTGAGTTTGGAGGAATAGACCTCAGAAGCCATGGAACAGTATTCCACCTTGGATTACAAAAGCCTGCCAGCTCAAAGGTCGACCCACTATTTTGTGATCAAAGCAGAAAGCTCAATTTTTGTTCTGACCATGAACATGATGAATGGATTGCATGCAAAGCACCATGTACCAGTCAATGATGGAGCCAATTGGCTCCATCATAAATGGTGTTTCCCTTGCGTGCTCCGTGCATCCAGATTATCAGTCTTACCGAATGAGTTGAGCACGCTAGGTAGTGCGTGCGAACCTAGGGTGTCGCGTGGAAAGTCCTCTTTACTGAAGCTCACTCTATACCCTGTGTCGGTGGAGTTGTCAGCACGAAGGTAGAAGGAGTTTGGGAAGGGCAGGAGACACTGCTCCGGAACTAGTTCGTCACATGCCTCACCAAGGGACCACAAACCGATAGCGGCTGAAACCGTAGCTAACAGTACTATCCTGAGGCTGTCCGGAGCCATTGCTTGGAATAGCTCAGGCTAAACTGCAACGAACTACTCAGGGACTGCAGTGAGCCACCGCCAAAGAGTGTAGTGTACTTGCACATGAGCTGTTCACGCCACTGATTCCACAAAATAATTCTTTCATTGCCCTGAGTTTCCCGTGACAGCACTGTCAGTGTCACGTCAGTTTGACTGATTTCAGTGACTTGGTATTGAATAAGAAAGGGTTTGCTCCCCACACCGGAGCTCGCGCTATTCCGCCGACGTTACTTGACACTTGACTGACTCACGACTGCCACCCAGAGCACACGAGAAGTCCATCGAACCTTCGACTCGGCAAACCTGCAAGAAAGCACCACTCCCTGCTCAATACACAGTGTTTCGGGGAATTCACCCCTCATCAGTTGAGCTTGAGTAGGCTGAGGAAGATTGTGCCTGAAGAGCACCACTTATCTCTCTAGGCACAAACATCACCAGGGATACAAACTTACAGAGACGCTCCGTTTCCAGCGCGACAAACACCTTGTGAACACCAGATAGCAGCGTGACTCCGTGAGTCAGTAGAGAGGTTTCGCTTCACGTTGTTCTGCACTACACCGTGAAATTTCACGTCGGTGTGGCAAATTTTGGCGTCGAAACTCCCGTTCATGACGTGAGCTGAGGTCAACTCACGTTCGACGTGACGCGAGTTTTTGCAAATTTAGCCTTGCTATCAGGTTGGGATTATTGACTCGATTTGTCGATTTTGCCTAAACTAGCTATAAATAATATTTGTGCGACTTTGGCCTCACCAAAAATCACTTTTTTCACTTTTTGAAGTTTTCGCCCCCAGTTTTCGCTCCTGTCGTCAGCGAAACGACGTGCTTCACAAGCAACGTGAAACGAAAGCTCTTTCTGAGCTCGCGTCGACGCAAAAAATTGACGTTCACGTAAGAGCACCAATCACGCGGGTCGAAACCTCTCTAGTGTCGCTCCTGGACGGTGAGACAGACGTCGAGGACCCTCGGTCATTCGCAACGCTGTCACCTCCAAACCAACTAGTCGCAAGCCCGCGCTGGGCACAACATGTTAACAGTACGAAGTAGTGGTTGCGACTTCGGCGATGATTTGTAAGAAAGGGTTTGCTCCCCACACCGGAGCTCGCGCCGACGTTACTTGACACTTGACTGACTCCAGTCTAGTCCAGGAGCGACACTGACTCACGCTGCTATCTGGTGTTCACAAGATGTTTGTCGCGCTGGAAACGGCGGAGCGTCTCTGTAAGTTTGTATCCCTGGTGATGTTTGTGCCTAGAGAGCACAGTAGTGCCTACTAGTGGTGCTCTTCAGGCACAATCTTCCTCAGCCTACTCAAGCTCAACTGATGAGGGGTGAATTCCCCGAAACACTGTGTATTGAGCAGGGAGTGGTGCTTTCTTGCAGGTTTGCCGAGTCGAAGGTTCGATGGACTTCTCGTGTGCTCTGGATGGCAGTCGTGAGTCAGTCAAGTGTCAAGTAACGACTAGTTACGTCGGCGGAATAGCGCGAGCTCCGGTGTGGGGAGCAAACCCTTTCTTACAAATCATCGCCGAAGTCGCAACCACTACTTCGTATTGGTATTGAATGTCGGAATGAGTGAGTGCTCGAGCGAGGACTGCAAGTGCAAGGTACTAACTACTATTACTACTATACTAGGTGGGCAACGCTGTTATGTCCCGCATGGTTGAAGATACGTGACGTGCCGAGGACGGTCAAGACGGCCATTTGGCTCGTCTTCCGGACTGACTGTAGTAGCTAACCAACTTTTGCCAAGTTTTGGACTTCTTGAAGATTCCACTGTGGACCATGTACATGTGCCAGTAGTAGGCCCAGTACACACGAGAACACCCCCATTTCCATGATTTCATGGGCCCACTGCATGTAGACTGGCGAACTGAACTAACTAATTACTTCTGAAGTGTAGACTGTAGTATACCATGGTATACAGGTCTGTCCAGGCCCAGCCACTGAGCCAGGCATGGCATGCAGGCAAGAAGGTCAGGGAGTGGGTCTGTGGTTTTCCGTTAGTTCAACTGGCAGCCACTCCGTTGCTGCTGGTAGATCCACCATGATCTACCGCGAGTACCGGAGCTCGCCTTTCACTTCAGCAAAGACAGCATGTTCAGCCTCACTCCCCCCCCCCTCAGGCTTCAAAGACATCAAGAGCTACAAACCAGAGACATCATCCCCCATTATTTATTACCGGTATGCATGTAAGGTGTGCAAGGCATAGGCATAGTGGTGGCCTGCGGAAGCGAAGGCTAGTTTGTGTGCTTCTGAACATTCAAGCGATGCCAACGCGAATCCCGCGAATTATTATTATTTTTTTTTTTTATTAATTTTAATATGCATTATACAGCGAGCGCGCGAGTCGTTTTGTCGATCACGCTGACGCGTAAAGAAATTCACGAGTGCACTTTTTTTTACCAAAAATACCGTAGATCATCAGCTAGCTACATGTAGCTAGCTAGCGAGCGCTGCACTGATCATGTTGTTTTCAAACTTTTTTTCTGAGCTGAAGAGGAATTATTACCCAATTATCATTTTTGTTAGTTTTTGGTGCTGGGCTATCTCTCTTTGAATTTGAACAGCTGTCGTGTTGAGATTTGCAATTTTATACATCCCATGCTCGTGTCTCTGTTTCAATATTGATGTGGCTTCTTATTGGGCATTTCTCCGACCAACCTACGAACTAAGTTCAGCACAATAATAGTGAATTGCAGTCTGGCGCCGAGGCCTGAGGTACTTCTTGTATACTAATAGAATGGAGGCTTTGAATGTCCTGCAGAAAGATCTGGAGAAAGCCGAGTCCAGCTTGAAATCTGTAGATTCGAAAATAAAGGAAACAACTGGATTCGACCCCAATGAAAGACGGTAAAGTGAATTTAGCATGACACAGCATACTGATACTAGACTGTGAAAGTGGGCATGTGTTTATAAACATAGCTTCACGGCTGTAGGGACGTGAAGAGAAACAGTGAGCTAACGTCCTCCATTTTATTTTGTAATGAACTACCACCGTATGCATACACCAGTACATCTACAGTACAAAGTCCAAACAATCCTCAGCAGCTCACTCTCCATTTGCACTTCTCAAGTAGACCGTCTCCCACTGCATGGTCATGACTGTGGGTCAGGAACTATATGTAACGGGTGGGAGCATTTACTTTATTTAACCCCACTTGGAGTTGACTCAACTTTGATGATTCGCATAGATGCGTTCGAATCAAAAGCCTGCAAAAACAATTACTTCCGTCAATTGCAGCAGTGTACTGAGAACCCGGAATGAAGGAAACCTTAGTTGCTGATATGACAGTGATAGGAACATCACAACACAAGTACACACTGGAAATACTGAGAAGGTGTTTTCAGACACTTTTTCTATTCCAGGCTCAGAATAGCGCTCCGATTTGTCTTGGAGTTGGTGTGTGCGCGCGTGCATGTATGCGTCTGTGTGCCGTGGGCCGGTGTATATCATGTGATTGATCAATAAATCATGTGAGTGGCCAAGAAGCATAGGTCACGTATCAGCACCAGCTCGTGTCTAGTGCGTGTGTTTGTCCAGCGAGGGAACTGCCAGCTCACTGTACACTCACTATGCTTGGTCTTTACCTGGGTCAACATTAGGCCTAGTCAACATGTGTGTTATTCAAACACAGATACTTTGCAGCTCAGTTTACTGCTGGCATTGACTAATTGCAATGTGTTGCCGTTGCTTGTTTTGCATTTAGGACACGTGTGGTGAGTCGCGTCGGAGTCAATGCAATTCCGATAAGGTGAGTGCCAAAGGCAGCAGCCGACTTGCAACATGTACTTGTACTTAGCATGCTGGATACCGTCTTTTCTGCAGTCCAAGCTTGTTTTTAGCAAAATAATGTCACGTTTAATTTGTATATTTTGCACCATCATGAATGCTTGGAGTAAGTATGAGCGACAGGATTTCTGGCCTATTTTTTTAGATGTGAAAGTGCCACTTTGACCCTGGGAGGATTCAGTGTACCTTCAGGAAAAGGGTTGGCATGCCTAACCGCACACGTATATGATGTAGACAAATGTATATTAGGAAGTTATAATGCTGGGATTACCTCTAGTAGGATTTTGTTGATGCATTTTTTTGACAATCATGGCTTTCCCACTTCGCTTTCGAAATTTGTCTTTCCTGTCTGGTCTGTGCAGGCGAACCATCAGTGGGGAGCGGCGACTCTCTCAGAGCGATGATGCCCCCGGTGCCAAGCGTTTTAGAGGGTTAGTCATCGACCTGCTCTGCACTTTCAGTGTGTCAGCTTGCTGTCAACTACTTGTAGCTGAAAGAATTGATGACGATTTTTCTGACCATGCTTTTATTTAGACCCGATTCTTCGGACACGCGACCAGTCAGACGAACCGTTCAGATGTCTAGCTCTGTGTCTAGCAGTAGAGAGTGTGATGAGCGTGCCCCTCCGATCCAATCTTCTGTGGTACGCTCGGTACCCGAACGACCTCCTCGCAGTACAAGACAAACTGATCCGCACAGTATGGCACGGTAAGTTAAACAGCTCATCCTCGCAATTCAATGAATTCATACATGCACCTATTAGACGCTGCACTTAGATAGTACCTTGTGGTGTCACATTGACTCATAGCTACCATTATCACATTATAGCCTTATTCTTTTCTTTTACAGTTCCTCTGATATCCATACATCTGACATGTGTTCCTCTGATATGTTCAGGAATCCTGCTTGCTAGGTATCCTTTGAAGAGTCCTCGAAGTATAACAACCAATACAATTCGCACTGTTTTATAAACTTCCTTGTTTGCACTTTAGCACAGCTGAGAAATAGCGATGGAAACTGGTACATGGATGTCTACAGCCGGATTTACTGAATGAACTGTGCTTGTGCCTTCGTTTTTGCTGTTGGCACTGGCAGCGGTAGTGTTATTGTTGGTGTTATTGGTGTTTTCTTTTTTTTTGGTGTGTGTGTGTGCAGAAATCGTCGCATGTTCGGAATGCTAATGGGTACACTACAGAAGTTTAAATCGGACGATAGTAATGCTACAACTCAGGTAGGAACACTCAGCAGGTGCATGTGGGCCTTCAGCATAGGATATCGACTTCACACATTTTTAATGCATCGATGAAGGTGGATGATGTCAAATGAATGCTCAGCACGATGTTCAGTTCAGTTTTAGCTTGCAGTTGTACTGGTGAGGCGTCGTCGGGCGAAGCAGTTAGTGGTAGCTTCCTCCAGCATCCTGCAGCATTGAGTAGCTCGCTATTGAAGCTGAGCAGTGGCTAGTGGATTGTAGCCTTCGCATCCATCACGGTGCTAATGTAGTTTGAAAGAACCTTCCGGTCACGTTTGTTATCTTTTCTTCTGATTGAAGTGATGATTGTCGAAATCTATGGACGCCTGTTCAATGAATCAGCGATCAGCTCGAGGGTATTCTGGATTTCGCAGTGCATAATTATAGTGTTGGAAAAAAGTTTGTTGAAGCGATTAGGATATTCTTCCTTCTGTCTGTACTTGTCATTCAGTCTCAGAAGCAGAAAGAAATTGATGCGCGCTTGGAAGAGACACGGAAGAAGGATCGCGAGGAAACAGTAAGGCAACGCGAAGAGCTCTACCGTGCGCGGCGTGAACAGTCACAGGCTGTTAACCAGATCAAAAGTCAAATTGAACTGGTTGAGCTGGTACGTATTCGGTGATCCTTGTTGTATAGTCTGGGCTTGGTGCTTGTTTGTGAGCAAATCGATTCGTTGCCTTCTGAGCATAACCATGTAGACGTGCAGTTATTATTAAATGGTGGTGGCGACTTTGGTGATATTTATGAGGAAGTTGGTTGCTCCTACCACTGGAGCTCACGCTTTCCCCTCCAACTAGGGAGTGGTGCAGGGTCTGCTTTCTTGCAGGTTTGCCGAGTCGAAGGATCGATGGACTTCTCGTGTACTCTGGATGGCAGTTGTGAGTCAGTCAAGTCGGCGGGGAAAGCGCAAGCCCCAGTGCTGGGAGCAACCAACATTCTTGTGTACTGTCCTGTTCTATGAATTTCGGCCTCATAGGGTAGAGTGGGCACTGCCTGCTGCTAACTAATGCTGCTGTAAATCAGCTGATTTTGGGGAGCATACAATCCTGGTAAATCTTGAGAACCTCCTATTCATAAGCGGCAAGCTTTCGTAAAATGGACCCAGGATAGTTACCGGAGGTTTGCATACTGTATACCACCTTTATTCCGGTATAATTTAAATTTCGGTAACTTTCGGTAGGGGTCCTGGATCACCTAATTTAACATTACACCTAAAAAATTTCCGAAATACTAAAAATATGCTTGAATCGTTTGCAGGCAACCTGCCTACACTCAAGAGAGCACTGCATTTCACACAAATCCATTGATATCGTTACAACGTTTCGGTCTTTATGACCATCATCAGGAATGAAGTGGACATGGAAAGAACAGCAGTATAAAAGAAGGAGGCAAGCAAGCAAAGCGCGGTACATAGTGACAGCGCGCGTAGAGAAGTGCAAAGCACGTCATGGCGGGTGTGCATTACTACATGTACATGACAACACAAGCACAAACGGCGAGGAAAGTAGATACTGCGCTACAGCAGTGATACAAGCCCAGTTCCAGTCTCACACCACCAGTGAGGTGTGTAGAGCCCCGCGCCACTCGCAGTAAATAACAGCTGTATTCAATGCCGGCAAAGCGCACTGGTCAGTACAACAACATCCCATGCATGATGCTAAAGCCAAGTAGTAAAGGTAGCTGAGCAAGAAAGATGATTGCAGACCATGGTAGAATATGGAAGAGCATACTCCATAAAAGGTGGTAACCAAGGTACGTGAAGGCATGCATTGCCCACACACATGTGCCGAGTGTATCACCCAGAACGCATGCTAGAAGCCAATAAGGCCGCACAGGTGGTGTTATAGCAGGAAAATATGTATAAAAAATCATGAAAATCACTGCCACATCCCAAATCATGAAAATCACTGAATGTCGAGAATGTCATGTACCGTATTTCCTCGATTAATGGACCATGCTCGAATAATAGACCATGCTCAAATAGTAGACCCTCCTAGAGGCCTCACGGAAAAATAGTAGACCATGCCCGAATAAGAGACCCGGTCTCTTATTTGAGTTCATCGCTTTGCGCATGCTCACTAAGAAAGCACGTGGTGGATCAAAAAAGGTTGCGATTTTAGGTTGCGCAGCTACAATGTTTGTAGTGGCTAGTGCTTTCTTTCATTATTTGAGCACGGTCCACTATAATCTATGTTTTCATCGGCACATCGCTGGAAATGGTGGATTTTTAATACGTCATAATATAGAAGTTCTATATTATGACGTGTTAAAAATCCACCATTTCCAGCGATGTGCCGATGAAAATATAGTGGACCGTGCTCAAATAATTGACCATGCCCAAATAAGAGACCGGGGGTCCAGCCCTCTTCAAAAAACAAAAGACCGGGTCTATTAATCGAGGAAATACGGTACATGTATGTACTAGCAAGAGTCCATAGTGCACTCTGGGTACTAATGTCGTGGACATTGAAATCCGGTCCCACGTCTAGCGGCCCCACGGCGCTGGCCATGCAGCCATGGGTAAGCGGTTCACACATGCAGCGCGCTGGTCCCATCGGATCAACATGACTGTGCACTGCATTCAACGTTCTGTGCACCCTGAGGGCGCCGGCCCCGGTCATTCGACTGGATTTCCATGTCCACGACAGTAGTATGTGGAGCCGGAGAGTATACAAGTAGTGCAAGTGCCACATACTTTTTTTCTTTCTTTCTTTTTTGGTGCCATGTACCGAATTTATCCTTACACCGAAAGGTCAGGGGTTGGCTTTTACCGAAATTTTACAGCACCGAAAATAAGGTGATATGCAGTATTACTATTTAAATACTACTTGTACGATACAGCATTCCTGTAACCAGCAAACTCAGGGGAAGTTGCAGGCCCTCACACAATTTAGGAAAGTTCAATGTTTACGAAAGTTTGTATTCCGTCATGATGGATATTATTCGTTATGATTCTGATTGATTCAGTTCACCATACATTGATACAGTCCTGCACTCATTCGTTTTATCACTGGGTGCGTTATTGTGAGTGCACATGTACAAGTGCAGGGGTAATGTCGGTGGCCTGTCAAGATTTGGGTAGAGAACGCTGAACTCTGTGTGTTTGCTTTGTGCCTTGGTTCATCAGCAAAAGCAATGGGTGGCGCACAAAGATGAACTGAGGGACAGCGGCTCTATCCTGACCAAAGCTCGCCCGTCTATTTTCTACTCACCTGCCGTGCACACGAGAAAAACCGAAAAATTGGTAGAGGAGACTCAACGAAGATTAGACGGTCAGTAGATTGTGCTTGCCCCTGTTGATTTGGCCATAAACTACACGTGTATCCGTGCATGTATATCATCCACATACTAGTATAGTGCCACGCAAGGTGCACAGTGCCTGTCAACCATGTTGTGTCGCTCCTCCTGGTCTTTAGTTATTTCGATTTATGTGTGCACTACGGTATTGTCCCTTGCCTAGTAGATTGCAGCAGGTGCTTGTAAACATAGATGTCATCCTCCCGGCTGACCATTTCCTGTTGTCCATCAAGGCATCAACCTGCAATGTGCATGACCATCTGCCCACATAGAGTGTCAGCGAAGAAGTGCGCAGTCAGTCTGTGTTGCTTGCTAGTGATCGAAGTGATATGCTTACTGACAAATTGCTGCTCTAATTGTGTACTGGCTGTAACTTATCCGTGCTCCACCATTAGCCACCAGGTAGCCTGGGACATGTCGGCATGTAGTCTCCAGTCAGTGAATATTGCTACTGTAGTGAATGTGCTTTGAAGTTCCGTGAAGTGTGGCGTAACCTCTGTGTGGGTGCTCATGTGTGTGTGTTGCGTTGCTTCTATGTTCCATTTGTGTGTTAACAGAGGAAGCAACCAGTCGTCATGAGGCACTTCTTTCCAGTGCGAAAGGCAAGGCCGAGGAGGAGACAAATGACAGAGAGCAGCAAAGAGCGACTAAACGAGGCTCTGCCATCACTGTGCCTGACGATGAGGATGGGCTTACCTTTGATGCTGCAGCAGATGGTATCACGGGTCTTCCCGGGGTAGAGGAGGAAGACGCGAGTGCCGATGTGAAAGTAGAGGATGATGAGCAAGATTCGGACGGCTCTGCAGCCAAAGCAGATGGGGCGGTGAAGGAGGAGTCGCCGGATGACCGGGCATCTTGAGACAATTCTATGTCTCTGTAGATAGAGTTGCCGCCGTGGCTGTGATGCTGGCAGCAGTACCGGCAGCTGCGTTGATGCTGGTGACTACATTCAAAGGGTTTTGCGCATAGTGCCGGCAACCTGGCTACCAACGATGAGTCTACCATGCTCGTCTTCTGGGAGATCAACTCCTATTCTGTACCAGTGGTGAGAAACTGTGTGACGTTTATAGTCTCAATTCTGCAATACTACAAATGTAGTGTTATACAGGTTCCTGGGGACTTACCTTGTACTTACGTTTGTGGTGCCATGGAGAAGGCCTTTGAAAAGGTGTCCTGCGAGTAGGCAGTTGGAGGGGGACACAACTGTTTTAACTTCTTTCTTGTGATGTTTCTGTCGTTTGTTGAGTTAGATCCATGAGATCTGGTTGTGTGATGTTACTGATGTACATATCACATATGTATACTGGTCTTATTCATGTGCAATAATTAGTCCTGTGGAAGACATTTGTTGTATACGAGTACAACTCTCATAGTGTATGTGTGTAGACATGTGTATGTTAAACTATGTTTGTCTGGCTGGCTGTCTCTGCGAAAGCGATTTTTATCTGGACAATGATTTAATACCAGGAAAAGTCCAGCCAAAGTTCTTGTTATTTTAGGGAAAATGCAACAGAATGTAGCCGAATCACAATGCAGGAGCAACACTCGACTTTGGATACTAATTCAGGGTTATGGTATAGGGCTTGAAAGTGATGGCGTCAAAACGGCCAGGGAGTAGTAAGTTGACTTCAGATTTCTAATTTTGGATCCACTAAGGTGTGACTTTGCTATTGCCTAAGTATGTGGGTGCATAGCAACCCACTCATGTCGCATGCAGGTGTGACTTTTATTTCGCCACCAGTTGTAACCCCGCCCCCAGTAGCCAAATCAGTCAGTTTCACTGGCTACATCACCATGCTGTGGATAAGACCGCTTGAAATGTGCTTGCATCCATACAAAAACTGGATCCAAGTGGATCCAGTTTTTGAATTTTTGAAATTGTTGCTATGCTGTGACGTAGCACTTTCAAGCCCTATTAGATGACCAACAACATAATTCAGGGTTCTAGCCATGGGGGGGGGGGGGGGGGGTGCAGCCCCCCCTACTTATTTGTCGATTTTTGTGTCTTTTCATGCCATTCAACGAAATTGCAGTCTCTAGTCACTATTAGAGGGTTCACAACGGCACATTTATGTGGGGTGAAGTCGGGGTTCGCCCCAGAACGTTGCATTTGGCATGGCAAGACACTTTTAGAAAACGGAGCAATGGGTTACCATGGTTACGGGGTTACTGTCTCTCCCCCCCCCCCCGCACACACACACACACACACACACACTACTATGTTTACCTGGCTACTAGAACCCTGCTAATAGTAATATGACTTGTAGACTACTGCATCCTTTTTTCTCTTGTCAAATCTTGGTACAACGCGTACATCAGAGCTGGAGTGCTGCCGCCCAATAGCGGACTGAAAACTACTAGTAGTAGGATCATAACCCCGGGGTTATGTACTCTTGGTAGGATGAAAAGAGCACAGACGAAACCAATACAGACAAAACCAGAGGCAAATGGTATCAAATGCGAATGCCCGCCCCAGCAACCGCCAAGGTGAGTCCAACTGCACCGGCCGAAGATTCCGGTATCCGCGCAAACACATCACGCTGGACTGGAGAAGGGCAAAACTCGCACCCAAGACATACACAGCTGTATGCTTCTCCAGTCTTCGCGGCTTGAAGAGAAGCTATCCGCTTGTAGTTGTAGAGCGACTCCGCGTGTTTGCCCAAACCACCAGTGCCAGTGGTAGAGAATATGGCCCGAACAAACGACGAATGCTCTATGTCGCGGACACGTACTAGTAATCGTTGCTCGTAGCAGCGCCGCTTCTCCTCGTGCTTGGTGTAGCAGGAAGCAAGTAATTAAAAAGGCGATCCTGTTTTAAGGGGCTGTCCCTAAATATCGAACTTTTTTCACCAAACGAATTATTTTAGTTTAGACCCAACCCCGGGCCCTAGGCCCTCCGGCCCTCCCTCCCCCTCAGAACGTAAAAAATGTTGACATACATGCATATACAACGGCCATGTATACGAATCAATGTTTTCTGAAACGAAATTGGTCCACCCCGGCCCCCTCCCACCCCATAAACGAAATTATTTCGTTTTGTGAAAAAAGTTCGATATTTATGGACAGCCTAGCCCCTTTACTTTAATAATACAGTGGTCCCTCTATAATCCGGCACCATTTGTGCCACGAAAATCTGCTGGATTAGGGAGGGTGCTGGATTAACAAATCTGATCTACTGCTGCAATGTGCATGAAGAGGACATTTGGCTACTGAAAATTGTGCCGGTTTATCGAGGGTGCTGGATTATAAAGTGCCGGATTAGAGAGACGACTGTACTGCATGCATGCTGCACTGAGCGCTGCGCATGCTGGTAGCAAGCAGGGAGTTGTACACTATCAAGAGTACATAACCCCCCATGTACTCTTGACACTAGGGAGGTTTACAGTCCATTCAGAAAAAAATGGGTCCTGGCTCTGGCGAGCTCCCGTATTTGGCGATTTTTCGTGATTTCATCGTACACAGTGCAGTGCTGCGAACTTTGAAATTTGAAAAAGGGTCCAAAAGGGTGCCTGAACTGGGGTTCGAACCGCAGAATGCACTGTTGCAGGCGGGGTCAAACGGCCTGGATTTTGATGGTTTTTTCCAATTCAGTGCTTTTGGGGCAAAACCTGGCCGAAATCCTATTCTTGCTATGGCTTGCTTTTTGGACAAAAAAACTTCAGAAACATAATTGGAAGAGGATTCCATATGGGATTGCAGAAAAAAATTCTAAAAAAACTCAACGTTTGACCCATTTATGGCCAAAAGCTAGAAGTTCATTTTTTTCTGAATGGACTTTAGTCCCACGTAATCCGTGGGTACTTTACGTGGGTGCACCACGTGATACTCAGTGACCCACGTACAGACGTTTTCTGATTCACGACATACCGTGTATGGAGGCTCACCCACGTTCCGCCAGAACGTGGGTGAAAATCAGAATGGAGCGCATTGTGCGAGCTGTGAGGGTGCTCAGCTGAATAAGTTTCCGAAGCACGAAATCAAAATATTGGATGAGCTTCTTAGGCCGGGGTAGCTTCGTCTTTGACCAGGTTTTGGCCTTTCGCTTCATGCTTTTGTTTGTTCCGTGTGACTAAACACAACATTGCAACGTGGGTGCCCTTCATCCACTTTACGTGGATCACCCACGTACGCGTTTCCGTTACGTGGGAACTAAACCTCCCTACTATGGATATTACCCAAGTACGAGGGTGTTACCTCCCGAATATCATCCCGACTGCGTAGCAGGAGGGATGATATGAGGGTACGGTAACACCCGAGTACGCGGGTCAATATCCTACTTATCCCAGGTACATCTACGCATTTTGGGGATCGACGCAACTGCGTTCTGAATACAATTACCAAGGTACAGCTATACCAAAAACAAGATGCTGCCTTTCTTTTCAATCCAATCAAGGTTTGAGAGCGATGGAGCTCAGGAGACAAGTTGCATTTTTGTAGTTGGACTAGAGAATTGACGAAGATTGCACTGTTATGATACATAGTCAGTTGGTTCAAAGTAAGGGCCATACTTCAAGTCACGGTGAGATACAACGTCATTGTGGATGCTGGTGCTGACTTCCTTGTCATTGGATCGGCGTGGAACTTTCAACGGTTTGGGATCCTTGCTGAACACTGTCCGTGCAGGCAGTAACCACATTGTACATATCGTCGGACATAGGCACCAGTGAGTAAAGACTTTAAGTGCATTTCGTTGTATCAAGACTCTTGGTTGTATCACTATCAGCCACTAGTCTATGCAATCAGAAGAATGTTAATCTTGTTATATTATAGGCATACTGGATTTGTAGCAGCATCTACGTTTTAGATTGTTCTTGTGGTAATCGAGCTGGATACGATGTCATGATAGTCACTGCGGGTCGCATCTTGCATCCATATCTTATCTACATCATACATGGATTGCTGAGCTCTTCTTCTTTCACACTGTTGAATATTCTGTACAAGATTTTTCCTCTCACTTTCACGTCTTGTACTTTTCGAGTTGTTGCGGTATATCTCCTTGCAATTACCGTAAAGTACCGTTGATCCGCCCCCTCTCTAATTCCCGCCCCCTGTCGATTTTCTCCTTGTGAAGCGACTTCGGCGTATACAACGAAATACGATGTTGAACCGACGCATACACTGCTGTACACAATACATGCCAATCCAGGATCAAAATGTGCACAATCCAGCACATTGAGACTGATCCTCTACGTTGTTGTACATCGTACTGCACTTGACAGCCTTGATCTAATTCCCGCCCCCTGCCGAAAACCCAGCTGGGAAGCGACATGGCGTGGGGGCGGATCAACGGTACTTTACGGTACATGTAGTAATTTTCACTCGGATGGTGACACTTTGTGTAGTTTTCGAGTTTACAAAGAGTGAATAAGAACTGATGCACTTCGAAGTCTCCTTTGTGTCGTAGTGTTGAGTTGAATAGTGATTGGAGTTCATTGTTTGTTTGTGTGGAATCTGGTTTTGGACGTAGTCGCGGAGGTAAGTTCTCTCCGTTCACTTTTACTGTACCGACGGTGCACTCTGCATTGGCATGCTCTCACCCTCTCACGGTTCTGTGTAGTGCATTTTGTCGCTGGGTTCTGATCGAAAGGACTCCAGTGGCAAGATGCATTGCATCGAATCGAGAGGGGGTGAGGGCATGCCAATGCAGGGTGCACCGTAGTAGGTACGGTGAAAGTGAACCCAGTTAATAATGAATATCATCCCGCGCGGGATTGTATTGGCTATTATTTCCCTGTCAGCAAGGCTCCTGATTGGCTGAAACAGGCCTATAGTACCGTACCATGGGATAAGGGGGGTTATGTACTCTTGCCCCCATGCATACATAATACAAAAACTTTTTTTATTATTGTACAATTTTATTGAAACAAAGAAAAATGATGGCACCTACAGTCAGTTTCAAAAAGATTAGCAATCCTGGCGATCGCCCGGGGAGTTTGCCGTCTTACCGTATGCGCGCTCGAGAGCTGGCTGGAAAAACTCACTGTGAACTCGAAGAAATAATCCGCGCGAAAGCATGAAAAATGACAACTCACTCACGTCGGTACATGTACATCTGGTTTACAACATAATGTCGAAAGTGTGGTAAATGTTGACGAGCGGGATGGGTCCTAATTCGTTTCGTGCCCAATTTCTTTGAGCTGCGATGCAATTTACTCTCACGATGTGACGAAAACGACATCGACACAGACTCATTCCCAAGGCCATGACTTGGCAAAGCTATCCGTGTGACTTCGACGACATTTTGAGAAAAGCAGACGCCTGTGAAAGCTGATAGAAGACGGCGTTGACTCCTAAATTCAAATAAATTGGCGATCTTGAAATACTAAAATAATTCTCAAAGAGAAATCGATCGATCGATGTGCCGTTGTATTGAACAACACGTAGCTACAGCGCAATGACTTCCGTGTTCACTCACACCGTTTCAGTGTTGTGGGTGTGTTCACATGGCGTGAACCAGTCAAGTGTTCGGCAGGAAACGCGAGCTCCAACAACAACAAGTCGTTCGGCGCAGCAACCTTCTTTGGCTTGTACTTTTTGTACCAGCGTGATCTGGTGATCACCAAAACAATGAAAAAAAGTTTGACTTGAAGATAGTTCGCATGCGCAAAAAAAAAAAAAAAAAAAAAAAAAACTTGAAGATAGTTTGGGATTTGAACTCACAACTTTATGGTCAGCAGACAGCATTCATAACCACAAGGCCAAAAAGGAAAGGATAAATCGTGGGTTTTGATAAAAAAAATCGATACTCACATCCAGGGCAAATTGTAAACCATGGGAAAAGGCCGGAAACCTGGCCGAAATTATAACTCCTCAACGGCTGGTCCAATTGTTCCGAAACCTTCACAGAACAATTTGCCGTGTCCTAACAAGCCATTCTATGTTATTTGTTGTCCAAATTTCCCTTATCTTCATACTTTTTAAGACCAAAACCTGATTGCTAATCTTTGAAATGGACTATAGCTATACCCACTCGTCCTACGCGCAATCCCTGCACTTTACGTAAAGCCCGAACCTCAGCTTATACCAGATCTCCGTTTTTCGCTGCCTATTCTCTCTGGCTGGCCCTGCCTCTATCAGTAAAATCGTCTTGTACGCTAAAGGATTTCAAGGCCAACATGAAGCTCGTGTTCTAATAACTGCTAATTCTTCATCCAGATTTGTTTCTCTTTGCCTCCGGTATAAATGTGTAATATTTATTAATTTTTGCTTTGTTTATGTTAACTGCCATGGCTGGCTACCGGTATACCGCCCCCCCCCCCCCCCCCTCCCTCCATATTGGCCTATATTTTCTGGCCACGGGAAGGTGAAATAAATAAATATGTACAGGGCCTGGCCCACGCCTGGTATAAAGTAAAAGTAAAAGAGAAAAAAAAAGTAGTACAGTGAATACCATGAATACAGCCTTACAGCCGAAATACAGGGAGTTATGAACTCTTGCTGGTAGATATACGTAGACATAATTATGGAACATGAGTTGGCTGCATGAGAACATGAGTTGGCTGCGTGGTATCTAAAATATTATATTATCACGTGCGCACACGCCCTAGGCCAGGGCCAAGGCCCTACCGCCGAGTAGATCTACGACTCTACGAGTACGAGCGTACTGCCCTTACTGGCTTAGCCTACATAATCGTCATGTAGGCCTTCCCAGCGCATGCATGCAGCGCGCTACCACTGTTTCTAGCGGCGCGGATCGATCGTGTACCACGTACCTGTACCAGTGGCAGTGCAGTACAGACGTGCAGGGTACGAATACCACTGGTCCCCGGCCCCGTCGACCATGCATGGTCGACACGCGCGATCTAGCTACACATATGCGCAGTCTATAGATCTACAGTACTCAGTAGATCTACGTAGGTCTACGTGACGTCTCGCGTCTACGTCTTTTTTTACGTCTCAGCTTTTCATGCACGCGCCCAGGACATGGCTTCGCTACCGCGTATACCGCGAAAAGCAGGCAAGACAAAGCACGCGATTCGATCACGCTCGTTCCTGGGAAAGAGAAGAGCCTCCGCTCAGTCCGCTGCCGATTTGACTACTTCTGAGTTCTGTAGTCCAGTGTGGATGAGATCGTCGGTTTTGTGATAGAGCACATGGAGTGATTTGGTAGTATTGGTTTCTTAGCTGCTTTCAGACTCCCATAATCAGGTTGCATGTGATTTTTTAGTTGTTGAGGAATATCTCGTGGAATCAACTCAGGAAACGTTCATTGTCTTGAGAACTCAACGAGCCAATATGAATTGGCAACCATTCCTATTTGGAGGCCTGGCGTCTGTTACTGCGGAATTCGGTACGTCGAGTAGATGTTTGTATTGAAGATATGTGAATCTGGCCATTCGTGTTGCGTTAGTAGATTGATGGCCACCCCATTTTAGAATTTGTAAAAACCCATTTTTGGTACTTTCATCGTATCACGTGAACTTTCAATAATGATTGTATGCAATGTCATGTATTTGCAAGAGTGCATGTAGGACACTACCAAACCTTGACGTGATTTCTAATAGTTGGGAATGGACCTCTGTAACTGTACAGAGGTTATCGTCGTGGTGTTGGTTTCCAAGGTAGAGCGGCGCACAACATATCCTAGTTAATTTTGGGTGGTACCATGTGTGACATGAACATGCTGGTGTATGGTGTGTTTAAGGCCTTATGCACGTTGTACATATGTACGAAGTTCTGTACTAAGGCCGTATGTGTGTACAGTCATACCCGATTGGTTGTTCATTGTGTGCTGTACATGCCCATTGACCAATTTAGTCTCATATTTCATGGCAAACAATCGCTTTTCCAGCTTCCTCACTTTGGGATTGAACTAATGACAGGCTAGATCTTTGTAGGAAAAAAGTTTTCGTCTGAAATGCCTTCAGGGCCCATTTCGTAGTGGAAATAGAAGTAAACACAATGGGGTCCTGCACATTCCAAGTAAGGCCACACCAAGTTTTTTCATTGTTTCTCGTCACCGCGCGCGTACCTTTCTTGAGGATTGGACCAAAAAAAAAAATCTCGCGTCCCGGTAAACACGCATAAAAAGGCGTTGTAAAAGTACGCGCGGCGTCAAATCTGGAGTGCAGTGCTAGTGCACGAACCGAAGGACGACTTTTGCACCGTGTATGTACGCATACCGGTAGTTCAAGTACCACACCACCACACGACCTGGTCGTCTTCTTTGCTACACACAGTTCCGGTACAAGTCAAGACAGTGCATGACAGTGCACCGTTTTGGACTGACAGTGTTCCGGGCATCGGTAAACTTGCGGCATTGCGGACTACAAGCACTGCGTGGTGTATAGTCTGATTTTAGGTCATAAATTGGGCCTTCGTAGTGTAAATAGCAGTTTTTGTTTTTCAAACCCTATTTTGTTTTTTTTCCGCCCGCCCGCGTTCCTTTTGAGATTTTCAGGTGACGAGAAACAATGAAATAACTTGGTGTGGCCTAAACACAATGGGGTCCTGCACATTCAACACCCAACCGGGTCTACGAGATTCTACGGGATTTCATGCATCTGTGCGACATGCATGCCATAAGGCCTATTGATGGCAGTACAGTACAGTACATGTAGTTTAGCAGATTAGGAGTAAAAGTACACGTGGTTACTACGCATCAGGGAGTTGTACCATCGTATTGTAGATAGACTGAGTGGAACGTGAAGCGATATGGGTTTCGGTTCGCTCATTGTATTCGCCCTTGTGGCTTCCATGTGCCATGGTTAGTTCACGCTTAGGGTCTGATTGCGAAAAAATGTTCTGAATAAACCTGCATCTTTTCTGGTACTCACAGGTACGATAGTCTCATGTCGTCTCCCTAGATGCAACGGCGGATTGCTTTGCCTGTGATTTTCATGCATGATGTCGTGATGAGCCCAATACTAGTAGATGATTGAGTTGTTTTATTTCTACCAGAATGTAGCTGACACTTGCTGGTTTATTATCTCAACTTCAAGGCCAAAGAGCGAGTATGAATTACTTTCAAGTGTGACTTCAGGGTTCTAGCTTGGAAAAAAATGTCAAATACTCTTGCTCTCCTTCGGCTGAAAGTAGAATTATGGAGTTGCTATTCGAATGAACACATTGAGGCGATATAGCAGACCTAACAATAGAGCTTCCACTTCAGCACAGAGCGCTCATCTAACACGAAAGTCAGCATCGGCTAGGCTACACAAATCATAAATGTTTTGTACTGACCTTGCAGAATCGGTATGATGTGGGCCACATTGCCGAGTTTTCCGCTATCTGACTGTTCCAGAGTAAGACTATTGCCTTATTGTACCAAACCTGTGAAGAGACGCGTTTATGTGTTATTGTTTTTGGAATTTATCATTATTCAAGGAGACGTCCGCCCTGTATTTATTTGCGGATTGAGAAAAGGGAGTTATGCATAATCTTCCCGTCGTTTGGTTCGCAGGGCAAGTCCACTTCAGCCGTACACATTATGATACCAGCCCTGCATAGAAAGGTCACATACTGTGTACTGTGTACAGTCATACCAAGAGTAGATAAACAAGTGTGCGCAACTCCGGATCTCTTCTGCACAATCTGCAGATACCCCCACCCGCGGCGAAATTTTTGTTGACGTCACCTTTTTTCAGAAAAACGCGCATTTTGCCACAGAGCAGGTTGAGAGCACGTGCTGGGCACTGACCTTGTAATGTAAAGCCCGGCCAAGTGCATGAGGCAAAACTTTCCAAAAGACTCGCAGCGCTTGCGTCGTCGAAAAGATTACGTCAACAAAAAATTCTGCCGCGGGCCAACCCATCCCGGAGTTGCACACTCGTGTTTATCTACTCTTGGTCATACAAGTGTACTAGAGCTGGCTTTACCTGCCAAATATGGCACAAGGTGCCCCGCAAAAAAGGCTGCAGCCATGTTTTATGCATAGGTGCCCTTGTTGTGGCTGGTTTCTTTTCACTACACTACGCTGCAATACAATATTCAAAAAGTTCTACGGTCGCTGACCGGTAGGTACTCTAGACCACAGTAGCAATGTTATTCTCCTGAGATTTGGACGAGTCCGGGTCCAGAGCCCTTCATCGCCGCATGTTTGGCTGCTGGGTTGCTCGCATGCACCAATGTCACCAAGTATGGATGTGTGAGTACTTGGTAACAGCATTGTGTGGTAGAGCCAGGTGTTGCCAAAAGGTGTAGGGCATGGGAAGGTGGATGCAGCTCGAAAATGCCGGACGAAATCTCTATTGGCTAAATTACCCGCTGGGTTTCGGATCTACATAATTTACAACTGCAGTTGAACACTGTTTCATTCACAGTGCCAGGTTTCACCAGTGTATCTTATACCGCCATTACTCATGTAAGTACTTGCTTCTGCCGCTTTGTTGATAGTTGCTGCTCTTTTTCTTTCCTTTCGGCAGGTACGTTTCCGATAGACTTGACAAAGACGCGGTTGCAGATCCAGGGCCAGGTGGGAGATGCTGCGCAAGCGCGCTATCGAGGCATGCTGCATGCATTTCAAGTAATCTTGCGTGAGGAAAGTGCCCGTGCACTCTACAATGGGTAAGCTTATTATTATTGTTATTATTTGCATGTTCGCGTTAGAGTCGATCAATGATCCACACTTTCACTTATGCTGAAGAGAGGAAGAGGCACTCCATCAAATGGTGTCAAACAGAGGTGTCGAACAAAAATATAAACAAAGAGAAGCGTATCTGCTTGGTAAGGTAGTACTGTAAAAGCCATTATTCTAACGAGGCGCATATATAACGATTTCCCAAAATTGACTAGTTTACGTGTAGCAAAGGTAACGATTCTCACTCATTCTCAACGCTCAATAGGACAGTATATGTATCGATTTCTGTATAACGATTTCTATTTTAACGACATATTTCTCCTCGTTAACTCGTTAGAGTTAGCACTTCGTTATATATATGGCTTTTACAGTACATTCAATTGCTAGTGCATGTATTGTATGGGGAGACTTTGTCTCTAGTTTGTTTTGTTGTGCAGCCAATCTGTTGTACAGTGCTGCTCTATGAAATCCAATGGCGCGAGTCAAGTTTTTCGTCTTGCACCAGTGCACAGGTCTGGGGCTACACAGCACCCGGCGTGACATACACTCGCATGATCGGGGTTCCTGGACCAGCACTGTACTTTTGACGAATGTGTATGGGTAGCTGTTAGGGCTGGAGCAGTCGCCATTGTTCTCAGCCAATAAACATATTCTTATTCTGATGCTGTCAATAATTGGGCATGCTTCCAAGTCTACAAGATAGTGGTAGGGTGTGTGTGCGTAGTGTCTGTTGCCACACTTGACTATACTGCATGTCTATAGTGATTCTAGTCTGCGTATGAATTTCTACCTGTGCTGATCCTAATGAGGGTATATGCTGTTGGTTGCTGGCAATCCTGGTCACGTGCATGGCAGCTAATGATTAATAATTATTATAGAATTCTGTCGAAATATCCAGTGTGGCATAAGCATGCTGATCCGGTATTGTCGTGGGGGGCCGCTGTGTTAGCCCTAAATCTCCCCGCTACACCCTTCTTATCCATAAAGATGTAGTTACTGTGTGTCATGTTTGCACTGTTCACTAACGTAAATGTTTTGATTACTTTAAAAGTCACCTTGGTAATGCTACTGTGTTCTTGTCTGTGCTGATTGTCAGTGTAGTGCTTGCATCTCACTGCCTTCTGTGTTCTGTACATGTACTTGAGTGCAGAATTGCACCAGCACTGCTGCGCCAGGCATCGTACGGTACAATCAAGATTGGCATCTACCATAGCTTAAAATCCAGAATATCACCAGGTATGTAAGTGTGCGTACACAGCTGCTTGCATGTGCGTATGTGTATGTGACCCAGCAAGTGTAGGGTGTCATTTAGATACAACTGGCTCCCTTGGTGCTACATGTTCCATGTGTATCAACGCGTACCAAGAGTACATAACCCCCCAGAGTGTGCAACGCCGATCCAGCTCTGTGTAGGGTCTTGGTCGAGCGGAATCGGATCTTCTGATGTCATGCGTACACTTCACACCAGCGCAAGGCCGGTCTCGAGGCAGGGCACCATTGTTTTTTGATCCAAGAGTACCCGCGACTCCCCGGGTTCCCCTCAGATGTGTACGGTATTATGACGCAAAGATCCGATTCCGCTCGACCAAGACCCTATGCAGAGCTGGATCAGGCGTTGCACACTCTGGGGGGTTATGTACTCTTGCGCGTACATATATGCAGTGGTCAGAGGGGTAATGGGCACTCTATTACTTAGTGCATATCTTCAAATCATGTAAGCAACCATGTTTGCTTCCTTACTGCCCCGGTGCTTTATGTTACCTCTTTGCCATACAATGTATTTGATCGATTGTTCAATAATATGTGGTGGGTCGTCGCCGCGTTTGCTTTTCACCTTTTTGTTTCCTTCTTTGTCCCCCCCCCCCTCTATACCAGGTAACTACGACAGTGTAGTGCAGCTTGTTGTGTTGTCTATTGATCATCTTGCAACATGAACATCTCTGAATATCAGCAAAGAAAGACTTGATTGTACCTTTCAGGCGTTGCTGTATTTCTCATCTATACAATCATGTGTGATGTAATGTACATGTGTGTGTGTTGGTTGCTTTGCTTTCTTTGTGTGTGCAGGTGGCGAAAGTCTCTTTGGTAATGTTCTTGCCGGTATGGTTGCAGGAACATGTGCTTCATGTATAGCCAACCCAACTGATGTCCTCAAGGTAATGCATACGATTGGAGTTTGGAGTTGGGGGGGGGGGGGGGGGGGGGGGGGCTTCAAAACTGACATTTCCCGAGCAGCAGATAATTTTGCTCTTGTCAACCTTTTATTGGGAACGATGCGACACAGAGCATGTAGAGTGAAATGTTGTTATACATTGCTCGTTCTGCTTGCTTGTGGTGTGTGTGTGTGTGCGCACGCGCTTGTTTGTGTTTGTGTGAGCTGTTGAATGGTGTAATCCCAGCACAAATTGCTATGTCTAACATAGCTGTTTGCTATCATCGCTTCCGCGATGGGCACCTAGGTCTAAGGGTGTCTGTACATTAAAATGTGTTGTAGGTGAGGATGCAGGCACAGCGTGGTGGCTGTGTAAACTCTAAGTCACTGATGGCGTCATTTGGAGAGATCTACCATCAAGAAGGCCTTCGCGGTCTTTGGAGAGTAAGCATGCTCTCATGTCATTTTGCAGTGTGTCTGTGTGTTTGTGTGACTGTAATAGCTTGGATATACTGTGTCACCAATATCTGTTGTTAAAGGGGTTGTCCAAAAATTTTCCTTTTCAACCATATTAGATGTGTGATCATTTTCTTCTCTCTTCAGCATGTTTTATTGCAACTCAGAATTTCACTTTTGCGCGATAATCAGGCAAAAGTTACGTACATGTGCATGCAGCAACACGAGAAAAGCGAAGCCGTCATGCTTCAACTTTTACTACTCCCTGCAAGCATGTAAAACACAAGTCATTATTTCAATAGGTTTTAGTACTTTTAGATCCCAGAATCACGCAGCAATCCAATCAATTCACTATGTCATTGTTTCACAACCTGTCGTTTTCGAAAGCAAAACGCAAAAAACCCTCTTTTAGCCACTATCTGGATTTTATTCACTTTACATGCCTTGTGCTGGTAAAGAGGACTTTGTAATGCCATGCATATTGTCATACTGTAAAAACTGCATGGACATCAACTGTGTGGGGAGACATTTATTTATCATCTTTCTCGTCGTATGCACTTGAGAATGCTTTGCTGTGTGCTTGTGTGCAATTTTATTTTACTGTGTCGTCATACTCTGTGTGATTGTATGCACATGTATAAGTATGTGTGTGTCTGTGACTGTATGTTACAGGGTGTTGGCCCCACTGCACAGCGGGCCGCTGTCGTAGCCGGTGTTGAGTTAGCAATGTATGACTGGGTGAAAGTACAGGCCATCAGAAGACAGTACATGGCAGATGATATTCCCCTGCACTTTACGTAAGTAGCACACCTGCCATCTTGGTTTCACAATGTGTAGTGGGTGCGGTGTCCACCATGGTTCCTTTTTTATGGACAGACCATATTTTATAAGGCCCACGCACTGATGCTTGTACAAGTGATACTTTGAACGTTTTACATATAGTACAATGTAGCACTGTTGGTACTCATGCTGATGCTTGCATTAACCTGAACAAGAGGTTCGTATGGATTTCTAGCATACTGTCTACCCATGATTTGCGTGCTAGCTCTCCGAAACGTTTGGAAGTATTTCCGAAGGCGCTGCCACTATTTTATCCTACAGTGTGTATTGTGTGTCGATATCGTTTTGTCAATATTGTCCCTGGTACAGGTCAAGCTTCATTGCCGGCTTTGCTGGTGCAATAGCATCCAATCCTATCGATGTGGTAAAGACACGCATGATGAATCAGAAGGTGGTGCCCGGTAATGATCAGCTGTACAAGAGTTCACTCGACTGTGCTGTTCGGGTAAGTTGTGTGCCCCCCCCCTCTCTCTCTCTCTCTCTCCCTCCCTCACGTTCTTTTGGACGGACTTCGAGTGGAGGACCACTTGTCGCTTTTGTCTGAACTACTAACTCCAGTTAAAATGCAAACAATGACTGCTGCTCTGTGTACTCATGTGGGCTTTGCTGGTACCTATATCTTCCATTTGTGCTGCCCATGTTTTTGTTCCAGACTGCGCGGAATGAAGGAGTCATGGCATTGTACAAAGGATTTGTTCCGTTGTACCTGCGCCTTGGTCCATGGAATATCATTGTATCCTCCTCATACTCAGTGACATGTAGCTGCTGCTACTGTACTTTGGCAGCAGCAGCAGCAGACACTATTCGTACTGATATGTTTCAAAGTAACTGCCACATGCAGGATCTGCACAGTGTGCATACTGCATTGGTTGTACAGTAGTGGCAATTGAAACCTCACCTCATGGATTGGTTTATTCATGAAGCTAGATCTCTATTGCTGCCACTGGTGTACGCGTACATCAGGTGTAGCGGGTGTAGCGGGAGGGCAGGGTTCTGTTTCTGGATATTTGAGCTTGTGATTATGCAGGATTGGACGACTATGATGCTTTTTGAACAAAAAGAAACATTCAACACATGTTTCAGTAGTCATCGCTTTGAGTTTGCGACTGGCCAAATAGGAATGCATGGAGACCAATGTGACTTACCACTACGGCACTAGGTGGTTAGGAGGAAGTGGTATTGAATATGTCCAGAGTGGAGAGTATGCTGTAGCCTGTAGGAGGTTGACACCGGGAGGCTGAACCAGTTGAATGTAATCATGGACAGCACGGTATGGCTAGTTTTGTAACTGTTGAATTTTCCTTGACCATAATGTATCCAACCAGTTCTTCATCACGTACGAGCAGCTCAAGAAAGCCCATGCTTCTCTCGGCGAGTGATTTACAGCTACTCGCCATGAATCTCTTGTACATATGGAACAAAGGTGTTCAGAACTTCTGACTGAGTATCTCAGTCTCACATGCTTCGCACGCACACGCAGACCGCTAGTTTTATTTATGATTCCAATTTCCGGACCTTCTCGTTGATGAGTAAGCTCTCCTCTAATAGTGCCATTGCAGAGTGAAGCGGTTTCTCTGCTCATTCTGCTATTCATAGAACAGGTATAGGTGCCTATAACAGGTCTACACACGGGTTTCTTATTGAACTCTCTCTGTTTCGGCCACAATCATACCCCCCCCCCCCCCCCCCTCATGTTGAACAAACTGCTGTATTTGAAGTTAAATACTCGCGCGGCTGGGTGTGCCCTGCAGCGCGCACTGTCTGAGAACAATCACCGGCAGTCACATCCGCTGCAGCAACAATCACCGCTCACGTATGTGTGCGCACCGCTCTCATTACTACGCCTTTGTATCGCCTGGTTTGTGATCTCACCTTGTGCTGGCACAGTGCTTTTTTTTGTCATGCTTAGTCGTTTCTGGTCTTCGGTTGCTCTATGCCCGGAGAAGAAAATGTGATGTATTCTCTCTGCGTAGTCTCTCCTCTGTTGCTTGAAGGTACTCGTCCTAGCTGTGTATTCTGTTCTCTGTCGGGATAGTGTACACGCTGGTGCTGACAATAGTTGGTATTGCCACACCGGCACCTCATTTCTGTTTGGGGGTCATCAGGTATAGTTATGCTTGCCTACTGTTTCCACCAGGTACCAACTGTGTCTTCAATGTCTCTGGTAGTTAAGTTGCGGCAGGATTGTGCCACACAGTGACACACCTCTTCTCCAGTGTAGTCACTGTTATGTTATTTGTAGTCTTGTATGCCACTAGTTGGCTTTAGTTTTGGAACTGAGTCCAATGTCCAGTCTTGACTGTGTACATGTATGCTGGTATAAACGGTACTTTGCCTTCAGCTTGGTCTTCCTGTGTGTGTGTGTGCGTGTGTGTGTATGTGGTGGCGGTCAATTCTTCAGTCTCGCAAGCTATTGCATGGTGCAATCCCAGCACAAGTTGCTGTGGCTCCTGCTGTAGCATCTCTATCGCTGCCTCCGGCGATGGGCGTAAAAAAAAGGGTTAAAAGGTGTGCGTTTGGCGTGTGTATACTGATGTGTGTGTCCATGTTGTGAAGTAAGTTGCTACCACACTGCATTTGTTGCTTTGCTGTATGTGTTCTTCCGGCTCATCGCATGAGCTATGTGTAGGTAGTACTCGCTGAGATCAGACCTCTTCTGTGTTTAAAGTTTATGCAGAGCAATGAGATAGTCCCTGATGACGTTGGCGAAATCGGACCGTGCAAAGCAGCATGCATAGACTGCCCATAGAGCTGAAGCGGTGAATACTGGAGAAGAGATTTTCGTTTTCAAAATGCTTTTGTTCTATTTATAGGAAGAATGAGTCCTCAATTCTCTACTTAGTATCAGGGAAACAAAAATATCCACCTTAAAATCAGTGTATATATTAAGTATAAGCTGATGAAATCAAGATAAAAGAAATTTACCTAAAATTTACCTAGCAGCAAATACCCGTTAATCTTGTAAATGTATACTTGAAAGTACATTATAAAAATAATACTTCAAATTGTATGAAAAGTTCACAAACGCAGCAAGCCAGAAGCTTGTAGGTACTCAAGTTTTTGATATAATTGTGCTCAGCGCTAGCAACACACACACCATTATGTATGCACATTGTGTAGTTGGACTATTGATAGCTTGAGAGCTTTCTACTGCAGTTCCACTGATGCTGGTGTTGAAATCTCCGCGGCTATCACTCACTCAGTGTGGTGGCGGTGGTGGTGGGGACTGTATGTGCGACCGGTTGTACTTGAAAAAGTTGACCTCAGGAACGTGAGTCAGCTGCAAGCATACACACGGCATTCGATAGCACGTGCATTTACACACCTGATTAAATTGGCCACTGGATTGACCATACGGTAAGGGGTACATGCGCCCTCTCTAAAACCTGTAATGCTAGCTTAGTGGAGTGCCCAATTCAACACACTGTGTCATGGTGTGTGTGTGTGTGTGTGTGTGAATTGTTGGCTTACATGGTCCCATTTCCGGTGCTGTTCGGTCTGCTTGC
Source organism: Sycon ciliatum (assembly GCF_964019385.1). Classification (NCBI taxonomy): domain Eukaryota; kingdom Metazoa; phylum Porifera; class Calcarea; order Leucosolenida; family Sycettidae; genus Sycon; species Sycon ciliatum. The sequence continues at coordinate 89,839,214 of NC_088643.1, forward strand.
CGGCACGCTTGCTTCTAACCCAGTCACTGGCTTGGTGTGTGAGCGAGTTCTCCAACCGGCGGTGCTGAACATCAGAAACATCAGTCTTTCAGTGATACTGCTTTGCAGTGCATTGGCCGCGGCTCCATGCACAGCTCAGTATGACATGCCACAATGGAGTCATTGCATACAACCTTGTAGTGTAGACACGTACTAGTAAGTGACTAGCTAGTAGCTACTACTAAATGTACATGTCTCTCTGTGTAAACTGTGAACACACTCCTCCAATGTACACGTACGTCTCTAAGTACACAGGATGATGCATGAGGTTTGCACATGCAGTTCAATCCTTATCCACACTGCAGTGACACCAACCTCGCAACTCACCTCACGATCAGCTTTCTCTAGGCGCTTCTGCAGCTCAGTCCTATCTGCCATGCAAGTTGATACGTACATCTGCAACAGCATGCATGGGATCCACGCACGCGCACACACACACACACACGCACGCATGCGCACACACACACACACACACATACACGTGCACAGACACCGACATGCATACGCACACACACACACACACACACACACACACACACACACACACACACACACACACACCGGCACGCACACACAAACACACACCTCAGACATGCCCATCGCAGAAGCTATGATAGCGAACAGCTATGTTAGACATGGCAAATTGTGCTGGGATTGCACCATTCAACAGCTTGCAAGGCTGATGAATTGATCGCCACTACAGTCCATTTCAAAAGTATAGACGCGTACCTAGGCAAAAGCCGTTATGCCAGCATCTATATCACATAAAATCTGTGATCACTTTGCGCATAATTTTTTTCCAAATTGGGCGTCTGTTATCCAATCGTTTAGAAACTATATGAGAGTAATTGTGGAGCGGACCTGCGCAATATTCCGAAAACTATTCTCAAAAAGTTCCAGCCAAATTTGAAATAAAAACACTGCGCGTCTATAGTTTTGAAATGGACTGTAATTTTAGCCTGGTATTCACCACACAGCTGATTGAAGTGGCTTTTTCCGGCCAGTGAATGTTTATTTTCATTTTTTCATCTTTTTTTCCTTTTTTTTACACACACACGCCACACCACATACTCCAGCATACACTGGCTGTTGGTAACCACCCAGGCCAGGAGGATGAAAGAAGAGCTAAGAGAATGAGAAAGAGAAGAAAGACGTGTGCGACGTCGAGAATTGAACCCGCACCCTGTCTCGATTGGAAGTCGACTGCACATACCACTGCACCATATGGGACACACAAACACAAACACACACACACACACACACACAAGCAGGCAGGCATCGTATACGGTCAACAGTGCATGTAGCTGTTGTTGCAGCTACCACCAAAACGTTGCACAGTTGGTGGTTAGTACTGAAGGGGCCCTTGACGCCCTGTTCGTTGTACAAGACAGTGCTGGTGCACACGTGTGTCGCACAAACTGTTCCATTTTCAGGCTAGCTACGAAGTGAGGGGAAGAATTTTTGAAACGTTTTAGCACACGATTTAAGTCATGCAACAACATGCATTTGGAACTAGTGCACGGCGTACAATGCTCGTGTAGCCAGTACATGCGCACTTGAACACAGTTGTATTGCATACATGTTGCACCTACCCTCATATGCTTTGCATCAGCATTTGCTAGCTTGGTCTGTTGCAGCATAGTAGTATTCTCCCCTTGCAATCGCTTCACATCTGCCTTCAGTTTGGCCACTTCCAGGAGAAGACTCTGCATTATAAGTCAGCAATTATGCATGGTTAGCTACAAGCATCACAGACAGACACTCAATATGGCTTGCATCAGGTTTTGGTACATAGTCCCCCCCCCCCCCCCCCCCACATGCACTTGTACTTACTCACTGCCATACATTGGTTATGTGGGTTTCCCCGCCGGGAGAGGGGAGAGAGGAGAGAGATTCAAGAAGGACACACACAATCCTCCATACACATACCCCTCGTCACTCGTGGTACACATCATCTGAGTCAAACGCCGTATGGCTGTCGGGGTGGCAAGAAGCTGCTTCCTATTGGATAAGGACCCCAGCAGCATTCTGTATGTATGCCAACATGCATACCCTGAAGTGTGTTCAACAGGTGGAAGGGAATTTCTTGCAAGAGAATTTCTACAAGCAGATTGATGTTTGAATTGAACTCACCTCATTTCTGCGTACAACATCCTCAACGCGAATGTGACTTGTTCCACTGGTTTGCGTTTGCTTGCCCAGGGCATCACTCAATGTCTGAATGTAAGCTTGCTGTGCACTGGCTAATGCCACACCCTGGTCTTCTGTCAAGCCAGATGTTCTTTGGTGACCGGATTTCTGCAACTCGTCCTCGAGGGCGCGCTGCAGATAATGTCATGTGCATGGAATTAGTATACTGTGAGACATGTTATTATAACGAGTCGCAAATTTAACGATTGTCCAAAATTCATAGGTCAACGAGACGATAATTATGTTAACGATCTTGCAGTATTCCGGCATATCCACACACAACATATATGAAGCAGTATGGCCTCAACGAATCTTATTATAACGAAGACATGTCATCCGTTAAAACGTTAGATTTACGTCCTCGTTATAATTATATACATGTCTTACAGTACACTTATACAGTCATGTAGATCTTGCCGACAAACACTGATACTCTGAAAAGTCAAGCAAATTTGAATTAATGTCTCTCTCACAATCGGTGATGTTCGAGACTACACGGTATCAATATGCAAGGTGGACGAGCTTAGTATTGCTGCAAGCTAGTTCCATCACCCCTAAGATGTGTATGTCAAGGCGAAACTGTATTGCCCACTGTGCCTCATGTTTGTGTGTGTATGGTGCAATCATGTATGGGGCAACTTAGTGCTCGAGTCCAGCATACGGCTACATTGCAGGCTGTCGTCACTGGAGCTGCTCAGTGGTGATGCTCTGCTTGTGGCGACTACTGTTCAGTGGCCCTGTGATTGCTCAGTGGTACTGTGACTGTTCAGTGGTACTGTGACTACTCAGTGGTGATGTGACTGTTCAGTGGTGATGTGACTGCTCAGTGGTACTGTGACTACTCAGTGGTGATGTGACTGTTCAGTGGTGATGTGACTGTTCAGTGGTGATGTGACTGTTCAGTGGTGATGTGACTGTTCAGTGGTGATGTGACTGCTCAGTGGTGATGTGACTGCTCAGTGGTGATGTGACTGTTCAGTGGTGATGTGACTGTTCAGTGGTGATGTGACTGTTCAGTGGTGATGTGACTGTTCAGTGGTGATGTGACTGCTCAGTGGTGATGTGACTGTTCAGTGGTGATGTGAATGCTTAGTGGTGATGTGACTGCTCAGTGGTCATGTGACTGCTGGACACTCACCTGCAGGCCATGCTGCTTGCGACGCTCGGCAGCGAGCAGCTCCTGAAATCGACGTGCACTCTCCTGCGTTTTCGCCAGCTCCATTGCCATATCGGTCAAGCGCCTGTTAGCTGCAGACAATAACAGCGCATAGTCAGTATTAGTCGTCACACATCTCCGGGGGTGCTGTAGGTAATAGCCTGAGATTCTAGCTCCCAGAGAAAACTACTGCTACATAGAACAATGTTTGTAGCATATTATCTGGAACACGGTACATATCGGTAAGCCAAGTTCTCCATGGGGAATCAAGCCAAGCGCACCCAGGCAGCTTTCAACCAAGATGCCTCGTTTTGGCTTTTTAAAACAATTTTAGCGTAAAATCTCCGCAAGGCGCTGCTGCTTATCATGATTCCGGGGAAGACTAGTACAATCATGTACATGTATACAACTGTGCTGCTGGTCAATCGGTCAAGACAATGTCGAAGCATGTGGTCACACTTGGTGGCATCCATTATGCATTGGTAAACACTAGTGCCTACCTTCAGTCGTTCGTTTCTCAAATTGTTTGGTTGCCTTCAGCACCTCCTGCCTTGACCGGGTGGCTTCACTCTTCAGCTTTTGATTGGTCTGGTCCAGAATGCTCAGCTGCTCCTCTTTCTGTCGCTGTGCAAGCTCCATGCGTAAACGATCATTCTCCGCGTTCACATTGCGAACCATCAATGCACGCAGCTGTTGCCTCAGCTGTTCGGCTTCAGCGACAAGAGCTGCTTCGGATACTGATTGCAAGGCCATGGTGTTGGCAGGCGCTGCGCTGGATTCTCGCTCCATGTCAGACCCATGTGCTGTGAGTGCCACAAGAGATCGTTGCGCCACAAGATCCGATGTCTGACCTGCCAAGCGCTCCGACAGCGCTGCTAGCTTCTCCTGCTGCTGCTCAACATGACGTTTGGATTCCTCCAGCCTGCCTTTCCATTTACGGTGGGTCTCCTCCACCTGCCGTTGCTCCACCTCCAGCTTCCTTCTCTCCATATTCAACTCGCGACGCTCAGCTTGCAGCTCTTGATGGAGCAGGTCATAGCGCTGTTTCGAGTGCTGTGTATCCAAGAATTGGCTCTTCAGCATATTCTTCACTTCAGCCAAGTCTCGTCGCACGGCAGCGTTGGGTCCATGGGCTGCGTTCAGTCTTGCACGCAAGCCTTTCAACATGGACGCTGCTGTCCCAGCACCAGTACCATGAGTACTGCTCTCAGCAGTGTCCTTCGTATCTCCGGAAGCATGACCCTCCAGAGTTTCCAGCACCTCGAGCAGGCCAGCATTGCGCGTAGCTGCCTTCGACAAATCCGTTTCCAAGGTCTCCAGCGCGGACAGCGTTTCTTCAGGACTTCGCTTTTTCGCCATAGCGACGTTTCTCCGAGAAGTACCTGCTGTGAAGACCGTTCAGTAACTCTTCCCCCTACAGTCCTAGCGCCACTGTGATCTGCATGCATGCGATGATAAACTGACGTGTGGAGAAATGTCCCGTAGATGGGCTACAGCTAGCATGCATGTCGGGCTGGCCAGATCTCTTCAGAAGCCTCGGGTCTCCGGGGAAAACTTCAAAATAACCCTGCACAACAATAGTCAATACTGATACTCAGTAGTCCATTTTGGAGAAGAACACCTTATGAAGTTATGGCTCATCTTGCTGCGCTGCCCATATGATACAGTACGTCTGTCCGTTATCGCGGCACATACATTCTTCCGTACAATCGATCATGTACGATCATTGCGTAGTTATGGTCACGTTTGCACTTGTCACAATCTTGCATGATTGCCAAGGGTGATCATGGACGTGATGACTGTGTCTGTTGCCAAGGCACAGACTCCGAGCCCCTGACTAGCACATAATAATGTATTGTGCACAAAGTCGACACTCAACGCTTGGCAAAACCGAACGAGCTGACTTGTTGAAGAACCGGCGGCGATTTTCCATTCATCCGGCCGGGCGAAGGCCGGGAGGGGGCACAGCTACTGAGCTCATGAGGCCATGAGGTAGTTGCCGCTGAGCTGAGTCGAAAAAGCTGTTACTGTATCAGGTTATGTCTGGTGCACCGGTGAGGTACGGATCGCTGAATGACTGGTAGATCTACTAGTCGAAGCGTGCAGAACTGCTAGTGGCGTAGTAGTGCAGTGGTGGGCAAAGCCACAGTGTTTCTGCTGATCACGTTTCAGCCGGAGGCGGACTATGGCTATGCAGCCTATGGCAAGATGATGCTCGTCTGGTCCTAGCCGGGATCCTGCATCAGGCTCAAGCTCTTTCGCCTCCGATGACCTGGTGACGGATGTGAGACGGCCTCCAAAACTCTTGGAGTCATGCCTTGGCGGTCTTTCACTTGGCAGAGGAATCGGTGAGCCTGGCCCTGGGCATGTCGGAGGATGAACATTATTTTCATTTCATCCTCCGACACGGAGACCCCAGGTTCACTGTATATACATGTACTATCATTCGAAATAGCCTGCAATCTTCGCGGCATCTTCGAAATAGCTTGCAATCTCCAAAAATTAAAAAATATATTGGAGGTTACAGGCTATTTTGAAGATGCCCCAAGTCCGCGTCTCACAACGAGGGCTCGTACTGCGATCGGGATCATCCAAGTACCGAGTTCCTCTCCGAAGAACGGCAACTTCGAGGTACGTAATCGTTACGAGGGACCGGCTTAGGTGCTGAAGTTCTGCTTTTACAGTTTCCTATCAATGGTTGAATCCAGATGTGTCAACTGTTTGTTTGATGCCCGGATCATGCCCTAGTATAGCATGGGAGCTAGTAAGCAGCAAAGACTCTTGGAAGTGCAGCACGACATCCCCATACGAAGTGTTGCTTCAAGCTATGGAATAGTGCAGGTGGTGTGGCTTGCGAGTCGTTTTCAGCAGGACTGAACAAAGCTGTCCAGTCACTACCAAACGTATTACTATTAGTGAAGGAACTGGGGTGCAGTTTTGATGCCTACTTGTATGCCGAAAAGGTTGGTGTTCAAGGTGTCTACGCTATTAGCTACCGGTTGAGCAAGGGTGCAGTGGATTTGGGTCTTCTGCAAACATGCCAGGGCCCTGCGTCTACAGGCACTTCCGTCTTGACAATGCTCAGCAATAGCCCAGTACTGGAACCGTAGTGGCTGCCTTCATGTCGCCGGTGCTGGAGCATGATGGCCTGGCAGCAGCATGGTGCATGACCAGGAGTGCCGGTGTGGTGCAAGCCGGAGACACGTTTCACCGTTGCATTGGTGCAGCGACTTTATCGGCGCGTACGAATCGATTGCCGTGTGCCATTGTTCTGGAGGTTTCTCATTGCTCTATCATGCGGCAAAGAAGACGCTCACTAACGTTATCATGGATGAGTTATGGTATGCGGAGTGTGCCAACCCCGTCTTAGAGACCACGGTAGCGAATTCAACAAAGCCACCATAATATTATTATTTCATCATGCTGCACCGGCATTCGACTGGTGTTGACACGGAATTGACTGCTTGGGAGACAGTGGAGAGAACCAAACATGCATACTGGATGTGCCACCATCATTGCCGCAGTGAACTAGCCAAAACTGAGGACTCATCCATGATGACTAAAGAAGAATTAGAGATGACTTGGTTCAACAATCAGTTGTGTGATATGCTGACAGTCGTTGCTGACATTCTGCTTACTCCTCTCCATGGCCGAGGCAAGGGCAGGCATGAGCATCGAGTGCTCCACTCCATGCACATCAGCCGAGAGCTAGCAGCCCACAGCTGGCATTTCCCCCAAGACTCTTTTGCTCATGTGGACATACATATAGAGAAGCATCATGCCGCTGCAAATCGGGGCACGGTGCTGTTGGAGGCACTATACCCGGCGAGTGAAAACCCAGCTGGCGCGGCTATCCAATATGGTGTCTATATCCCTCTGCGGCTATGTTGCTGCTATTCTTGGTCCTCTGTGGCGATTTCTGCCACTGATGCACGTCAGCTAATCCCGGGAGTGTAGGGGTCTGCGTGGTGTAAGTACTTGTACGAGTATTTTTTATTTTATTTTAATACCCCACCCCTCCCCTCTCCTCCCATGGGAGGTGCTGTGGCGTTGGTGGGAGACTTTGTTCTCATCTTGCCATGCACTGTGTGACTGTTCCATGAGAGGGAGCCCCTGAAGGGCTCGACATATTAGTAGCTAGATTGCTTGCATTGGTGTGATTTTTACTTTGAAGTGCAATGATGCATTGTGTTGTAACTTGATCACACAATTTCAAGCTAAGGAATCACATCGCTGAGTTTTGTAGCGAGAGGGTAAGAAAAACTTTGTAGTTCTGTTCATTTGTATCCCCTTTCTTACCAGCCTCTCTAACAACTCACTCTGGCCTTCTATACCCTTCCCCCTGCCATTTCTCTTATTTTACATGTGTATGCGTTTTGCTTGCTTGCTATGCTGAAATGTTGAGGGCGGTTGTGAAGAAATTAATTTCTGCTGCATGCATCTCAGATGATCTTGAACAGGAAAAAAAGTTCACGCGTCTACCTCGCATCTTTGCTGCACACAGCCACTTCCACACGTCTTTTGAATAATGCTTATTATAAGCATCATGAATCAAAGGATATCCCGTCACTGCGTAGGTTTTGAGCCGAATCACCAAAATTTAATTATGGTGAAGGTGTCAGATTATGAGAAAATCACATGCATCTCACACCGGCCTTTTATACTCTTGCTCGTACAGCAAGCCGCAGTACACAGCAGAAATTACCTTGCAAGCCATGGTGAATATGGCTAAATGACTGTGCAAACTGGCCGGTGTACTTTCCTACACCGTGCTCAATTCAGGCGTGTGCATGCACAGTACCTACCCCCAGTCACCTTTCAAAGGGTTTGGCTCAGAGAGTCGTGTACTGCATGGCATTGCAGTTCACTACTCCCTGCTTCTGACAAAGTTGCAACCACTCCGTACGGACCCTAGTCCCGGGCAGAGGGTATTCTTGAAACAACACAGTGAAGAGTTACTCAATTTCGATTCACTATCACTCTAAGAAAAGGACCAGCCTAAAGAGCAAAGAAACTAGTACAGTCATGTAGAAGAGACTAGAATATAAAGGAACAATAATCGTGACTAGGACGAGACTGAGACAAGATGGCAGAGTTTAAACCACTCATAATAGTAAATGCACGTGCTTCGAGGTAACTTATATGAAGAAAAAACAGGTAAAAGAACAAGAAGCAAGCTGTTTTGAGCATGCTGCAACTTGCTGCTGGCAAAAGCCAAGTTAGTACGAATAGTATGAAGTCCATTAATTTTCGAAGCAATATAGTATAGTTAGTGTCAGAGAGATTAGAGAGAGAGAGGGGGGGGGGGGGGGGGGGGGGGGTTGTTAAAAGCCATTAGATTACCAAAGTAAAACAAGAATATCAAAATAGTGTATTGACAAAACATGTGGTTGAAGTCCAGCCACCACAGTTGCACAAGCATATACCAAACTAACACCAAACTTAGGTTCACAGGTGAGAAATTATACGAGATCTAGAAGTAAGCTTTGATTGTTTGCATGTTGGGAGGAAAGTTTGGGGCTACAGAATTCACTGCAGTACCTAGTGTAGTATCTAGTGTAAGCATTGCAGCACTCAAAGGCAGAAGATACAGCACTCACTGGTCACAGAACTGCTTTTGTCCACAGCACTCCCAGTCGAATGTCCACACGCCGTGAAACTCGTGTTCCGTGACGTACACTTTTCGACTGCCGGGCATGAAGTGCACATTGCTCGGGTTGCGGAACGGGCACTTCACCCGTTTCACCAGCTCTCCAGCAGGACTGAAGACATCTAGGTGATAGCTGCCCCAGTTGGCCACAAGCAGACGCCCCTCCTCATCAAAGTCCATTCCGTCTGGACCACCTTCGTGATCGCCTGGTAGTTTGCCCCATAGTCGCTTATTGGCAATCTTGCCGGGCTCTTGGATATCATACGCCCAAAGGGATTTCGTAGGTGTTTCAGCAACGATCAGCGTTTTATCATCCTTCGTAACAGCAATGCCGTTAGAAAAGCGGAATCCAGTTTCCAAGAGGATCATCTCACCTGCCTTTGTATAGCAATAGATGCTGCCGAAACCATCCTGGCCACCATGCAGCATGGACAAGGCATAAACAACAGTAAACAACACATGTGAGATTCAGCATGGCCCATAACACAAACATGTGCAACATTAGTGAAGAATATGGCTGCTCCAAATGTCGGAGCTCGCACTTTAGTGGACTGGTAACAATGCTGTGTAGCGGTGAGAGGGATAAAAACTCGAAAGGTGGGGGAAGGCGAGGGGGGGGGGGGGGGGGGAAGGCGAGGGGCACATTTCCAGGCACGTTCACGGGTTTGTACAGTAAACTCTATTGCACCTGTGAACATGTCTGCTGTACTACACCTGTGAGTAACTTAGTGTATACCTAGCACACAATCCATGCATGGTGCAGGACAGTAGCATGCTCAGCTGGCACACAATCCATGCATGGTGCAGGACAGTAGCATGCTCAGATGAGGGCAAACATCTCTCTCAGACCATAACTATCCAAACTTCCCCAGTTTTGCCATACACGGGTATAACATCATTCACACACACATGGATCATCCATTATCTGCTACCTCCACTGATGAGCTTTGTTGGAGGGAAACAACTGCAGGAAGGTCTGCAAAATCAATATCTCAATGGAATTGTCCACGCTATGCTGTCCCTCCAGAAAATTGCGATTCCGTGGCTTTTTTTGGCATTTTCCGCGGAATCGAGTACTTTCACTGCAGAATCTGTCGTTTTGCAATTTGGCGGGTTGGGGTCTTTTCTTCGCAGGATATGACACTGCAGGTGAAGAGTACGTGAACTCTTGTCGTGTACTATTCGATCTCGTGCGCTGATCTACTTCCTAGCACTTCGCAAGCACAATATGCAATGGATGATGAATCTTGTTTGGCTTCCAGTAGGCAGTTTTCTTTCTCTAACTCTGGTATATGTCCATGTCGTTGGGCGCTGTCTCATTCAATAAAGTGTTATTGAAATGGATATCTTTTGTCATGACCAAAGGCTCCAAGCTCACAAAGGCGGCGCAGTTTGTCACTGCGAAGGATCGGTGAGCATTTGTTCGAGCGAGCTGCACGATTATGGAGGGAAATTGTTCTGTCGTCTATGTAGTCACGGCCATGTGAGAAAGTTGACACTCGCGTCTCACTTGAAGTCTGAGAAGCACCTCAACAAGAGGAAGAGGCAGTCGTTGGAAGGTGCACCTGCGGCAAAGCACCAGCGAGCTCTTGTAACAGCAACGGAGTCTGCCACGATCGCACGCGAGGAGAGGGAGAGCATTTGCAATGACTGGGTGGCAGTTCTGGCAGCAAACACCATACCTCTGTCCAAGACTTGTGCGAGAGATCAAGCTCATGAAGCTCCAGAAGTCGGCAGCAAAGACCCAGTTCACACATGCAAGGCGTGGGCTGCTGATGCTGTTGGATGAAGAATCGTGACCTTTGTCTGACAAGGCAACCGTGTTGAAAGAAGTTTCCATGCTGCAAGGAGCATTGGACAAACTGGCAGACGTCACCAGGACCCTCGTAAATTATGTTCGGGAGACTCCGGACAGTCTGGCCGAGTTACGAAAGCTCTCAGAAGACGCTGAGAGCACAGAAGAAAAATACACTATGGCAATGGATAGGAGTACGGACTTCACGTAAAACGCTATCTCACTTGGAGTTTGATATTCATGAAATGCTCACTGTAGCGGATTGTCCATGCTTCAACTCAGCTGAGGACATGAGCACGGAAGAGAAGGATGATCTCCTTGAAAAGTTCAAGTCCGCTTTCCGGAATGCAGGACAGAAACTGCGGAAGTGCATGACAACTGTCGGCCAGCCAGGTATCAACTTCCTGAAGCACTCAGGATATTTGATCCCCAGTGCGTCGCTCAGATGAGTCATGCTACCAAGGACTATCTCACTATTCCTGGTTTCCTTGACGTGCCTGCTGCGGAAATGAGATTTGTTGCAAAAGAAGGATCCACGAGCGGGATTCGAACCCAGCACCCCTGTCTTTCCGGGACAGTGCCCTACCGATTAGGCTACCGGGGATCACACACACTCATGGGTCCTTCTTGCTACATTGCTCCCCCGCCCCAACAGGCTGTGTCCTCACGCCGTACCTACTCGCGGGGGGTACGATGGGTCGTGGGTTCGAGCCATTGCCAGGCGCCAATGTTGCAAAAGAAGGATCCACGAGCGGGATTCGAACCCAGCACCCCTGTCTTTCCGGGACAGTGCCCTACCGATTAGGCTACCGGGGATCACACACACTCATGGGTCCTTCTTGCTACAGATTGTACTGCTCAGAGCTCGCTCCAGCTGCTGTCGTTGCTGCCGACACTGACGAGAATGAGGCCGCTGCCACCAACTATGATGTGTTCTGGGCCTCAGTTGCTTTTAATCTACCAGGACTCCAACGCTTAGCCTGCAGATATTGTCATGCTGTCACTAATTCAACGGGGATGCAGAACGGACTTTCTCCCTTTACAGCCTCGTGTTTTCCGAAACGCCACAGATCCTTGTCTCAGAAGTCACTGAAAGCATTTGTCATGCTCTACCACAACATCAGCGTAGACACCCATGCTTTCGATTGAGACATGGACTTCCAGGTGTATTACAGCCATATTCTTGCTGCTCTTCAGTATGACTACATGTATTCTATCACTTGAATGATGCATTGTACAACTTGATTGTCTTGTCTTGGACTTTCAGCTCATAAGTATTACTACAGTCATGATGTCATTAGCACTATGTTGTGGTGCTAGTTGCTTATATTAAGATTCTGCTTTTGTAGCTCCTCCGTGCTGCATATTTACCGCATACAAGTCAAAGTTGCCACATAATGGCCGCATAATCGTACGATTCTAGCTGCAAATGTTGCCGCATAAATCTCAAATTTTCTTCCGTGTTTTTCTGGAGGGACAGGCTATGGTGGTGGTGGTGAATAAGTGGAATGGGTTGGCCGAGAGTGCTTGTGGAATACTGTAGTGTGACTGATAACTAAAGTATGGCCAGGCGTGTCGCTAATTTCTCTTCTTCATTCTCTTCCATCATCAGTCAAAACTTCAAAGAATGTAGTCGATACATATCTCACCTCCATGGAGCGTGTGTACTTGGCAGGAGCAATGTCACCTGCTGGTGCCGTGATCCACAAAGTGCCAGTTGAATCAAACGCCAAATCGTTGCAGCCTTGCATGGTCCTTCCTGTCGAGTCCTTCAGAGCCATCTGGGCAAACTGATCCTTCTCTTCGCTATTGACTTTCAATAAGCCGAGTCTCATATCAGCAATCCATATGTTTCCATCCTTATCAGTTTGGCACCCGGCTGGAATGCCTCCATGTTCTTTGGTCGAAGGCTGACACCATGTATCGATAGCATTGGTGCTTAGGTCTACGCGTACTACTTCGCCAGCTGCCTCACCACCGACTTCCACTTCAGGTGCAACCATAAAGAACTTGGCTCCGCCAGCAGTGAAAACAGGACCCTCCGCACCAGCTAATCCACTGGCTACCTTCGTAAATACAGGAGAGTAAATTGAGTCCATTTTTGCTCTATTTACTCGATCTTCGTTCACACTGTTCTTGGAAGTTACCACAAGCCGCGATACTTGGAAGAAGAAGTCTTGGCAAGTGGATTATCCCAAAGTCGTGAACTAACTTCTTTGCTTTGGAGTGGAGATGAAGTTACGAATACCACTACCGACATGTACTTTTAATTTTCCAACCTTCACACAATCAAAAAATTCAAAAGTACAACACAGAAAGCCAAAAAAACAATGTGCTGCATGCATGCTGCAGCTGATCCAGACCGTCGCGTCGCGTCCACGAGTTGATGAGCGTTGATGATGATGACGAACAACACCTCGGCCGGGCGCGCCATTACGTCATAAATTTTGAAAGCAGCTTGGGACTTGGACTTTATCCACAAATCTTTCTGATCAGTTTCCGATCCGAAGTCCAGGTTTTGTGGGACGCTTTGTATTGGTAGCTTGCGTCTTGTGATGCCCGAGCCGAGGCAGATGTCATGTAGTTCTATTACTTCGCAGGATTTCTAGTGTCAAGAATTTGGCACCAGTGCAATGAGGTGTGGTCAGCGCAAGCCAAGACGTGTCATGAATAGGGACTTGAGAATGACTGGAATATTGCCAATATTATTTATCTGACAGACTTCACAATTAGCTGATGTGCGTCCATGTATTAGTCGAGCAAGGAACACACTCCAGTGATTTGTTTATAATTTTTGAGTCGCGGCGATGTCCTTTGCGAGAACCCTGTTCTGGAAGGCTGCCGATTAAATCGCCATGGCGTTCAGTTTCTTGGCGCTTGCAAGGGAGTTGGATTCCTACCGGCTGTACTTGCAATCTCTACATTCAATTCGAATTGGTAGATATTACGATGTGGCAGTGGCAATCCTGTACATAGCATTTTGTTCAGTATACATCGTCAATACAGCCTATCTGGAGAACAGTCCCTCAGCTATGGATACGCTGGAGTTGGTACTGGCAGTGTTCTTCCTGTGTTGCTGGCTTCTGGAATTGTTTGCAGCCAGTTCCAGACTACGTTACCTTATTACTGTAAGGGCACACTCTATAAAGATCATGGTCTGTTTATAAGGGGACCCCCCCCCCCCCCCCCCCGGAAAACTTCAGGATCCACAGAGCGTGCTGAATGGAATGGTTTTGTACAGGGAGTCGTATAGATCTAGTGTCTATACAACTCCCTGGTTTTGTTGCAAGGAGGCTGTTCCAAGGAGGCTGTTGCAAGGAGGCTGTTGCAAGGAGGCTGCGATTCATTGTTGGGCAGATACCAGTACATGTATCCCCAATCGAACTACTTGCGTGCATACTGTGCCGCATCCCGGTGACGTCACTGAGCCCAGCCAGAGAACCAAACGTACTTCAAAGTACAGTTATGAGTACAAAGTGGCAGAATTCGGAACATTTTCGATTGGTAACAGTTGCATCGCAGCATTCGACGCAGTGTCCACAAGACTTGCCTGATGATCGTAGTAATACTTGAAACTCAGGGTTGTGACAAAGCTTCCAATCTCTCTTGTGTAAGATGTAATACATGTATCAATGAAAAATTCAGAAAGCAAAGTCACAACTTAACTCTAAGTTTCACGTATTACTCCAATCATCAGGCAATGATCGATGACATGATTGTAATAATAGGTGAAACTCAGAGTTGTGACACAGCTTCCAATCTCTCTTGTGTACAAGGCTCTGCCCTACATGGGTATTGAGCACTCTTCGGACAGTGAAGCACACCACTGGATTACGTGTATTATATCTTAGGTAATTTAGTTTCAGAAGGCATTGGCTTTGTGCATACATTGTGTGCATGCACACATTATTAGCTCACCAAGCAGTGCAGTCAATCGTGCATAATCCTTTGTGCACATTTGAAATTTCGATCCTTGACGAGAAAGCACAAAAAACTGGTTTGTGAAATCTGTTCCAAGAAAGATGCCCTCCCTTTGACCACAACTGGAGCTGTGTACATATCGAACCTCCCTGTGTTTGTTTGTGTGTCACTTTGGGGTGTTTACTCTGTGTGGATGTGTGTGTGTGCGTGTGGATGTGTGTGTGTGTTTGTGTGTGTATGTATGTGTGTATGTTTGTGTGTTAATGCATGTGTGTTATGTGTGCACGCACGTGTGATGATTCTTGGGTCAGGCACGGTCGTTTTTTACCATCCTTGCTACTGTACCAGTCTTAGCGACAATCAGTGATCAGGTCAGTTTGGTATTTTTAATATGAAGTAAGAAGTGATCATGCGGGGCAATTGTTCTTGTTCTCTCTCTCTCTCTCTCTCTCTCTCTCTCTCTCTCTCTCTCTCTCTCTCTCTCTCTCTCTCTCTCTCTCTCTCTCTCTCTCTCTCTCTCTCTCTCTCTCTCTCTCTCTCTCTCTCTCTCTCTCTCTCGCCAGCATGTGTGAGTTCACCTGTGGTTAGAAGAAATGGGATGTGGGTCTCAGTACTATCAGCTTGTAGGATCATGATAGTCTTTGGAGAGTGTCATGCGTTTGTCTTGATCATTGCCCTGTGTTCTGGTGATTGTGCAGAATTCCTATGTTGGTGGAGGCACTGTCTTCCCCTACATATATCCAAGCCGATTCATTGCCTGCTATGTAATGGTGGCATCATGCCTAGTGCGTGGCGATGAGTCCTTGTTACACATCACCCAACTGAAACTCTCTATCACCCGCCTCCTGCTGGCCATAGTGTTTTTAATTCTGACTACCGCAGCGTTCATTCAAATCATCGTCATCAAATCCAATCAGGTAAGAACAGTCTCTCCCTTTGTTGCACTTTCCTTCTTGCTATTGTAATCATAGAGTCTCACGGAGAAGTGCTGATGTTTTTGTTTTGTTTTTGTAGAGCCCAGAGTAACTTTAGAGCAGGGAGTAGTACTAGTAGAGAACTATTTTACTACTCCCTGGTTTAGAGGTTTGTATATGCAGCGGCAATCACCATGGTTACAAGTACTGGTCGCGGAAAAAAATCCCAGAATTTGCGGTGTAATTTGCGGGTAAATATGGCATAATTTGTGGTGAATTTGCGGTAAATATGCGGTGAATATTATTGATATGCGGCAAGTTTGCAGTCAAGCGCAGAGCAGGGTGCTTTCAGCGCCACCACAGTGACCGGGGAGCCCGTCATGTGCCATGTGTATGCTAGGGAGCACGCGCCCTACACGTAGACTCTCTACTTGACCAGTTTGTGACGTCAACGGCTCACAACGGTCAACTGAACAGTACCCCCCCCCCCCCACTTCTCGCACATATTCGGGAATATAGTGGACTTTCGTATAAAAAACAAAATAAAAAAAAACAAAAAACAACACTGTGTGTACGTTTAAAATAGTGCTGACTACAACCATAACCCGGTTGGCAGAGTCCCGGTCTTGCGACCATTTGAACCGTATTGGGAAAACCTGTAACATGCTGTCAAAATCGAAAGACATGTTAAACTACCAAGCGAGGCTTCTTTATATACTGTGTCACGGCTGTTAGCTGCACTTAGATCGCGGCAACTTAGTTTTCTGCACGTGAACCATGAAAAACCAATGCATGCTCATGCATGTTCATGCATAACCAGTCAGCTGGCCTGCTCGCCCACGCATTTGACAGGTAACAATTCCATCAAATTTGAGATATCGCTTCGTTCTAAGTCACCAAACCACGCTGGTAATCGATGGCTATTCAATGTTAACATCTTCAGGAAGACTTCAGCCGTTTCCCGAGAGTTTGGGCATCGTTGCCGTTATTTTTCACGGTGTTCTTCTTCCTCCTGTCTGGAGCTGCAATTGCATCCTGGAATTATTCGAAAGGTATTTCGTGCGGGCTGTGGGGGGTTCCAACAGGCATAAACTGACATCGCTATAGGATAACTGGTAACTTTCACCCTTCAAGGAGGTAGAGCAATGAGAATTTTTTTGTGGCGGTCGTGGCTGTATTTGTGCACTTCCAAGGCTTTCATTCTGCCTGATACTACTCTCTACTGTATGGGAATCGTTGTTTAGGCACATGTAGCTGTCTTATTTGGTAGATCTGCTGTTTCAATCACTTGGGACACTTTGTATAGCCTATTTGTCTTTCGTTCGTGCCATCTATCAGTTTTGTGGGGTGCCTTGACCTGTATTTGTGAAGTTCTCGAGTAAAGACCCTAATTCTTGACTGGAGTCACGTCTTGAATTGAATTTGCTGGGCGAGCCCTCGTTCACGCAGTTGTCCTTATCGTAATAGTCAATATCTGCTTGCTGGACGGACTAGCGGCTAGAACAGGGATGACCAAATGGTCCAAGTGTGTACTAGTACACGATTCTTGTTTCCATCATCGTGAAATGAGCGTTGTGGAATTGCAGTCGTCTGCCTTTGGCACTGAGGACATGAGGAGAGTTGATTGTTACTTCTGCTCAGCAATGAAGCGATCATCAGCTCTCTTTGTTCTAATTATTGAGAGGACATACCGGAATCGCAATCAAGTAAAGATTAGGCAAGCCTCGCGAACCTCCAAAGAGAGTAGAAGATATTTTCTCCAAATGCAAAGACGATCTTTGTGAGTTTGTGACTTGCATTTGCGTGCATACATGAGCTAGTTACGGACCACGGCACGTGCGCGGTTACCATGCCATCTCGAACCGACGCCATCTTTCTAAGTTGCCGCTTCTTGACAGCCGTGGTACATGGTGTGTACGTGTAGTGCAACAAAAAAGTTCAAAAAACGCGGGGAAAATCGCGGAAAATCGCGGTCTTTAAAAAAATCGCAAAAAACGCGGCCGCGGAATCGCAATTTTCCCCGGGGACAGAATACTGTAAATAGACAAATTTTCGCGCACTATACCATGCCCTCTACCCCACGCCGAAAATAAATCGCCGCCGAAATGTCAAAAATCGTGAAGTGCCGAAATATTGCAGCGCCGAAATTTTGTACATTTACAGTATGTAGTTTTATTGCCGGCCATGGGGAAATGCCGAATTGGGCGTGGGTGCCATACGATCACTGTTCTGCAACTTGCTGGCTGTGACTGTAATGCTACACTGTATGGACAAGTCTGCTTCTTTCAATAGTAGTGCCTGTTCATGTACTTCAAGTATGCCCATCACATGAGCATATCAAAACGCGCGCGCGCACACACACCTCAGACCTGCCCATCTCGGAAGCGATGATAGCGAACAGCTATGTTAGACATAGCAACTTGTGCTGGGATTACACCATTCAACAGCTTACAAGGCTGATGAATTGACCGTCACTAATTTCAGCCTGGTATCCAGTACATGTACTATCCACCACACAGCTGATTGAAGTGGCTTATTCTGGCTTATTCTGCACGCGTGCGCACACACACATACACACACGCGCGCGCACGCACGTACGTACAGTCAATACACACTACAGTGCAGAACAAGCACTATTGGTGTGTCATCCAAAAGTAACCGCATTGCGTTGTGATTTTTGTGTATTGTATCTGGGAAGTTCTTACAACTCAAGATCTCTCAGTACGCGAAATATGACAGACAAACAAGCATAGCAGCGACACCACTACATTTTTACAATACTTTTCTGAGTTTTTTCTGACGATCTAGTGGCCAATAAGGTGAAAGATTCCTAATTAGCTCACACACCATCCTGCCATCTACTAATACTTCGAGTGTCGAAAAAAAAAACTCAAGTCCAACCAGACAATATGCGTCTTTCGACTCAAAAACTGGATGAGAATAGTTGAAGTGCAGGAAGTATGGATATTGTTGAGTAATAGCAGTCTGTAGCACATTGTACACTGGCTACTGTATCATCACCATCAGTTAACATGTTCCCGTCAGTGAGGATCACTCGTTACATGCTGGGTTTGAGTCACTGGCTGCTGATGTGTTGTTGCTGGGTGATGAAGATAGCGGTGTGTCAGTCCTCTTTGGCTGCTGTTGGTACTTGACATCATACAGAGCCTGCTGTATACGTACCTTTGCCAGGTCGACGGCCTGCGGGCTGAGTAGTCTCATTTGACTTGCAACATTGGCTGTGAACAAGTCAATATCGTCGCCGTGAAAGCGACTCTGCGTCAGGTCTATGGTATTCGAAGCAGACCTCTGAACGCCACTATTCAGCGAAGGACTGGACTGGCCAGCATACGATAATTGAACTCTTTTTGCTTGCTGGCCAGCTTGTGATGGCAGGACTCTCTTCTGCGCTCGGCCAGTCGGTGTGTGGCTGTTGTTCTTGCTGATGCTGCTGCCAGTCTGAGTCATGACCGGTTCAGATGACATCATTATGCTGGAGTTGGCGCTTGGCTGGCCAGTAGCTGCTGAAGCCATCCCTGGTGACGCCACGCCAGGGTTGAGTGCGACAAGAGTTTGTACGAGATTTTCCGAACTGCGAAACAACGTACACAGATACGGCAGAAAGCGAGCATCTCACTGAGCTTTGCTCTTTGATATGCCATAGGAAACTGGTAGGAGCTCCTCGGGAATGATACACCTCTCCATGTCGCAACACCATGTGTGACATAATAATATTATATGCATCTCAGTGTTGCCTGATGATTGCGAGGGCATGAAACTTGAAGTAGCAGCAAACAAGCCTTGATTTTCCTTGTTGCTCTGTATGCATCTCAGGTATAGCACACACGTATTACTGGTACATGTACTTGTTTCTACATCTAGTACCGTATTTCAAGTATTAGTACACATGTGATGGTCTTTGAAATTCCTCTTTTCAAAAAAGCGTTTGACAGAAAAATCATTTCACGTCCTATACCTAAGTCATTCAAAGAAGGGCCCGGACCAGATCGTACTGTGCTCCACAGCTGGAACAGAAGAGTGCCCCGTTTGATAGACTACCCAGACATCCTGGGGGTGACAGAGAGGCAACATGATTCTACCACAACTTCAGCCCCATATGAGACTGACTCTGACAGCATGAAAAGCTCGTATGGTCACAACGCTCTCCTAGACTATCAGTTCTACTTACTCGATGGTACTCTCAAAGTCCTGCCTGTAACTGTGCACATCACAAAGCAAAAGCAAAAGTACACAGAATTAGATCACACTGTTGCAGCAACCTTGCTGCAGGTGATAGTGCGTACACGTTTGTGTCAGCAAGCACATCAACTGCATCACAAACTCACAACATCCAATAACATGCTTCACCTTGCACCGTCAGTGGGAAGCTGATTACATGTGCATTGCAGCCACTGTCCACCACCAACGTGTGCTGCAGTTCAGTGCTCACGTAGAGCATGGCCAGCCAGGAGATAAGTTGTAAACCAGCAGCTCAGAGCCCTCGCTATGCTTAGTTTTTACCCCGGTCACCATACGTGTTATTCAAACTGATAGACCCGTCTTTGCAATCCGGAGAGCGTGTACATCCTCTTGTCTTGCAAGACATTTCTACCAGTCCGAGTGACATGTATGATGCTGTCTTGCAAGACATTTCTACCAGTCCGAATGACATGTATGATGCTGTCTTGCAAGACTACATTTCTACCAGTTTTCCGAATGACATGTATGATGCTGTCTTGCAAGACTACATTTCTACCAGTTTTCCGAATGACATGTATGATGCTGTCTTGCAAGACTACATTTCTACCAGTTTTCCGAATGACATGTATGATGCTGTCTTGCAAGACTACATTTCTACCAGTTTTCCGAATGACATGTATGATGCTGTCTTGCAAGACTACATTTCTACCAGTTTTCCGAATGACATGTATGATGCTGTCTTGCAAGACTACATTTCTACCAGTTTTCCGAATGACATGTATGATGCTGTCTTGCAAGACTACATTTCTACCAGTTTTCCGAATGACATGTATGATGCTGTCTTGCAAGACTACATTTCTACCAGTTTTCCGAATGACATGTATGATGCTGTCTTGCAAGACTACATTTCTACCAGTTTTCCGAATGACATGTATGATGCTGTCTTGCAAGACTACATTTCTACCAGTTTTCCGAATGACATGTATGATGCTGTCTTGCAAGACTACATTTCTACCAGTTTTCCGAATGACATGTATGATGCTGTCTTGCAAGACTACATTTCTACCAGTTTTCCGAATGACATGTATGATGCTGTCTTGCAAGACTACATTTCTACCAGTTTTCCGAATGACATGTATGATGCTGTCTTGCAAGACTACATTTCTACCAGTTTTCCGAATGACATGTATGATGCTGTCTTGCAAGACTACATTTCTACCAGTTTTCCGAATGACATGTATGATGCTGTCTTGCAAGACTACATTTCTACCAGTTTTCCGAATGACATGTATGATGCTGTCTTGCAAGACTACATTTCTACCAGTTTTCCGAATGACATGTATGATGCTGTCTTGCAAGACTACATTTCTACCAGTTTTCCGAATGACATGTATGATGCTGTCTTGCAAGACTACATTTCTACCAGTTTTCCGAATGACATGTATGATGCTGTCTTGCAAGACTACATTTCTACCAGTTTTCCGAATGACATGTATGATGCTGTCTTGCAAGACTACATTTCTACCAGTTTTCCGAATGACATGTATGATGCCTAACTGCTGTGGACATGAACTCGGGTGGAATGACCGGGGCTGAGGGGCCGGATCCCTTACTTGCTTAGCGCCTACACGCAGTGTAACACTGTAACAATGGACCAGCAGTTATTATGGCCGCTTGACTTCTCAATGGATTTCAATGTCCGCAACAGTAGGTAACAAGCAAGTATAGTTAGGGCCCTGACCTGGCAGCTCTCTCCTGGTACAAACACAAGCTGGTGCTGACATGTGACCTACGCTTCTTGACACCTCAAGCGATCAGCCATGTGACATGCACGGGGGGGGGGGGGGGGGGGAGACACAGTCGCACGGGGGAGACACAGTCGCACGCGCGCACACGCGCGCACACACACACACAGTCGCACACACATACACACACGTACGCACACGTGCCCCCCCCCCCCCCCCACAGGTACGAAATAGAGTAATGAGGACCCGGTGCGTTTTGCATAGCTCCGGGAATAAAACTATGGCAATCACATCTGCTGGTGTATCCAAGCACCTGTGCGTGACACCACCTCAGCAACAGCCATGCAGTTTGAACAAGCTGAACGACATGACTTACATCTTCCTCACGGTGCCTTTGAGAAAGTCCAGCTTCCTGTAGAACCTCCACTTCGGTTCTAGGCCAGATTTGCTGTGTTCTTTCAACGCCTTCACATAGCGGTCTCGCAAGTTCTTGAATCGCTTCCTGCATTCATCCACTGCACACGTGCACATATACACACACGTGTACCCCCCCCCCCCCCATACACACGCGTGCGAATACACCCATACAAACACAATGTAGTTAAACACTGAATACACGACTCTTTCCATTCTATCTGCTGCATGCAATCAATGCCAATCACCCCCTCTTTTTTGTGTTGTTCGTAACAATAACAACTGTACTTGTAAGTGTCAGGAGAGTTTTATGTACATACTACATAATTATTATAGTCATTAGCCTGTTTTGAGACAGAATTCGTTAGAATTTCACCTCGCTAACCCACAAAAATCCGGAGATCGTTAACTTTAATTTAAATATCTGGTCTACAGTAATATCTTCACTAGTTTGAGGGAAAGAGACAAACGGGAAAAGTAATAAGTATTATTATTGTGACCATTGTGTTTTGCGACTTTTGAAACAATTCCATGTAACGTCCTACTACTCTTCTTCTGGACTAGAGCTCTATTAGGAATAATAATTATTATTGTTTTCTTATGTACCTGATAAACCCGTTCGTTCACCAATCTCCTGCCAGCCTGCTTCCTTGGCCGAGCGCCTATTGACGTAAGGAACTTTTCTGTCTTCATCTGTAGTCTCCCATAGGAAAGGCCGATTTCTAACTTCAGTAGCTAGCACCTCTAATTGCTCGTTCACGCTGTTTGGGGACAAGGCATTGTTGTCAGACCCCTGTGAGTCCTCAGCTGCCAGTGTTTCTGCCGCCTCTGGATGGAGCGAGTTTTCATCGAGTCCGACGCCCGCAACTGGGAATAAACTGGCTGAGAGGCCTGGATTTGCTGTTGCTGTTGTCGCCGCGTGCGAGGAAGGCAAGAGCTGGGCCAGACTGCTGTTTGGTGGACTGAAAAAGCTCTGGGCGAGACCTACTGTTGCAGCGTTGCGGCTTTGTTGGCTTTCTTCCACTATGCCCGCCACGGCAACATTTGGTCTGGAGGCTGTTGCTGCTGCTGCAGTACGTCCACTGCTTCGCAGATTGGCGGCACCCGACATCCTTGAACCATGCGCACCTCCGGTGGCAGCTCCAGTCGGAGCTTGTAGAAAAGCTGGAGATCGACCTTGCATGGTCCGTTGTAGCATTTGTAAGGCCGACGCGTTTTCTGCTGTCGCGACTCGCGAGCGAAGGAAGGCGAAGTCTTCTAGTTCTGCGCCTTCTTCGTGCGAACTACGACGGACTCCGTGCGTGTTATCTCCGTGATACTGAAACATACTGTTCTATTCAGCTAGCTAGCAACTCGCCGTGTAGATCAGCGCGCTAGCGCCTAGCGGCTCACTACATATAATAGTAGGCTAGTGACGATCACTACTATTGAATCGTGCGCTGCGCTGACCTACGTAAACGTTTATTTTGACTTCTCCTTTCGATTTTGCTAGCTCTAGCGACTGGCGTACTCGCACGCGCATAGATCCACTCGCGATCGCAGCTACTCCAACGATCCGACCAGCTACAGTCATGTAGATCTACACAGACAGTACGGAGAAGTAGACTAGACACTAAAAAACACGTAGCACTACATGGAGCAGTAAGACTGACAGACAGCACATAAAGCCTCGTTCAGAGTGACACTGACTGGGTACAGTCAAAAATCAATGCACAGAGCAGTTTGCGGCGATTTTCATTTTATACCGGTATTCGCGAATGTTTGATGGTAGCGAAAATAGCGAAATTTAATCTCTAGCGAAAATTTCTCACTTTACAGTGCAATCATGTACCAGCAACACTGACACCTACAGTACAGTAAAACCTGATTTAATTAAGCGACCACCCCGCCAGGTGGTCTTTAGAACCAGGTCCCAGTGTCTGTGTAGAACTGTCGGTGCATGGAAAAACTGCAGGTGGTCCGGCGCTAAACACAGAGGTCGCTAAGCATAGAGGTCGCTAAACACAGAGGTCGCTAAACACAGAGGTCGCTAAGCATAGAGGTCGCTAAACACAGAGGTCGCTAAGCACAGAGGTCGCTAAACACAGAGGTCGCTTACACCAGGTTTTACTGTAGTGGTGTGGCCAGGGGAATCCAAATAATGACAGAACTTACTGAGAATAAAAAAAAAACACTACACCTCAAGACCCGTGACCTGTGACGTGTCAAAACAGAAAAGCCTGGACCGAATCAGTATCCCTCACGACAACTAGCTCTAGTAGTGGTATACTGATTCTGTCTTTTCTGTTTTGACATGTGGTAGGTCTAAGTTGCATCGTGCTGTATTAGAAGCCTTCAAGTTGTACATTCGTAACGGTCGGATTCTGAATGATGTGTTCAGAAGGAGAACGTGTTGGCTTTGTAGTTGTTTGGCACCATTGTATACTGGTTGTGAATGTGTCACGAAGAATTCTTGAGGTGTAGTGTCACTGCTGACTTTCTTTCTTTCTTTCTTTTCTGTCACTCTAACTATATTGCTATTGCTGTTAGTCTCACCTGGATATTCTTTCAGTCTAGTTCTTTTATCACACCTCATTGAGTGTTGTAGTTACCACACCTCGTTGAGTGTTGTAGTTACTCAACTTATTACCTTTATAGTAGTGCTGAGTCGGGTAGCATTTTCTTCAGGTATCGGGTTCGGGTAATTTTCCACGGGTAGCACGGGCAGGGGGGGGGGGGGGGTGCTTTGGGTGCCAAAGCACCCCGGGCCCCTTCAAAAATTTCGATCTTGGTTCACAGCTAGTTCGAGAGAGAGACCGTAGTATATGCGGACCGCTGATCACATGTGCAACTCTGCACATCGCATACTGTAGCCATCCCTGTTCAGACCGGGGAGTAATACCTGCAAGTACAGTAAGTATCGTTTATAAAGTGACCGGATATAATGATATACCGGTTATAGTGATAGAACACGTCAAAATCAAAATCAAATCTGAAAAAATACAGCTAAAATATCACTATATACACTATTATCGGCTATACCGATATATCGCTTATTGTGATGGCCTTCAGGAAGCAAACCATATCAAATGTACAGGAAAATATCGCATATAATGATCAAGAGTGATCTTTCTGCATGCTCTTGTCCGTTTCTGGCTGTGTTGCCTCTCACGATGATGTTGCCAACTCACGTACACAGCCACTCATGTCTATTTCTGGCTCTACGCAACTCGTTGGACACCGAGTAGATCTACGATCTACGTGAGCACGGATCCAGCTCAGGCTTTTTTTGGAGAACACGCTGAAGAAGCAGCCATGCCACATGATGTATCGAAGTTCTAGTACATGTACAATCTGTACTCGTACTGCACTGCCATGCACTGCTCTGTGTCATGCACCGGTACACAGTCCGCGGAGCATGCATGCACTTTCAGCATGCTTTTTCCAGCGTGTACGCATCATTTCATGTGCAGTCATGTGCCATGTGTCGGTCAAACATGCAAATCGGCTATAGTGATGCACCGGATATAGTGATACATTTTCGAAAATCAAAGGGGCACGTTATATCCGATATTTACTGTACAATGTATCTGAAACCAATCCACATGTAGTTGACTATTCTGTCTCATGATTGGCCATTTTGCAATGAAATTTCTAGTCAAGGGAACTCCACTTCGTACCTGCCGTTGTGTAGTATCATGTCAGGCCTAAGCAGGCTCAGCATATAATTTGTATCGCACTCCACATGTTTTGTTAGAAGCAAAGAATCATACAAACGTGCCATGGGTAGAAGCAAGGAAGTAGCAGCACGGTCTATGGAAAATACACATCAGACATAGCAGTTTGTTCTCGCTATGTTTTGTATAATGTAGTCCTGGGTGTTAATTGGTCGCGGTGGAGGTTGTGGAAGGCAAAGAAGTTTCTTTCATGTATTGCAAGTGTGGATACAGCAGTAGAAGAGTGAAAGTAACGTTGAAGTGCAGTTTGCGTTCTTGTGGGAAATAGTGTAGGTTTGATCCGGCAGTGGTGCGGCAGAAGGGGTCCAGGGTGTCCCCCGTGACAATTTTGAAATTAGGGTGCAAAATCCTGCATTCTGGGCACTTTTGGCCGTGGTCGGGCAAAAAAGACCAGCTGCTATGCCCGTGCTATTTTCACCAGTAGTAGGAGCTGGTTTCTGCCAAATTCATTGTTTCAGGTACATGTGCCTGTAGTTGTACCATGGATCACTTTGCTGTATACTGATAGAGAAATCGCTTTTAAACTCTTTCAATACGACTTCAATTTGTTTTGTGTGCATTTCTTTACGGGGTTTCTTCTGCTAGGTGCAAACATTGAATTTCTTTGAGAGTTTCTTCTACACGGTGATCGTGTTGTTCACAGTGGGCTACGTTGATGACGTGTTGCCGTCATCCGTCTTTGCTCGCACTGTCATCCTGGTGGCTATTATGTTTGGAGCTGTCTACATTCCTGCCAAGGTATGCAATACGCCAATAGTGTGTTGGAATACACTCAGTATTGTGCTGCCATGTACAGTAAAACCTGGTTTAAGCGACCACCCCACGGTGCAAGCAACAGCGGTCGTTAAAGCCAGGTGGTCTTTAGCACCAGGTCCCACAGTGTCTGTGTAGAACTGTTGGTGCATGGAAAAACGGTCGTTGAAAGCAGGTGGTCGCTAAACACAGAGGTCGCTTACACCAGGTTTTTACTTTTACTGTATTGGCATACTTGCTACATGTATATGCTCCATCAGTCCATGTGTATCTGTATAGGCTACTGGAACACAATACACGCCTAGGTACATGCTTGCATGCACATGGGTACGTACGTGAGTTTGTGCATGCACATCATCTATACTTGAACTAGGGGTTGAAATGGATTTCACCTCCATGAACCAAGCTAAAAATGAGTATTTTCTCTATTTTTGACTGGGATGGAGAGCCAAGGATTAAAATTGAAAGAAGGACCAAAAGTTTACATGTTATCCGTAGTTTGTTCAACACTAACAGTAACTGTTATAATAGAGACCTAGTTGGAAGGAACATATTAGCACACGAAGAGACGAAGCCAGTTGTAAACCTGATGAGGCCTTTCGTACGATTACTTCTCAAATCAGTACATGGTGATAATGTGATGAAGCACAACGATGCTCATTTGCTGCGCGCCAGCGCGTGAATCTTGAAGCGCTCTGGAATATTCTTACATACTGCATTCAGGCAAGCAGAGGACATGATAATATGTCTTGCTATTGCACTATCGTTTTTCTCAGCTGATGGGTTGTGTGAATCACGCTGGTATCCGGCATTATCGATAATTTTCACGAAACGAAAAAGTTTAGTTACGACCCTCCCCCACCCACCCCACTCACCCCCCTGAACGAAATATAGATTGACTTGACAGCAAGAATGCCTTGATGTCTCACATATCAATACTTTTCAAAACGAAACTCCCCTTGACCCACCCACCCATAAACGAAACTTTTTCTATTCGTGTAAACAGGTCGATAATTATGGGTGGCCCCTAAATGAGTGATCTCTTGGCCAAATTTTGAGCTCTGGGCACCTTCCAAATAGTAAAAAGAAAGCCCAAAAACATGGGTGGAGATTGATAAAAAAAAACGATCAGCAAAATGGCAAGTGGAATGCAGTTAAATACAGTTGGCTCTGGTGGAGTGGTTGAGAATAATTTGGTAATATGTATGGGATACCGACTGTTCACGGAAAACAAGTTCACCGAACGACGTGTAGTCGAAAGACGATTTACAGAATGCATTCCATAGACCAATTCACAGAAAACCTGTTTCACCAACACCAGGTTCAAAGTGAGGCATCACATTGAAAATTGACAGATCGTACACCACACCGAACGATCCTGTCACCGACACTGGCAATATTTTCCACACGTACATAGAAAACTACATGATTATTGTACTTTGGGATACATTCTATCACTATGATGTGCAAAGTTTGGCTGTCTTTTTTCTCTCACTGTGGTGTCTCAAGTACGCTCCGATATGTCTGCGCCAGCTGAGGGATTCCAAAGGAGGGCGGTAGGCGAGATGTCATGTGGCACAGAGATTAATACGTTGGTGGTTTTTCGTTATCGTCAGAAGGAAATGTGGCTGCCAGGACATGTTATTAGCTAAGATGACTCCAAGGTGGCGGTGCTCGTTGAGTGTTGGTATGCTTCGGTTAGTAAGGGAGAAGGTGCAGGGAGGAGGGTCCGTTGAAGAGGAGAATACAACACCTGCTGATTCCTCAGCATTGTTATCTCCCCCCATGGAGAGAGCCCAAGATTCACACGCATGCAGGTCTTCTTGAACTTTAGATTGCAATGTGCTACCCAATGCTGTATCGTCGGCAAATATATACAGGTCAGATTGCACGAACGAGGGCAAGGTGTTGATGTACGTGAGGAATACGGCTGGACCCAATTGGCCAAGTGAGAGCCTTGTAGGACACTAGCAGAAAGAAGATGGGGGTTACTCAGTGAGTCACCGACTCAAACCTGGACATGCCTATCCGTCAAGTAGTCTTAAAACCAACGGATGTTCGAGGTGTTGGCAAATGAGGTGAGTTTAGTGATACGGTCGCAGCGGGAAACTCTATCAAACGCTTTCGCGAAAGCCACGAATACTATGTTGTACGTACGACGCTGGTCCAATGCAGAGTACTAGTATATGTTATGTGTTAGTACAAAAAGCTGGTCAATTGCAGACCGTTTTGGAACCAATCCGAATTGTGACTGGCTGAGGATGCTCTTGTCCATCAGGAAACAAACGAGTTGTTGGTTAACCAGCTTGTCAAAAAGTTTCCCAATACTGGGCAGGATAGAAATCGGACGATAACCTTCAACGGAGTATGACGGTTTGTTCGGTTTGGGGATTGGTGTGACAACAGCAGCTTCCATTGATCAGGGAAGGAATTTGTGCGAATGCAAATGTTGAATAGGTATGCCACAAAGAATTTCAGATTACCAAGGCGGTCTCACACAGAAGAGTGTTGGAAATGGGTCCACCCGAGGACTTATGGACTTTTAGCTATTGTATTTCCTCAAGGACTTGGCCTGGCATAATCTTGTCCAATTGGAACAATTACAATTTTGAACTGCAGTTCTCTTCGTCTGGACGGTGGCGATGGTTTCGTAATCTATTCCTTCATCAGCACGCTCCCTCTTGACCTTTGACTATTCTGTGAAGAAGCTCTGTGGCAGTTCCTTCAGACCACCACTCTCCGAGACATTGTACATGTATGCTTTGACTGACACTGTTACTTTCCTATACTCGGTAGGTTGCACAGTTAACTTCACGGACTTGCTCGTGATCACTTTATTCCCAGCCAAACACAGATAATAAGGGGGACTCCTGTGCCAGGACCTCCCGAAACAACAGGATTTCGTCTCTCTCCGAGAAGCGAGTTCTGGAGACCTCCCACGTTGGCGTTGTTACCTCTCCGGTGCTGGAGGCAGAAGAAGATGAGCTGGCTGGCGAGCGGTGCTGAGCAACAGCAGGCTGTTCCGCCGGGGAACCTGGCAAAAAAACGAGGTCACTCATGATGACAGACAGCTAGTCCAGCTTGACGCGACAACAAGCAAAGTGAAAGAGGAAGAGGCCTTTCCTCCACACACGCGTGGCTTTGAACTTCCGCGACAGTACAAAAATTATCCCAGGATCCCGTCAAAAACCTGTCAAAACTCACGCAAAAATGCTGATAAACCAGATATCGTCAAGCCTCACGCTATTTTCGACCAAATAAGGTTTCAACGCAGAACGTTATCGTCATTTCCCTGGTCCGGGGTAGATAGCGTCGAAAATAGCGTTAGCGTTTTTTTTGCTAAGGGTACCTAATTAGGCCTCCGCGGAATGTGCCGGCATAATTTCGGGAATTATCGGTGTGATTTTTCAAACGGGAATTATTGGCAATTTTTGTGGAATAATCGGTAAAATTTCAGCAATTTTTTCCATTTATAACACCCTGATTTGTACCAAAAAGCTTGTGATCCTGAAGTTTATCACCCGGTATTTCAAAAAAGAAAGAAAAAGAAACTTCCAGCCGAGTTTCACGGGAACCGTGATTTTTGCCCGTAAAAGTGGCAAAAAAACCCGTACGTGGTACGGTATCTGCAAAAAAGGGAAGAAAAAAAGCATTATTGTGAGAATTATTGGTGGAATTACGGGAATAATCGGTCGAAATTTTGAGCAATGCTCAAAGGAATTATCGGTAAAAATACGAGCATATTCCGCGGAGGCCTATGCCTAATACCTCGCACAGTTGAGGGATTGCACAAAATTGGCAGATCCCTCCGTGTTCACCATCTCTCCCTTCTTGGCGAATACAGATAGACTCTCGTGCACACATAGCTCGCCGAGGTAGCTGGAGATTCTGTAGAAGGTGCCGCCATCTTCCTCGAACTTGTGCAGGATATAAGCGGCATCGGCCTCTTCGAGTTCACCGTAATCAGAGAGCTTGTTATTGTTTGCAACAATTGGACAGTGCATGGGTGTGTTATACCATTTGTGTGTGTGTGTGTGTGTGTATGTGTGTGTATGTGTGTGTGTGTGTGCACGTGCATGGGTGCGTTATACCATGCACGTCTGTGTGTCTGTACCTATATTATGCCGCTCTAGGTAGCCGATATCTATCAACTTGTACAAGAGCAGTCGGCATTCAGTGGTCACTTCTCTGGTTTTAGCAAGGAAGAGCTGCGCGATGGCTACAGTCATGTTGTGGTGTGTGGAGTGTGGCGCTCGGCACATCTATGCAACTTTGTGCGTCGCCTGCTAGCGCTGGGAGGCGGAAAGGAAATGTCCCGGGCCAAAGTAGGTGCTTTTCTTTATCCGAAACGTTTGTGAATGTCAAGGTGGCTGCGTACTGCAGCGACATCTTCTGATGATTGCTGGGTGCTTTGACTGCGTTCAGTAGTTCTGGATAACACTGATTGGAAGTAGGTGCTTTGTATTCCCTGTCTATTCCATGCATTCAAGTTTGTATTTGTGGATGGGCTTGTTTCTGTATCCATTCCTCCCTCTCTGCTCTTTGCACAGGTTGTTGTTTTGGGCAAAGCCGAGCCGGATGAAGTGCTGCTGAATCTGCTACACGATCCTCTCTATTTGCAACGGGTTGTGTATGTCAAGGTGAGCAGAACAGTCTGTCTGTCAGACTCTCATGAAAACCTTGAACTTTTTCCCTTTCCCTTTGTTTTGTAGACTTCTTAGGGTTTCATTGTGGCTCTGAGACCTCTCTAGCCTATCGTAATGTGACTTTCTGGATCCCTTCCTCTGGATAGCCAAATTCTTTTTGTTATCTACAATGATGATTTCCCAGGTCATTGTGTGTGTGTCAAAATAAAGGAGGAAAAGACCAAAAAGTAGAGATTCGCTGGCCAGAAAAAAACCTTCAATAGCTTTGTGGTGTAGACCAGGCTGAATAGTGGAGGTCAATTCTTCAGCCTTGCAAGCTGTTGAATGGTGCAATCCCAGCACAAATTGCTATGGCTCCTGCTGTAGCATCGCTATCATCGCCTCCGGCGATGGGTGTCAAAATATCAAGGTGCGTATGTGACATTGTGTGTGTGTGTGTGTGTGTATGTGTGCGTGTTTGCGTGTGTACGTGTGTGTGTGTGTGTGTGGTGTGTGTACGTGTGTGTACGTGTGTGTACATGTATATGTGGACTGCGTGCATGTGTGGATGTTTTTTTCACCAGGGATCAGTTCTTCACGTGCCAGACTGTCGCCGCGCTTGTCTGAACAAGGCACGTGCTGTCTTCATACTCTCCGACAATCACAAGGCGGCGCCAAACAAAATGGATGCCGAAGTGATCATGAGAGCTGTGGTAAGCTCTTGCTAGAGCCTTGTTTGCCCTCCACTAAACTTGAGTCCCTCGAGTGCAGCGCCGTGGGCTGCCCACACGCAAAGGATCTCAGTCTGTACTAGTACTAGTAGTTCATGTAGCATGCATGAAAATACTTTGGATACATTGCAAGCATGTTGGCATTCTGGCTCAGGCTGGCTGGCAGTTAGTGTGATTAATTGACAGCCCTGTCAGGTGTGTTAGCCAAGCCCCTGGTGTCACAGCTGTTGCCCCAGCTGATGCTCAGGCTGTTTGAACTTGTTTCATGTTAACGTATGCTATACTATGTTTGTGATCTCTGCAGGCTATCCACCACTATGATCCAATGTCTCGCATTCTTGTCAAGCTACAGATGCCACAAAACCTCTTTCACCTTACCTGGGGCGGTAGGTTGGATCTTTATCAGCGAGTTTCCTGAATTTCATTTTTGTTCAAAAACGTCACACCATTGGCTGGCCCAGAAATGCAAAACACGCTATGTACCATAATCCTCTTTCTCTTGCTAGCTGTGCTGCTGCGTGCATCCAACTGTTTTGCAATTTCTTTCTTCCTTGTTGCAATTACTCGGCGAGATTTGAAATTTCTAAAGTTCCGCAGTCGCAGGAGATCCTGAGCCGTCACCATGAGCTCCGTGCCATCACTTTCCGATCTCCGCCAACTCAAAGTCGACGGAGTTGAAACTCGACTGCGAGAACTGGGGCTTTCTTGCTCAGGCAATTTTAGAGCCCAGGTGAGCCGTCTGCATGAGCATTTGTCGGCCCAGGCAAGAAACAAAGCTAAGTCTACGAGCCAGGTCGCAAAAAAGACCACGCGTCGGCGGGCTAGTCCTGCAGTCCCGGCCACTCAAAGCCCCGCGGCCGCGACCCAGCCTGACTCGTCGCCCGCGTTCACGTCGCAGCAATCTGCCGAGATCTCTCGGGTCGTGCAAGATGCAGTGGCGTCCTGCATGACGTCATTGACAACTTCGATGGGTCTACCGGTGGTACCTCCACATGCACAGCCAACTGTAGCAGCAGCAACAGCAGCACAGCGGGCTGGTCCAGTCTCTGGTGATGTTGTGGTGCCTGACTCTGAGCCTGAATATGTCCAGCCTTCACTGGCTTCAGCACTAAGACCAGACCAGGAGAGTCTCTTCCTGGACGGCGATTTGCTCGCCCCAGAGCGTCCACCATCCATCCCATTACCTGCCCTCAGCGACCATCTCACGGACAAGATTATCAAACGTGAGTACGTTGATTTTGGTAGGGTACTGGGAGAGCTGGCTTTTGATACGAGCATGGGTCCGGACAGTGGGTTCACCCTGCAGGGGACGGGGGACCACATCACCCTTGTGCCATCTGCCATGTCGTCGTCATCCCGTCTAAAGAAAGTTGTAGACTTGACATCGTGGTTGGAGGCGTTCTCAGCCTTCGCCCAAGTAGCCCTCCACCACGACCCCGGCAGAGGTCCGGAATTATTCAAGTACCAAAGCACAATCGTGAAAGCGGCCGCACGCTATACATTCGGTGCGTGGTCTGGCTTCGACATGTCGTTCCGTGCAAGAGCTGCACGCAGCAAATCTAGCCTTGCCACGTCAGATCCGGAACTCTGGTCGGAGTGGTTTACAAACTCCATCCTGCCTCCCTGCCGTCACTGCAACCGGCAAGGTCATTTAACAGTTCGCTGCCCCCGCGCCCGTAGCCTAGCTTCACTGTCTGACGGGCCAGCAGCCAAACGCCCCTTTCCGGCACAGCGGTCAGGGGCTACCGCTCACCCAAACGCCCCAGCTGTCTGCCGCGACTACAACCAAGGCCGCTGCCAACGCGCAGCCTGTCGCTACGGCCACCAGTGCAGCACATGCTTTGGCAGCCACCCCGCCAAGTCATGCCCAGGAAAGCCAGCCGCCGCCAGCCGCGACCAATAGCTCGCAGTTGCCCAGCTTGGAGACTCGGTCACTCCAGTCACTCACCGGTAACTCTACACTCACCCAGGCCAATAGCACTCACACACTCTGCCCAGCTGCTCACATCTCTCCTACACGCACCCTCGCTCACGAGCCAATCCATTTGCACACGCCTGTAACCCCCATTAACGTTTCTTACCTGCAGGACGCTTTGTGTCAGCATCCTGATCCGGCTTTTGCCTCATTCGTAATACATTCTTTGTCTTACGGGTTCGATATTGGGTTTGCTGGTCCCCGTACCTTCCGAGTCTCTCGTAATCTCAAATCAGCGATTGAGCACCCTGACATTGTCGATGCTGCCATCGGTCGTGAAATTGCCGCAGGTCGCATGGCCGGTCCCTACCAAGAGCCCCCCTTCACACTTACACAGGTCTCCGGTTTGGGTGTGGTTCCCAAGAAGTCACGGTCGGTGCAAAAATGGCGCTTGATTATGCATCTGTCAGCACCACAGGGCCACTCAGTGAACGATGGTATCCCTGTCGACAAATTCTCTGTACAGTACTGTTCGGTCGACGACGGCGTAAATCTCGCACGGTCCCTAGGCCGTGGCTGCCATCTGTGGAAGGTCGACCTCCAAGACGCATTTCGCATTTGTCCAGTACGGAAAGAGGACTGGGAACTATTATGCCTGTTCTGGCGCGGGCAATATTACGTGGACAAATGCCTACCCTTCGGCCTTCGCTCATCACCGTCGCTGTTTAACAAAGTCGCAGACGCCCTCCAGTGGGTCATGTCGCACAACTTCGACGTAGCCCCAGTCATCCACTACTTAGACGACTACCTTGGTGGAGCGACGGACTCTATCGGCGCACAGCACCAGCTTGACCGTGCCCTGGTAGCCTGCCACGACTTAGGCTTCCCGGTCAATCCAAAAAAGGTGGAAGGCCCTAGTACAACCCTGACATTCCTCGGTGCCATGCTGGACACAGAGCGCTTCGAAATCCGCCTCCCATCCGACAAGTTAGAAGACCTTCTCATTGCCCTCAAGGCTTGGCAACATACCCGCCCTACCGCCCGCAAGTCTGAATTGTTGTCCCTGATAGGTCACCTCAGCTTTGCCTGCAAGGCGGTCCCTGCGGGCCGCATGTTTCTGCGCCGCCTCATTGATCTCAGCACGACGGTCCCGCATCCAAACGATTACATCAGAATCACAGAAGACGCCAAAGCAGACATCCAGTGGTGGCTTGACTTCCTCCCTGCCTGGAATGGCGTCGCCTTCTTCCTAGAACCCACGTGGTCAGCCGCCGCCGATATGGACCTCTACACGGACGCATCTAGAGCCATCGGCTATGGTGCTTTCTTCGCCGGCCGGTGGCTCCAACACCGGTGGCAGAGGCACCAATCCCAGAGATCCATCGCGTGGATGGAGCTCTTTGCCATCGTGGCCGCAGCATCCACATGGGCACCGCAGCTGCATCTGAAGCGCATCCGCTTCCACTGCGACAACCGTAGCGTATGCGACATCTGGCTCCGCTCACGCACAAAGTGCCCCGACTTAATGGCGCTGGTACGCACTTTGTTTGCCATTGCTGCCCGACACAACTTTCACGTCATAGTCTCCCACATCCCCGGCACTGACAATGCGATTGCTGACTCTCTGTCTCGGTTTCAGATGGCCCGATTTCGCCGACTGGCACCCACAGCAGAAGACACGCCATCTCCGGTGCCCGAGAGCACCTACTCCCTCTGATGTTGGAGGGTCAGGCCTACCAGTGGCTAGGCCTGTCAGCGTCCACACGTGCCACATACGCGACAGCCTGGAAACGACTGCACCAATTCTGCCAACTAGTCGGCACCAAGGTGATTACAGACACCATCATGCTGGCGTTTGTAGCCTACCTGGCGCGTCAACATGCCGCGTCAACCGTCCGCCTGTATGTGTCGGCGATCCGGGCAATTGCCAAAGAAAACGGCAAAGATCTCTCGTCGCGAAGAGTGGACCTCGCAGTTCAAGGAGTGGCACGTGCACAGGCCAACCGAACTAAAAACGCCAGTAAGCCAATCCTCCTGCCCCACATGGCAGCTATGCGCAGGGCCCTGATACGGTCTAACCTCAACGCGACCGACCGAGCCATGGTATGGGCAGCTATTTGCCTGGGCTTCTTTGCGTGTCTCCGGGCAAGTGAGTACACTTCCACAACCGCCACGACCATGTCAGACGGTGGCCTCCGAACAGAAGACCTCTCCATCACGCCGCAGGCAATACAGGTCACAATCAAGAAGTCCAAGACCGACCAACTCGGCAAGGGTCACTCCGTCCGGCTCACAACCACCAACTCAACGGTTTGCCCGGTCAAAGCCATGCATACCTATCTATCAAGACGCCCCAACCTGCCCAATAGACCACTGTTCGTTGACAGCTGTGGCAAGTTCCTAACTGCACCAAGACTCACCCGTCTAATCCGTCAGCTCCTGAGCAGCGCAGGGTACCCACCTATCCAGTATTCACTGCACGGCCTCAGAGCCGGAGCCGCAACCACAGGAGCAATGAGCGGCTTCACCGAATCCGAGATCATGAAACTCGGCAGATGGCGAAGTGCCTGCTACAAGAACTATGTACGCTGTGGAAAGTAACTGTTCGCCGTCCGCAGGCGCGCAAGCGCGCACAGCCACACCCACATACACGCACCCGCAGACACATACACACGCACGCACACACACCCACGCATGCACACACACATGCATGCACGCGTACACGCACCCACAGTCTGACACCGCACAAGCATGCATGCAGGTACACACGCTGCGCACACGCTGGTACGCCCATTCGCGGACGTATGCACTCACGTTCTAGCACTGACTGTGCACGCACGCCTCTGATACTTATGATAAGTTATCTGCACCACTCTGTTGCTGTGCTATAGCTCCCACCTAGCGGTGTGGGACACCCCATGCTATGGCGGTGTGGGACACCCCAGACCATGGCGGTGTGGGACACCCCATGCCATGGCGGTGTGGGACACCCCATGCCATGGCGGTGTGGGACACCCCATGCCATGGCGGTGTGGGACACCCCATGCCATGGCGGTGTGGGACACCCCATGTGTGCACGCACGCTCCGACTACATGCGATTCAAACCCTTCTCGGTGTCACTAAGGGAAAACAAACATGCGAAGGGCACGCATTTGAACTACGTACATGTAGCTGAAGCGCTTGAATACCACACTAAGGTCATTCGGCTGACCAACGCGGAATTTGGGGGCATTCGGCGGCTTGGTCTGATTCCTAGCTTGTTGGTAACCGGCTTGAGGTTTCCAAGGTTGCTATGACAACGTGCAGTCATGCGCAGGGCCACCCAACATGCGTTGGGGGCCCAGGAAAGACAGAAACGCGTTGCTAGGCAACAGCAAAAGCGCTCAGCGAGTATCACGCTACTCATGCAGCACGCACGCTGGCTTAGGGTATCACGCTACCCTTGCGCTGCGGGGTACCACATTGCCCCTCGCTGGAATCAGACCCGCGCCCCGGATACCTTGCGCTGGCCTCCTGACGGCCAAACTCAACCAACTTGCGCGCTGTGACTGGGGTTGTGCATGCCTTAACAACATAATGTGGCCCAGGTCGGCAGACTTTCAATTAGCCAAGCGAGCTACTCAGGCCAGGGCGCATGATCACTATTCGCAGCACTTATCGTCCATGCAGCAGTCGGGTTAAAATCGGTTGTGGCGACAAACGCGATTAGGCCGGCTGCAGGGACGCCGTAATGTCGCACTCGCCCCAGCACCATTCAAACAGTTCCCTTTGGCAGTTCACGGCACGAACTTCAACAAAGCCCCGTGAATGCGTACTAGGGGAAGGCTAGACAGCATGTCTCTAGACATCAATAGGCATCGTATGAAAAGCCAGTCAATAGCACTAAAGAGCGAAAGCCTTTGTCACGGTTCGGTTTCACTCGCGCACCGGGCCCGAGCTGCCAGCGCAAACAAATGCCGGGCGCGAGCTGGCAGCACGAACAAACACCGTACTCACACGAGACCGCTGGGCCAACGGATGGCCACAGCCATCAAAAACAGGAACAAACCCATCCACGGCTCTTTCTCTTGCTAGCTGTGCTGCTGCGTGCATCCAACTGTTTTGCAATTTCTCCCTCCCACCCACGCCTCTTGATCTGTCCTAGCTCACTATTCTGGACAAATATTAATTCAATTGCAATGAAGCGATTCAATTGCAATGAAGCGCCGGGGGCCGGCGGGGGCATTCGGCGGCTTGGTCTGATTCCTAGCTTGTTGGTAACCGGCTTGAGGTTTCCAAGGTTGCTATGACAACGTGCAGTCATGCGCAGGGCCACCCAACATGCGTTGGGGGCCCAGGAAAGACAGAAACGCGTTGCTAGGCAACAGCAAAAGCGCTCAGCGAGTATCACGCTACTCATGCAGCACGCACGCTGGCTTAGGGTATCACGCTACCCTTGCGCTGCGGGGTACCACATTGCCCCTCGCTGGAATCAGACCCGCGCCCCGAATACCTTGCGCTGGCCTCCTGACGGCCAAACTCAACCAACTTGCGCGCTGTGACTGGGGTTGTGCATGCCTTAACAACATAATGTGGCCCAGGTCGGCAGACTTTCAATTAGCCAAGCGAGCTACTCAGGCCAGGGCGCATGATCACTATTCGCAGCACTTATCGTCCATGCAGCAGTCGGGTTAATCAAGAGTACATAACCCCCCAAGAGTGTGCAACTCCCACATACCCTGCTGTCCCGACAGAATTTCAAGTTGATAAATATGGTGGTAAAGACACACCTGGCAATATGGCGGTAAACACACGCCTGCCCACACATGCTCTCTAGGCTGCAAAGTTCTGGCACAGAGCTCTCCTTCTCACCACTTCTCTCCAGAATTTAAAGTTGACAAATTTTATGATGCAATGCTCCTTGCACCAGTGATTTACAACATGTGTACGGGTGTCAAGCATCACACGTTTTTCTTTCACACGTTTTTCTTTGCAATAATTTGTACAGCATCAGATGGGCTTTGGTCCACCACAGGTAACGGATTCGTCTGATAATCCGTGTACGGTGCTTTTTTTTGCATCATATAAATGACGTCAACTTGAAATTCTGTCGGGACAGCACCCATAGTCGAGTTGCACACTCGGGGGGGGGTATGTACTCTCGACCATAATAGAATGATGAAACAAGCTATGTACCATATAGACTGATGAAACAAGCTATGTAGAGTGGACGGTTCGATACCGGAACACCTTGAGAGCCAAATTTGTATAGACCCAAACCGATCATCAGCGTTGATTTTTCACTCGAAAAATGTTTGTGGAAGGAAACTGGCATGTTGAAGTCTGCTCTGGGGCCAGAGTCAATCGAACTGAGCCACTCCTTTGTGTTGACCCATTGCCTCCAAGTTGCCCAATTTTTCGCTTCAAAAAAGTTCAAATCAGAGGTGGCTCCAAACCGGACACGTTTTAGAGTGCACGTCAAATTCACTCTGGGTCTGAAATTAGGTAATTGCTATCGCTCCACGACAGCCAGTACAGAGTAACAATAAGCCTTGTGTGTGCTTCCATTAGCTTTGATTGGTATGCAGTGCTTTATTGGCGAGATGCGAGCCGATGTTTACCTGCGACAAGAAGTTGATTTTTCGAAAGTCGTAAAACTCAAGTCGCAGTGCGAAGCAACACGTCAAAAACTCACCTGCTTGGTATGGCGCTTCTGGTCATCGCAGAGCCATGAAATTTTGGCTCGGAGTATAACACATCGTAGTCTCACTGTGGCATATGTTTTCTAATCAAAATACCAAGAGAGAAAGTGAATATTGAGTCCGTTCCGGTTTGCAACCTGTGTCCTATTTGAAACCGTCGCCTCTACCTCATAGAATGATGAAACAAGCTATGTACCATAATAGAATGATGAAACAAGCTATGCACCATATAGACTGATGAAACAAGCTATGTACCATAATACACACGGAAAGTTGGGTGTGGTCCTCGAAAGAGTGCTCAATGCACCGGGGTGCAGAGCTTCATACAAAAGGAATAGAATACGAAGCTTGGGTTGGCTGTGACTCCGAGTTTCACGCCTATGGCGATCATCAGACATCATCATGCTGTCTGATGATCGCCATAGGCGTGAAACCCGGAGTCACAGCCAACCCAAGCTTCGTATTCTATTCCTTTTGTATGTACCATAATAGACTGATGAAACAAGCTATGTACCTCATAGACAGATGACTGCAGTACCGGAGACCCGTGGACATGTGCAGCTTCATCATTAGGCATGCACATACCGGTAATAGTTATTGTGCGTTCCGTCACTACCGTATTAACCCCATTGGAACAGCATTGCAGCAATGGTGTGCTACGATGAGGATTTGCTCCAGCACCTGCTTAAAAAATAAATTAAAAAAATTTCACGGTTCGCGTGAGACTCGGCTGGAAGCCGAGTTTTCCGCATCCGCCGTGGGAACGCCACCACCCTCTAGGATCAAAGCACCTGCTTGTTACAGTACAATGTACGTGCTTGTTATGTGATGTTGTATGCATGCGCAGGTGTTGAGCAAGTGGTTTGCGTGGATGAACTGAAGATGGGGCTACTCGCTCAGAGCTGCCTTTGCCCAGGCTTTTCCACTCTGCTGTACACGATAGGATGTCCGTACATTGGCAGCACGGGTGAGTTGGGCTATTTGATGTTTTTTTTAATAATGTTGTCGTTTGCTGCATGGCGGTAAGAGCACACTGGTACGTACACCGACGTAGTGCACATATTTCTTGTGTTTGTGTTGGCTGTGATTGTTGGAGTATGGTCGCATGCATGTCTTTGATTTGAGTGTCTGATGCTTACTTGCTGGGCTGCAGGATACCATGCGGATCAACGTGAAAAGGAGTTTGTATATGGGGCTGATCAGGTAGGCTTTGCATAGAGAGAGAGAGAGAGAGAGAGAGAGAGAGAGAGAGAGAGAGAGAGAGAGAGAGAGAGAGAGAGAGAGAGAGAGAGAGAGAGAGAGAGAGAGAGAGAGAGAGAGAGAGAGAGAGAGAGAGAGAGAGAGAGAGAGAGAGAGAGAGAGAGAGAGCGGGAGAGAGAGGGAGAGAGAGAGAGAGAGAGAGAGAGAGAGAGAGAGAGAGAGAGAGAGAGAGAGAGAGAGGGAGGAGAGAGAGAGAGAGAGAGAGAGAGAGAGAGAGAGAGAGAGAGAGAGAGCGTGTGTGTGTGTGTGTGTGTTTTAAAAGATCTCCGTCAGATTTCCCACAATGACTTCATGGATCCCTTTTGACGGCCCTGGTACTAAATTTTTGGATGGTCCGAATCTGGTTTCTACAACTAGCCTTGCCGATTGGATTCATATCAATTTGGAAACTGAAGTTTGATGTGATTGCTGAAGTAGACCACAATAATTATTATTGACAGTATGTACAGGCACCAGTAGTACACTTAGCTATACTGCACTCTGCTGCTGACTGCCTCACCGTCATAGTGATGTGATAGTCAGTCACCCGAGGGCACAGTATTGTATAGTGGAGCCAGGGTAGCGAGCCAAACTTACCATACATAGTAACCCAGCCTGTTGACAACTTCTTCCGTTCGTCTACTGCAGTTGCACTCGGTGAAATCTGATCCCACTTGCAAAACTGGCGCCCTGTGCCAGTTCCGACTACATCATTGCATTTGTACATGTGTACATCCAGCCGCATTCGTACTTCTGCCAGGGCGTCATGGGCTGTGCATATTGAGGTGCCAAATATGCACTCTGGGTCGGATTTCACCGAGCGCAACTGTACAATAAAACTGTATGAATGAATATGGCCTCTTCTGTTCTTTGCAGGAATTGTATGTTGAGAATCCGCCTGACCACTTCATTGGTAGATCTTTCACTAGCCTATCATCTGAAATATTTCGAAGCTACTCGGCGATCTTGCTAGCTGTAGCTACTCCCAATGTTGACTCCGCTCAGGTCAGTTCGTGTTGTACTAGAGCTTTAGCTTCAAGGAATTCCAACACATTCATGCACTCTTATTTTTAGGTGGGTTTTAAAGCAGGATTCACAGAAGCATTTTTGCCATGCATTGCGCAATGCGATGGCCGTGAAACCGGGATATCCTGAAATCGTAACGCCATTGGTCGCTAAAACAGGCTGGGAACATGCAACGGAAACACTACACCACGTGATGTGAGTTTTCACCGTTGACGGACCCGATAGAACGGGTATCCAGAGTTTAACACTTCTGGGAGCCAATGTGCTCTTGCTTGTATCTAGGTACGAGAATGCCAGGGTTGCGTACACCCCGCATTGAGCTTTGACGCACGTCAGCACGGCACAGTCGCATCACACCACTCATCACATGATCACTCATCAGATCATGCATCACATCACAAACAATGCTCTGTGAATCCTGCTGACGAGTCATTCGTGGATGTCTCATTGCTACATTCGTAATTAGTTTTTCACCAGGAACGGTGTTATTCTCTTAACTCTTGCAGTTATACGTGTGTCACTGTGGCATTGCAAGGTGTGCGGATGTGGCTTTCTGCTACATCAGTACACTCAACCATCGTTGTGCTGTGCTGTGCTTGCTGGTGACTGCTGTGCCTTCTAGGGTAGACTTGATCTAATGATCAATCCAAGGAATTACAAATTTACCGGTGATGAACAGCTTATCCTCCTGGCAAGATCAAGTGATGTAGCCACCGCCATCAGCCGTTCAACACCTCGTGCATCTGCCCAGGTAAAGACCTAGTAAAAAAACATGTTGTTGATGGTGTTGTCAGTGGGTATTGTGTCAGTCAAGTCCACAGGTCTTGATCACTTCACAGCTAACTGCATGGCCAGCTGGCACTGTTTGTATTTGTGTCTGCTTATTTTCTTCGCAAGATTAAGTGAATGCTATACTGAATCGCTCAGTGTGGCACACATGCTATCAACTTCTCTGCTGAGTATTGGAAAGAGCATGCTGAACTTTAAGAAGGAAACCAGTTATACGTCCCGTGTTGCCGCTCTTGCATTCTCTCTCTCTCTCTCTCTCTCTCTCTCTCTTTCCTCACTTGCTATGTGTGTGTTGATAGAGGCGAGGCACTCCACTAGCAGCAACAGTAGCCAATACCAGCGATGATGAGAGAACCCCGCTAATCATTCCACAACCTACCAATGTAAGCACAGTCGTATGGCAAACAGAGTGCTGTGTTCTTCTACTACACATCACAGTCATGCCTTCACCTGATATCCCATTTTGTATACAATGTACATGTCATGTACATGTAGGCAACGTTTGAAGTTGTGCCTGTACGTGTTTTTGGTATTGAACTGGCCTTAGTGAGTGAGTGAGTGAGTGGGTGAGTGAGTGAGTGAGTGAGTGAGTGAGTATCTACCGTACATGCTGCACTGTAGCTTGCGTTACAGTATGTGTTGTACCTTTGTACAAAATGCAGGTGTAGTGGTTTGAACTGCTGTTTCAAAAAAAAGTCGAAAATGTCAGAATCTTCATGAAGTTTGAAGGATTAAAAAGGGAAATCTCATCTGGAAGACTTCCAGAATGGCGATGAACATAATAATATCACGT
The DNA here is from genome assembly GCF_964019385.1 of Sycon ciliatum. Taxonomy (NCBI): domain Eukaryota; kingdom Metazoa; phylum Porifera; class Calcarea; order Leucosolenida; family Sycettidae; genus Sycon; species Sycon ciliatum. The sequence continues at coordinate 89,882,507 of NC_088643.1, forward strand.
GCATCCCTAGGAGTTATTACAATGACCTCCTAGGGATGCACAATTGCACATGTATGTGTACACTTTGTGAGCATTATGACACAAGCTTCAGTCTTAGTGTTACCGTCATTGCTCGCCGGTGGACTGCAAATGATAGCATAGAGCTGGTAGGTGACTGCTTTATGTATAGTATACTGTACAACCTGTCCTCTGTTCAGCCTTTAGAGCACTGCTTGCCTTTAGAGCACTGCTTGCCTTTAGAGCACTGCTTGCGTTGACGCCTTTATGGCACTCTTCCTATCTTCTTAGGGTATCTGATTTTGTCTCTGTTTATTTCTTTTTTCTTTTCTGCAAACTGAAGGGAATACAAGGGTCAACAGTAGTTGATGGTCGATCACATCGCCTCCGTGCTCCTAATAATCACCAGTCGACTGGACGAAATCCTCAGCTCAGTCGTCAAGCGTCAATACCATTGACAACCACTGGTGCACAGCAAGTTGCTACTGCTGTGTGCGACCCAATCATGAATGGACAGTCGCGCTCTTTCATCAAGCATCTAGTGGTAGGTGTTTACTCTATGCTCCTCTCAGTTACATTATACATGTATAGGATACTGGCTGTGTGAAATTGGCCATGCAGGTGAAATTGAATCAAGTTCAGAAGAATCCATGTTTGTGTGGAGAGTAGCAGCACTGGTGAAAGGTGTAAGGTGGTGGGAGAGAGGGAGAGAAGTGGAGAGCTATGCCTCTGTGTGTGTGTGTGTGTGTGTGTGTGTGTGTGTGTTTGTGTGTGTGTGTGCGTGCGTGCGTGTGTGTGTGGATGAAAATCTGTGGGTGCACAACCAGTGCATTTTCAGATTTGCGTGCTTCTCTTGCGACAGGCGTATACATGGTACATGGTGTGTGTGTGTGTGTGTTTGTGTGTGTGTGTGTGTGTGTGTGTTTGTGTGTGTGTGTGTGTGTGTGTGTGTGTGTGTGTGTGTGTGTGTGTGTGTGTGTGTGTGTGTGTGTGTGTGTGTGTCTGTGTGTGTGTGTGTGTTCTGCTATTAAACGGGTATGCTCTGGCTAACACATTCATATACGTACACTGTTTGCCTGTATGTAGGGCACAGGTTCAACACCAGCTCATGTGTCGCATGGGCGTAGAACATCAGAGGAACATACCAGCTCAGATGAGGCCGATGGAGGAATACACATGTCCTGGGAATATGTGTGCAGTGGAAAGCCTAGACATGTACGTATAACTGAAACAAGGCCGTTATGGTCACCCCCGTGTTGTCATTTTGGTCTAGTCGGTGGCCTGTTTTTCTCAGCCCATGTTGTGTTCCTGGTGTTCTGAATTTTTCTTCTCTGTATTACTGTATGCCTTAGTAGCATGTACACTACTGATCATGCAGCTCATCATGATCGTTCAGCCTGGCCTTCTTCCCTGTTTGTCATATGACAGATTGACCTTGCAGAACGGCCGTGGTCGTTGAAAGATCACGTCATACTTTGTGACAACAGTGATGGCTTCCCGCGCAATATTGGCTTCTTCCTTGCACCGCTGCGGGCTCAGCACCTGGCAAATCACATGCCAGTAGGTAAGCAAGACAAGTAGTGAGGAGCATCGTTGTTACTTGTCAGGGTGTAATGGATTAGACTAATCACATATCCACACCTGACAGATGCCTTGAAAATGCCTCTTTGTGACCAGGCAAGTGCAAGTCGAAATATCTCTTTTGGCTGGGGTATTTGAATGCTCTTTCATGTAATATAGGCCCCAGCATTTGAAAAGCACTTTTTGTGATTGGTGGGAGCAGCAATTACTTGGAATGCCCAAAAGGTGCCCCCAGACCGACGTGAAAACAAGCAGAGTAGGAACGTTGTAATGAGAAGTGCTCATGCGGTGTTCATCTTGGGAGAACCACAGAGAAATGTTCATGAGTCTTCGAGGAGGACAGGTTCTGTTGTGAGAAAAGCAAATTACGACTTTGCACGTATTTATTCGTGAATTTTTGTCTATTGGCTTCATTGTGCGAGATTGACTGCATTGCTTCTTCCTTCTTACCTGCTTCTTGCTTGTCACAGCTTCTTACCTCGAAGTAGTGAACTTTATTATTGTAAACCTGTGGAGTGTGGATGGCATTTTCGGTTTCACGTTTTTCCCTTCTGTTGTATGTTTACATCGGTGAACATGCCTTAAAGGCGGTACAACTATTTCTGGGTTTGTGAACAATATTGCTTGGTTGATTCCTTTTGTCCTGACAGTGGTGTTGAACCCATCTCTACCATCATCTGACCAATGGAAGATGCTTTCTTCATTCCGTGAGGTAGGGACCCTGTAATTAAGTATCCGTATTAGGATTGCTGTTGGTTGTCTAGTGTTGGCGGTATAAATGGTACTTCAAGTAATTGCTGTCTTCCAAGTGCAATGTACTCGTACAAGTATCTGACACCTGTACTGTGTATGCATGTGGTTGAACAACTGTAGATACACGTTAGTAGTACAATGTTCTTTCTTGTCGTCATGATTCTCGTGCAGGTATACTTCATTCAGGGTAGCCCACTGGAGGCTGGAGATTTAAAACGGGCTGCAATCGCTACTGCTAGCTATGCTGTGATGGTCTCAGACAACACGATCGACTCACTCGAGTAAGTATGAACTCGAATACGTGTTGCCTAAGTCTGTCTGTCTGTCTGCCTGCCTGCCTGCCTGCCTGCCTGCCTGCCTGCCTGCCTGCCTGCCTGCCTGCCTGCCTGCCTGCCTGCCTGCCTGCCTGCCTGCCTGCCTGCCTGCCTGCCTGCCTGCCTGTCTGTCTTTCTGTCTGCCTGTCTGTATTTGTCTGTGTGTGCTTGGTGTAAGTTATGTTTGTGTATGTGCTGGGTATCTTGGGACCACATGTGGTCTTTAATAGAGCACTCTGTTGTTCTTGCAGGTTTTTAGAACATATATGTACATGCACTATCTTCTTGTCCACTTGTCACTAGGTTGTGCTTAGGAGTGTTGTGACGCTGCCCTGTGTTCTGTGTAGAGACCCGGAGAATACAGTAGATGCTATCTCTCTACTTGCTGCACACAACTTTCATTCACTGGCCAGACCCAATTGCTTCACAATTAATGAGGTATGTAGACAAAGTTATGAATTACATTCGGTCTTGGGCATAATGGCATCGATAATAGAGAGGTTCCGCATAACGTAATTACGTTAGTAAAAAACGTAGTCGATCTACGGAAAGTCTTACGTAAACTGCATGCGCATCTGCGTTCCGCCATACGGAGTTTTCAAATCACGTAGCTGCCCTTGGCAACTCCGAACGCGGCAGTGTACGACCAGATCGACCTGGGGAGAGAGTCATAAATTTGTACCCCAATCCACTTACGGACCAGCTACGTTATCAGAGCCCTATCTACGTACTCTACGTAGACAACTTTCCGTAAGTGAAGTGCAAACTCGCGAATTCACGGGTTTTTCCCGCCCACTAACGTAAAGTTGCTCAACTCTACGTAGTGCGGAACCTCTCTAGTAGTGACATTCCGTAACGATGGAAAAAAATGTTGCCCGCAACAGTGCTTCAAGTACAGCCCGCGACATATTGCAGATACAGTCATTGTAAAGACCTATTTTCCATTGCCTGCTGTGGCGTTACATGCACTGGACTTTGGGCACTTTGAAATATTCTTTAGTAAGTACAGTAATGTTGGGCACCGAAAAACGGAGCAAATCATCCGGGGGGGGGGGGGGGGGGGGGGGTGGCTTGCTCAAGCATTTGAAACGATGAGTTCCATCTCGTTGGCAGTCTTGGACAACCTTCAACGTTTACTTGGATCCCAGCACACACTGATTCTCATGCAGCTGATTCATTTTCAATGGGGAATGCTTGAAGTACTAAACCTTCTAGTAGTAGAATCTTTACTCACATGTTGCATTCCACGAGTAATCTCTGACTGTGATGCTCTTCCACATTACTGCGCTGCTTGGCGGGTGGTTCAAGCTGGCTTTCCTTGCCGAGATAATCCACAGCTCCAGTGCTGGGATTAATTTAACTTGAAGCACCTCTCGAGCTCGTTCCACCTGAGATATAGCTCCGTCTCTCCAGACATGGATGGCCCATTCACGTGCATAATCGGCCAGGATAGGAACCCTGCCTGGAACGGCACTCTCGGATGACGGATCATTTCTGCTTTTCTTTTGTCTTGCTCGGTTGTATTTTTGTGTGGCATGATTTGTGCTCAGGTGATTCAAAACAGTAATATGGACTTATTGATTCCTGAGCGTTCAGTATACCATCGTACTGATTGCCCGGAGTATGGTGAGGAATGCACTGTAGCGTTGCATGTTTGTAATACCGTGGAGCTATGAGAACTATGGGATTGTATGCTTGAATCTTTATGTACTTGTGGTAGTACGAGATAGTGCTAGCGACTTCGGCGATGTTTACGTTGGACAAGAGTTTGCTCCCCACACCAGAGCTCGCGCGTTGTGGTAGTAGCCGGTCATGTGTCCTGTATTGATGATTGGTTTTTGCGCTTTTGAGCAACTGCTGTATGCTCTGTTCACGCACATGAAACTAAAGGACTTTGGCCCTTTGTTTGGGTTGTTTGGCCCTTTGTTTGGGTTGTTTGGCCCTTTGTTTGGGTTGTTTGGCCCTTTGTTTGGGTTGTTTGGCCCTTTGTTTGGGTTGTTTCACTTGTTTTCTATCTTGTGCATGTGTCAATTTCTGTCTTTGCTTATCCGCGTGCCTGTTTGTTGTTGCTGTGCACTGCAGCAAAGGAAGAGCTGTCCCTGCCATTCATGAGTGGGCATGCCTTCTCCAGCTCCATGCTTGATAACCTGCTGTGCTCGGCCCACACCAACCCACTGCTGCTGTCCTTCATACGCACTCTGCTCTTCTCCGGGTGTCTGGATACGGATGATGACACGGGCGAAGAGAGCACAGTGGCAGCTGACGGCAGGCAAGTGCCACAGTCTACCAGTGCCGTCAGTGCTAGCAGTGACAACACTGTAAATATCAGTGGGGCTAATGCTCAGCAAGACGGCCGGCCATCATCTCAAGCGCAGAGACTGCATCCAAACATGGCTCTCAAAACGATGTCGCAGCACGCGCAAGAAGAAAGTGGCAGTGAGCCGGAAGATGTTGTGTGCAGTGTCCTGCCTGATCGTGTTGTTGACCCCCATGAGCTGTTTGAAGAGTCACCAATTTACCAGCATCATCAGCTGCATAGTCTGCCTAAAGTGCACCTCAACTTGAAGGACGCCAATGGTATAATGCAAATACCTATCCCGACTGATCTAGTTGGTAAGTGCTGAAGAACTCTGTACTACATGTACTGGTGCTGTTGGCCTATCGACATCGCCAACAATCGATCTGCTTTAAATCAACGAATTTTGTAAACTGCAGACTTTTGATCTTGCTCGTGATTGGAAAGAGCTGATGCTTTCACAGCAGTAAAAGCAATCGACTGTTTCTGTTCTGAAAATTAACTGAACTTGCAGAACATGTGCTACATTGTACAAGGCCAGTGGACTAACTGTAGACTCCACTGGTGAGCCCACAATGCATAAGCCGAACATCAGGCATTGCAGAGAGCAATCTCAAGACAAGACAGAACTGAGACTCAGACCAACTCCCAAAGGCCAGCTTCGTGTCAAAGCAAGAGCTTTTAAGGTATGAGCGGCCCGCCGGGCGCGGGGTGCAAACAGCACGCAGAAGCTAGCCTACTTGAAGTGCACTGTGTTGCTCATGTGCGTGATGCAGTATAACATTCAATAGCTGTCGTCTTGTGTCCGTGATCTGCAGGCTCGGCGTATGGCAATCTCTTTCAGCGTTGTTTGTGTGATCAAGCGTCAATACTGATTGGCTTGTGGAGATTATCACCAGATGGGTAAGGATTCAGACTAAGCATACAGATCCAGATGGCCATAACATCAATGTTACATGTATGTTTAGTTCTTGACTTGTGGCGCTGCGCTATTGTACCTTTCAACAGCGTGCACGTCGTGTGAACCTGCTGTGGAGTTCCATACAGGCTTCTAGTGTACTCTCAAACTGGATTTGAAAGTACAAACTCCCCCAAACTTTGAAAGCATGCATAATTGCATACTGTAAGACATGTATATATAACGAGGAATCAAATCTAACGTTTTATCGGATGACATTTCTTCGTTATGATAAGATCCGTTGAGGCCGTACTGCTTCATATATGCTGTGTGTGGATATGGCAGAATACTGCAAGATCGTTAACCTATCTTCTCGTTAACCTATGAATTTTGGACAATCGTTAAATTTGCGACTCATTAGAGAGGTTCCGCACTACGTAAAGTTGAGCAACTTTACGTTAGTGGGCGGGAAAAACCCGTGAATTCGCGAGTTTGCACTCCACTTACGGAAAGTTGTCTACGGAGAGTACGTAGATAGGGCTCTGATAACGTAGCTGGTCCGTTAATGGATTGGGTACAAATTTATGACTCTCTCCCCAGGTCGATCTGGTCGTACACTGCCGCGTTCGGAGTTGCCAAGGGCAGCTACGTGATTTGAAAACTCCGTATGGCGGAACCCAGATCCGCATGCAGTTTACGTAAGACTTTCCGTAGATCGACTACGTTTTTTACTAACGTAATTACGTTATGCGGAACCTCTCTATTATAACAACATGTCTTACAGTATGCACTCTTCGTAATACAGGCATGTAAATCCCAAAATGCAATGATGTAAAGTACAGTGGTGCACCACCTCGATACCACCACCAAAGTCTTCCATAATCCTAAAACAAATACTAGTACATGTATGTTCACATGTGAGATTAATCAACGACCTGTTTCAGCTCGGGTGTGTACCGTACATACCGTATAGGCGCGAAAAGAAGCTCCGGGGCTCTATTTTTCCAGAAGACACATTGAGGGGGGGGGGGCTGTATTCGAGAGGGAGCTTTATATTTTTTTAATAGAAACATCAATTGTTTCACCCCATTCATGCTGATCTGTACATGCAGTGACTGCACTCGATCGTTGTACTGTAAGCACCAGTACCTGCAGTTTGTGTGCAATAAGTGCACCATATTGCACGTGCATACCGTACACGATTCATATACTGCACTGCATTGTATGGAAATTGCGTGCTCGATTCATATACTGCACTGCATTGTATGGAAATTGCGTGCTCGATTATAGCCCCGGGCTTTTATATGAGACAGGACTTTATTATTTCGATTCCCTCGGACAGACGGGCTCTATTTGAGGGGGGGTTCTATCCAAAGGGGGGCTTGTATTCGAGCGCGTACGGTATCTACGCTGTGGAATCTGTCCTAAGGGACCACTGAGAATTGAAAGGACACCTTCTAGCAGTGCCCTGGAGATACGAACCTGCACATGTGAGCCTACAAACTGCGGACATGTTTGAAATCGGGACACTACCTTGGGGGGACAGTACCTTGGGTATTTGCATTTCTCAGGTTCCACTGCATGTACAATGTACCATGATGTACAGTGTACACATGCTCCCATTGCAACACAGTTGTGACCCGTGTTTCTTCTCTCTGTCATGCGTATGTGTTGTTTAGGCTGCACTATGTTGCAACTAACCCAAGACCAGAAACAGTTCTCCGTGAAACCGACTTTGCATTTGTGCTCAGGGCGTCGGGGAGCTAGTATAGCCTTGGGGATTTCCTTAGTGTCTTGCCTATTTTCTTTTAAAATTGAACTGTGCACTTCACACAAGCATACTTTAGTAGGCATGTATGACGTTTGCCACTTAGGGCTGTCAATAGGGCGTATTGCTGGTGTACATGTCTGTCCTGCCAGGTTGAACGGGGTGTTGTGCTCTCTGAGCTCTAGTTTAGGTTTGTGTTTGCCATTGCTGCTGCTGGCCAGCCAATGTGCCCGTTGATCTTTGTTTTCAATTTACGAAGATGCTGTCAAATTATTTACTTCAAATAGACCGGCCCTGTGTGGACCACTATTGTTGACTACGTTCAATGTCACATGATCACACATATCTTTTTATTACTTTGGAACGAATTTTAAAAGCTACGCATATTACTGGGGTGTGAGGCTCCACTAGTACCCCTTCATTTCTAATTTATTTAGAAAGCTGCTGGAAGTTTCATCTCCTGGGTTGATCGTTACAAAATACAGTTTTGCTGGTATGCACACTAGTTTCAGCAGAGCCGCAGTTGAGTCAAGGTCATCGCTTGGTGCTCCGTGTTTTCATGAACTGACGGTGCAATCATCAGAGAACATTGATATATGTATATATGTACAGTATTTTCACAGATGAAATAGAGGTAGCTACTTCAGCAACACACGCTTTATTTTTCGAAGATTCCCTTTGTTTTTTTCTATCATGCTTCGTGTTCTGAACAATCGATGGCGAAAGCACAGCATACGATTGTATTATTTTGTAACTCATGCACCCCCGGTTGAGAAGGTGATTTGGTTCATTCACCATTCACCAGTATGTTGTTTGGTGTACACAGCGAGCATGGTCAGGTGAGCATCGGCCCGGGTAAGCAAACCAACCTTTTGTGTGTGTGTGCAGGGCGTCACTACGGTACGGTCACTACGGTATTGACCGTACCACTTTTTGCCCCAAGTACCCCATGAATCAATAAAAGAGCCAGGGACTATAGAAACCGCCCTACGACGTTTGATATCAAAATCAAGTTATGACGTTTCAAAGTCACGCGACTCAAAGTAGTTACGCGAAGCGCAGAACTCGTCACTTTTGTTTTGACAAGACTCAAGAGCTTCTCCGTCTCTCGTCTTGTTAGGTGGTCGGGGAAGGATTCCGAGCTCGAGCGATTGTCGAGTAACTCATGAGGCTCCACTTACTGTGATTGATTATGGCTACAACATCTAGTAGACGACGCAACTCGATTCTGTGTGGAGTCGACTAGTCCCTGATGCGAAGGCGCTTGAATCGGACGACGAGAATTTTTACGGATTCAGCGCTGGCACCCGCGAGTCGTCCGCGAGCGATTCCGACACCGATGCTGACAGCGACGGCGATGATATGCCACCTAAGAAGAAGACGTATGGAGTCACAGCAAGCTCGAGTGCTGCTAGTGTTGTGTCGAAAACGCCAAGCCCCGACAGCTCGGAAATTTCAAACGCGGAGAGTGACACCGACTACTCGGAATCGGATGACGAACCAGATACCCCCGCACCTGAGCCACCGACGACGGAGCAGGTGAAGCGTGGTCTCCTTGGACATACGCGATGGGATTGAGAGAGGCTGTGGATGCAAGTCGAAGAATCATTGGAAAGTCATCCCAGAGCAGCAGCTCGAGGACTACATATTTGAAGTCTCTAAACTGCGAGAATCGAAAAAGCGCTTCAACAGTTCAAGCAGTTTGTTCTGGGCGCACTGACTGGAAGCATGCGAAAGTCGATGACTGGCGGTGGTGATCGACCTTTCTATTTCCGCTATCATGTACGTGGTTACGAGTTGTGCAAAGACGTGTTCATGGCAGTTCATGCTGTTGGAAGTCATGTAATGAAGCGCCTTCAAAAAAGGCAAACAAATGAGTCGTTCAACTGGCACAAAATGGCTTGACTGGGAGAACACCAGAGCACTTGGCCATTTCAGCAGACATAGAGCAGGATGTAGTGCAGTTTATTCCCGTAGCTATGCAGAAGACGTTACTTCAGTAACGTCTGGCGCTAGCCAGGGTCCACACAGCTTTAATTTGGTGTTTGTTTGTGTGTTTGTTTGTTTGTGTCACGCCTGGCGCTATCCCGTATCTGTCCCGTACTGTACCGTACCAGCAAAGACAGCTGGCCACAATATTTTTGTTTGTTTGTGCCATCGACATGCCTGGCGCTATCCCGTACCTGTCCCGTACCATCAAGAGTACGGTACCATCAAGAGAATGAGTATATATGCGAAGTGTATGGGGGGAATGCATTCAGTGCAGTACCATTAAATTTTGTGTGGATTTGTGTGCGAGGCCGAGATCCCACTAGCAGGCTGGCTGGGCCGCCTGTCGACCAGCCCGGGAATCGCATGTAGGCCGATAGCATAATAATTATAACGTCATGTAGATGTATAGCAGGGAGTCATATTATGTAAACGACTCCCTGCTGTATGGGGAGATTTTCTGGAAAGAAATACGAAGTAGGGAGACGAGTACTTGTAAATGCGATCAGAATGGATGTTAGTTGCCGTCAGTATAATAATAAGAAGAAGAAGAAGAAGAACGCCCGTGATCGGCAGAGTCAGCGCCGGTCCCAGAAAACGTCAGGACAGACATCCCGTCGACTTGAGAATAACATTGAGCAAGCTTGTCAAGGACGGCAACATTCCACAGTACTCGTTGGTGACTTTAACGTGGATTTCAGCATGCCTGGTAATGCTGCCCACCCTCTTCAGCATATTCTGACGAGATTTGATCTGAAGAATTACGTATCCTCTGCAACACGAGTGACAGCACATTCCCAGACCATTCTCGACCTTTTCCTCTCAACAACAGCTATAAGTGGAACATGTGAAATAATTTACCTCGATATAAGTGATCACTATGCCATACTCGCTCATCTACCGATTCCGTCTAAACCTGCTCGCAAGGGAACATCAACTGTCACGGGTCGTCGTCTCCATCAGATTGACTGGGGCTGCTTTCAAACTGATTTACATGGCATACTGTCTGTCGGCTTTGATGATCAAGATGTTGACTCCATGACAACTTCCTTTAACAATGCTATTCTCTCCACCCTTGACCAACATGCACCCATCACCACCCGCCGCCGTGCAGACCGGCGTCCATGTCCCTGGCTGACTCGCGAGCTGGTTGAGTGTGTCCGGAACCGAAACAGACTGCACCGCCGTCTAATGCAAGATAGAGCAAACGAGGCACTCCAGCAGGAGCACCGAGCTGCACGTGCCAAGGCCAGAAAGCTAGATAGACAGTTGAAGAATGCTTACTTTATGGATCAATGCTATACGTCTGATCAGAGGAAACTTTGGTCCGTGATGAACACTGTCACCGGACGAAAGAAGACCCGCCGAGTACCCCAGGTATCAGCTGACCAGCTGGGCGACTTCTTTGCAGATGTTGTTCATGACCCCAGTCGACCTACGCACCTACAGATGCCAGTTGGCCCTACGAAATCTGATGCCCTTACAGCCTTCCAACCTGTGTCGTTGTATGATGTCGCTAAGCGTTTGCAATGTGTGGATCCACATAAAGCTACAGGAAGTGATGGAATCCCAGGTATTGTGTTGAAACGTTGCTCGGACACCCTCTCCCCATACCTGATGAAGATCGTCAACTTATCTCTTGCGTCTGGTATAGTGCCATCAACTTTCAAACATTCTCTTATCAGCCCATTGTATAAAAATGGCGACCCACTGTCAGCTCGTAACTATCGGCCCGTCTCGCTACTGCCTATTGTTTCTCGCATACTGGAACACTTTGTCAAGAAACAGCTGACAACTTTCCTAGATGATCACTCCTTGTTACCTTCAAGTCAATTTGCATACCGAAGAAATCACTCAACAGAAGATGCTCTTATCCTTGCCTCCAACCGCTGGAAATTGGCCAAATCGGAACGAAAACACACCGGGGTAGTAATGGTAGATCTATCGAAGGCATTTGATAGAGTCCAGCATGCCAGGCTTGTGCAAGTGCTGTTTGACCTTGGCATTTGTGACACACCACTGGAATGGTTCCTCAGTTATCTCTCGGAGCGGCAGCAGTGTGTACGGGTGGAACACTCAGTTTCGCAATATGTTGGATGCTCCCGAGGAGTGCCTCAAGGCAGCGTTCTGGGCCCTCTTCTTTTTGTACTGTACACCAGTGATATGTCGTCAGTTCTACCAGGTAGTGTATGCCACCAGGAATTCGCTGATGATGTGGCTCTGGACTACTCCGACTATCAGCCTGATTTAGTGTGCTCTGTTCTCTCTAACGCTGTAACACGACTCGCTGAGTACTTGGACAACATTGGTCTGTTATTAAATGCCAGTAAAACCCAAGTTATGTTTGTGAGACCCCGTGGGTGTCTGGATGGACCATCTGAAGTGAAGTGTGGTACCACAGTGCTTGATGTTACTCCAGTCACGAAGTATCTCGGTGTCATGCTTGATGACCAACTGTCCTGGAAGCCCCAAGTGGACTTTATTGCCAGCAAGACTGCTACTACAATCGGGCAGCTCTGGCGCCATGGACGGTGCCTTTCACTCAATGCCCGCCGGGCCTGGTACATGAGTATGATCCAGTCTGTTCTCTGCTATGCCTCAAACTGTTTCTTTCCTGCTCTATCCAAACTGCTGCTACATCGACTGCTACGCATTGCTAAGTCTGGCATACGAGCCATCTTCCAACTCCCCAGAAGGACCCCCACTGCTCCCCTATTTGCCAGACTATCAATGCCTCAGCTCCACCAGCTGTACGTGCAACGTCTGCTTCTCTTCGTCTTCCGCTGCCTTCATGGCAGAGCCAGCTCACTGTTCCAATCCTACTACTCCCTCATTGCCACGGATGTGGACAGAAGTTGTGTCACGCGTGGTGAGGTCAGCCAGCTGCTCAGAGTGCCGTTCCTACCTGGTCCCTCAGGCCGTAGCTCTATCGCCTTTGTTGGCAGTACCACATGGAACTCTCTCCCTGCTGATATTCGCGCTTGCGACGTACGCCACACGTTTCAAGCATTGCTGTCTGGCTATGACCTCATCTCCCTAGTCAACTAGCTCTCCGATGTTGTGCCTACTATGTCTTCTTCACAGATTCTGCCTGAACAGATGCTCATCAATTATGTTCTTGTCCTCTATCTTAGTCCAAATCCTGCCTTGCCCATGCATGACTCTCATGAAATGCCCGTACTAAAATAGTCTATAGAACAAGAATATTGTATATCATACTTCTCTCATCAACTATGATAATACCCATTTCATACCCCCCCCCCCCCCCTTCATAAATTAATACCTACTGTTTTCTTTCCTTTCATTTCATCTTCTTTTCCGTTCCTTTCTTCTTCATACACATTTTAAACATTTTCATCATATTGTGAGAGCCGTGGGCCAACAGCCCCGGTGAGAAGGCAGTCTTGCCTGTTCATATGGTGAAGTAAAATAAAGAAACAACAACAACAACTCCAGAACGCCCTTGATCGGCAGAGTCTGCGCCGGTCCCATAGCTATGCAGAAGACGTTACTTGTACTTCAGTATCTCATTGAAACGTTTTTGCAATACAATGATGTAGCTAATCAAAGGAAAAAAGCATTTCCATCAGTTCTAACAACATGCGCGATGAGCTAGGCAACAAAGCATAGCGCAGGGCCCTGAGCTTCCAAGCTCTCTCGTTTAGTCATAATTATGCTAACATGTACGGTCTACCTCAACCTGCAGCGGAGCGAGGTCGTGCTGAGGACCCTCCAGTATACTTACCAGCATCCGAGCACAAGAAGTCTGCATACATCTACACCAAGACCGTCACACAGTATTCGCCTGTTCATTACAGGTCATTTTGCCACATTTGGAGGAGACAGGCAGCACACATCAAAGTGATGAAGCCAAGGACAGACGTATGCGCACTGTGTGACAATCTGCGGTACAAAATTCGTGTCGCCGGTACAGAGGAAGAGACGAAATGTAGTGTCCAGGCCCTGTGTTCGCACACATCGCTACCACAAGAGGAGCGGCAGTACTACCGAGATTTAGTGGACGGCGCGCAGGCATCACTGGATGAAGCTGAGGGCATAGTTCACTATACATTTGAACTGCCTAACTACTACGTAGTAGCAAGAATGAAGATATACAAAGAACATTACATACTGTGTACATAAATTTGCTCTATATTGCTCAATTGATATGCCATTATTAAATAGGTGGTTAGGCACATTTTACCATCGCAGATCAACTTGAAATTTTGTTTGAGCACATTACCATACCATACCAACATTTTGAGAGAAAAAAAAAATTTTCGCCAAAAAGTGCCATAGGGTGGTTTCTGTAGTCCCTGGCTCAATTATTTTAAATACACTGATTTGGGCTCTAAATTTCCAAAATGTTCGGCTCAGCCATCCCTCCCGCACGAGTAAATTGTACTTCAGATGGCTGACCGTACCACAATAAAATACCTTCCGACACCCCTGGTGTGTGTGTCTGTGTGTGTCTGTGTGTGTGTCTGTGTGTTGGGGTAGGGGGTGGTAGTCAAGTATGTACAAGACTTAGTACAGCGGATGCCAAAGAAACCCGCCCTCCTGCATAAGCAGTGTCGGACACTTCGGAGCATTTCGTTATCGTGTGGCACGGCTATACAATCAGCATGTGCATATTGATATGCAGTTCAATGCAAGAACTCGTAGCGATACTTTACTATGCAATGTACATGTGCGTTGTAAATGCAGCACTAGCCTCAGTGCGTTGTAAATGCAGCACTAGCCTCAGTCCCAGGACCTTGCAATCACACTTGAAAATCTCCACCTTCCCCAGATATATTCTGCAGTGCGTTTGTATTGTGATTTTTGCGGTCGGTTCGATGGAGACATAAGCGCTAAGCAGCAGGATCAGTAACTTAGCAACGCCTGTGTTTCGCCCGGGATGCTCAAGCTACATATGCTCCTAGCAACTACGTAGCGGCTCAGCTTCTGTCTGTCTACAGACTTACAGTACAGAGTCAGAGAAGATCGAGGCACTCTATCTCCGTGGAGAGCGGCATCAAAGCAAAGGAGCTTGCAAGCGGACTGTGACAGTCTGAGTGTTATTTATTTAGCAACTGATTTGCTGAAATAATAATAATTAGGACTACAGACGTACAGTACTTCATACTAACAAGAGTACATAACCCTGTACTCTTGATACTAATCACAGAGCCCATGAATCCTGGCCTGTGAGTCTCCGAGGGTTCGAGTAGCAGATTCCATTGAGGACGAGGACCGGTCGACCAGCGGTTGGGTTGTGGACACCGCCTACTGCTTACAGGCTCGCTCAACGGCCTATCGATCTGCAATCTGGGAGGGACTTCGCTCTCCGATGATTGGCTAAATCTGTGTGCATTGAATCGTAGACCAGCAGGCCAGAGCGGCACACAACTTCACAAGGAGCTACACGTACACAGGACAAAACTGCATTGCACTTGATCAGTACCCGAGTGTGACTTACAGTTGTCGCAATGGCAGGTCGAACAGTCGCTACCAACCAGCGTCCTAAGCAGTTGGATGAGAAGAGTGACCTCAGCTCCAAAGAGTCACAGGAAATCTTCAACACCGTCCAGCAGAACCTAACTCATCTACATATTCTAGGTGCGTATACCAAGGTCTATTCCTGGCTGCAGCTAGTACCCCAGCTACCCATACTAGTGTATGCCTATTTGGTATGCCTATTGGGTATGCCGCCGCCCGGTTTTCTTGATTATTCTTGCGGTTCACTGCCACTGGGGGGGGGGGGCATGATTATTTTGAGGATGATGTGGGCTGAAAATGCATGTGAAAAGCGGATACGAGCCGCGGGTGGTCGTTTTAACGGATACTGTGTTTTGGTCATGTGACTTGCTGCCCGTCATGCAGATGTTGGTGGAAAGGCACTAGATGGTCTGCTGCAGCAGAAGAAAGGAGAGCAAGAAGAAGCGGTCAGGCAAGCTGTTGCTGCTGCCAATGCTGCAGCTGACCAAAGACAGATGGTGGCTCTAGGCTCTGCACAGGTAGAGACCGATCGTCAACTTGAGGAGCTAAGGAAAGAACTTGATGTTGCCACGAAGAAGGCTGTGATGGAAATGAAGACAATCACCACACAGGAAATGGAGGACAGGATGGCCGAGGCGCTGGATAATGCGGCAGAGGCAGCGGAGCGTGCGCAGGCGAATGCATTGGAAAGAGCTGCGGAAGCGGCTGCCATCGTATGTGACAATGCCATCGAGAAAGCCAGAGCTGAAGAGAGAGAGGTAGCACGAATCAATGCCGAGCACCTTGCAGAGAAAACGAGGATACATCTGGAAAGCACAATCTACAACAAGGATGAAGAAAGAAAGTCCGCTCTGGCTGACTTGACAACAGAGATGCTAGTGGCACAAGAGAAGGCTTGTGAGGAAACACGAGTAGTTGAAGGAATGAAATGGCAGCAAAAGATGGACGCTGAAAAAGAGAAACATGATGGTGAGTTGGCTGAGCTACAACACCGGCTTGACAAACAAGTAGAAACCAATCAAGACCTGGAGAAGAAACTTCGAGAGACAGAAGACCAATTCAATCAGCTTAGTACCAGGCATGCTGAGTTTATGGCCGAATACAAGAGATTTGTTGACTCTGTACCCAAGCTATCCAGCGGCTTCCTGCTATAACTAGTAGCCTGCCCGGATTGTGCACCCGTGCCGACTGAAAACTCTCCCCCGTGCGTCTTCTTCGCACTGATTGGCAAAACAGCATCAAGTATAACAAAGCCGGCTAGTTACCCGGCAGTATAGCAATGATGTTATCCCACAGGCTGTTGCTGGCACTGTAAGGGTATTGCAAGGAGAGCGGTGACCCTGGCATCTTTCTGATACATCTCACTGTTTTCAGTGGCACACCACTGAGCAGTAAAGCTCACAGGTGCACTCACGAAAATAGCTCATGCTGGGTAGCTGCCTTCAGTGTAGACAACCATCACTATACAGCAGCAATAAAATTTATTGTTGCTGTATTCTTATTATTTAATAATAAGAACCAAGTTGATCCTGTTTGCACCTTTCCCTCAAACAAACAAGTTGATCCTGTTTGCCATTCGCTATAATTTACAAGAGACGCATTCAAGACTTGAAGCTTTTTGAAGCTAGCGCATTATTGACTTCGGAAAAAGACTTTGAAGTTGATATTGAACTTGAAGTTGCCTGATGATCGTAGTAATATGTGAAACTCAGAGTTGTAACAAAGCTTCCAAATTCTCTCTTGTATTGAACTTGAAGTTATTATTATTATGATTACTAGTGCTGCGATGATGCTGTGAATAGATGACCTGCTGATTACATGACGTATTATAAGTATCAATTATTGTAAAAATAAAATGCAGGGAGCTTGTTCTATTTCCCCTTCATACTGTGTGCGGTATACCCAGCAGCCAAATATGAAATATGTCTTTTGCATGCATTCGCTGGCCGTGACTCTTTCCGTGCTCTCACACGGCATCAGAGAGCTCTTTTAGCAAATTGACTCAGGTTGTCTCCCACCACCAATACAGCTATGTGAGGGGAAAGTGCAGAAAGAATGAATTTCTGAGTCCCATAAATATTGGCATCACCAAGAGTACGTAACACATTACAAAGAGTGCATAACCCACTGCTGATGTGCATGCAACTCTCATCTCCAAGCTAAGGGTAAGGGTGCATGAGGGTACACATGCATGCATAATACATGAGAGTTTTCAAGTGGTTCGAGTTTCAAACCACCTTGAACACAGATTGACTGCAGCGTTGATGCACTGCACTTTATCCGGGTTGATTACAAGTTTACAACCCACCCCAATTGCCCCCGGCCGGGGAGGGTTGAAATAATTGAGATATCGTACTACATGTACCGTACTCATGTGTGCATTTCGTGCCAGGTTTGCACAGCACTGCCCACTGTGCACAGGCAAACTTCCCACCAGCCACATAGCACTCTAGAAAATGGACCTTTCTCAGCATATCAGCTATCAACCTGTGTGCCAACCCTCTTCACGTTAACAATGACCTATTTCACCGTACAGACATTCAACGCAGGTCGAAATGTCTCATGTAAACACAGCTTTCGTATACACTACAAGTAAGGTCACATAGTCCGAGTCCAAGTCAGTGACACACAACCGTGTAGCACTACAAAAAAAAAAGTTAAAGGTCACTACATGTATTTAGAACACAAGATATCAACGTGACTGTGCATGTTCTAACGGCCCTGAAAAGGTTCAGTGCACCTGCTGCTGCTGCTGCAATTCCCAATGCTAGTTGCAAGCACTCAGCAAAATAAACCAAGAAAATAAAACATTGGGAACAAATAGCAAAATGGCAAAACAAGCACAGTACGGAATGGCGTTAAGCTCCCTATGCCATGAAGATGATGATAAAGATGAATATTTTAGATGATCGCTCAATACAAAAAAAAAGCTATGCACTACATGGCAGAAACAAAGCACTTGTCATGAGAATTTGGAAATTGTTTGTATGATATACTGACAGTAACCCTCTTAGCGGAGAAGGAAGACAAGAAAGTATGTGACATATACACTAATATTCATATGCCTAGGCTAAAGGTGGAAATTTCGGGGGAAACACTGACATGGTCAATTTAAAAAATAGATACATAATTATCAATCTTGGAGCGGTTCTGCTGTGCAATGCACTCTGAAATCCAGACGATGTTGCGGCACTCCTGCTCCTTCAGTTTGACATAAGCGTAGAAAACGCCGAAATGGAACTGATTCATGAAAGCGTTCACGTTCAGCTTGACCTGTGGCATGACACACATGGAGAGAGCAAGGCAACAAATCAGAAGAGCCGTGGCAAAAAGGAGTCACCGAAGAACAATGCAACAGTGTGTGGCAAACTAATAACCGTAGTAGCTTGCTTACCTCATACTCAAAGAACTTGTCTTCAAGTGTCTTCTCGCCAGGTCCGGAGCCAGCACCTTCAAACATGGCGGCATACTCCTGCAGAATAGGACAGTAAACAAGGTTAACACTCATGCAAGGAAAGCAAATGACAATATTATGGTACTAGTGATGAGCTGAACACATCTCTGTATGAGAGAAAGGAAGCAAGGCAATCCCTGGCTGAATCATTTCTGTCTCTGTCTCTCTCTCACACACACACACACACACACACACACACACACACACACACACACACACCACACACACACACACACACCCACCATGTACCATGTACCATGTATACGCCCGTCGCAAGAGAAGCACGCAAATCTGCAAATGCATTGGATGTGCACCCACAGATTTTCTCTTATAGCAAAGATAGCGAACAAGATCTGAATGAGACAGATCAAGACTTGCGCCAGATAACTGTCTAATCCACACAACTGGCAAAGCCATGTGAATCGACCACCAATGCACACCTGGTCTACACCACACGGAGTACATCGGCATAAAACGGCCAAGACAGTTACCTATGCACACCCTACACTTGCTGGGGTAACCAGTATAGACAGCACACACACACACACACGCACACACACTAACACCACCACCACTCACAAACAGGACAGAAAGGCAGAACATACCCCGTAGCACTCGGCCACTTGTCGCACTTGCTCGTAGTCATCAGCCTTGGCCAGTCGGGACAGACCGTCCGGGTAGAGTCGGCCACATCTTGGGAACAGCTTGGCACGGTCATCCTTGCCAAGTTCAGTTCCGAAAGAGTTGATTGTGATGTTGAATGCACGGCGATCGGCCTCAAACTGCACAACGACGACAAAAGTATACAAAACTTGGAGAGAGAGCTTCGGGGGCCCACACACTAACAAGCACTCGCAATAACTTGATTCTATAGCCTGGCGATAAACTGAGAGATAAACTCACCTGGAGAATGGGGCACATCATCTCAGCTGTGGAGCCACCAATAGACTCACAGAACTCATAGAATGCTTCCAGATATGACTGTAGAGTGGTAAAAGGGAAAAATGGGAAAAAGGACAATCAGCCACAAGCCATAATCAAGACTGATGAAAGACATGCGGATTAATTCAAACTAATACATGGAGAACAAACACGTTTCTAAAGTCGGTAAGCTATAAACTAGACATACATGTCCGCATGCACAGCACACAGAAATGAAAACACTGCACCAAAATGTTCCAACATGTCAGGTACATAGCACAGGTACATAGCACAGGTACATAGCACAGGTACACAGCACAGGTACACAGCACAGGTACACAGCACAGGTACACAGCACAGGTACACAGCACAGGTACACAGCACAGGCACATAGCACAGGTACATAGCACAGGTACACAGCACAGGTACACAGCACAGGTACATAGCACAGGTACACAGCACAGGTACACAGCACAGGTACATAGCACAGGTACATAGCACAGGCACATAGCAGAGGTACATAGCACAGACACCTCACCTTGTAGAGAGTGTTTCTGATGATCTCAATGTGAAGCTCATCAAGATCTTGCTCCGATACACATTCTTGGAAGAACATAGCTGTACAGTACAATATGCACAAAAATCAAAAATAATGGATACCTTTTGCAAAAGTAGATGTTACAAATTATAGTCGGCCTGCATCGTTCATATGTGTGGTGGTGGTGGTGGTGAGCCAAAATTGCAAGTCAACCGACGCTATAAATGTTCATGCATGTGATTTGTGTCGTCCAGCATAGCAAGCTGCGTTCATTTCCGGGGGAGGGGGGGGGGGGGAGAGAGAGAGAGAGAGTACAACAAACCTTTCGGGATGAACTCCTACTAGCACCTGTTAGGTCATTCTACAGTAAATGAAGCGAAGTACCTAGAAAGAGCTCCTGTTGGATGATCAGGTTCCTCAACAACAAAAGGCGTTTACTGCACCACAGTTATAGCAAAATAAATCACTGAATGTCTGAAGCAATACTGATCACAGAAGCAACATTGGAAAGAACCGAATGTTCAAGTACATATGGCAAACATGGATAGAATAGGTATGCTAGACTAGGTAGGACGGGTGTGCACACCAGAAAAAGATAGCGTACCCAGTAGAGTTTTCAATCAAAGACCTACCGAGTGGTGTGTCCACCAGCACTGCATTGTACAGGTCCTTTGCAGTCTGTGCAATGCCCAATGAACCGAGTTCCTCAAATTGGCCAAGTGGATGACACTTGGGTAGGAGTTCGGAGATCGACCGATTGTGCAGTGTACCAGTGATCAGCAAGATGATGTTGTCGATCATGTAACCATACCTGTGTATTCAGTACACACACACGTATCAACAATCACCGTCACTGTAGTCAGATACCTGACACTACTTCTGACACTGATGATCACTACTGTCGGTACAGACATGAACACGTGCACCAGCATTCACTACTCATACTTCGAAGTACAGTGCTTGAAGTACTTCTGAAGTACAGTCGTCCCTCTCTAATCCGGCACTTTATAATCCAGCACCCTCGATAAACCAGCACAATTTTCAGTAGCCAAAATGTCCTCTTCATGCACATTGCAGCAGTAAATCTGATTTGTTAATCCAGCACCCTCCCTAATCCAGCAGATTTTCGTGGCACAAATGGTGCCGGATTATAGAGGGACCACTGTATATGCAACACAGTGTCATCAATCAATTCACCAACAACAGTGCATGCACACACCATCCAGGACGCACACTCATGATCTACATGAAAGTACAAAGCATAAAAAACCGCTGCGGGGAGGATGACAAACCTTTCATCTCTATTCTAAACGGCAGTATTTGGTAACAGGATTGACTAGCCACCTAATCAATACTAAACAACTGCCCGAGAGTGTGGAGAAAACCAACAGCATATGGTACACAAACGCTGCTGACATGTTTAGACAAGCACCATACACAAGAGGGGTCAGTGAATGCAAAGTCGAGATGAATTACTAGTACCACAGATAAGATCCAGACCATTGCCCACTTTTCTTTGAAAATTAAACTTCATTTGTATACGCTATTGCTTGAATATCGCAGTAGTACTAAACCGTCACTCTATGTACGTTATTGTCCAATAAGATTCTCTCTATGTTCATATTTAGGGCTCAAACGGTTAGTCCGATCAACCAGTTGCAGACCGGTTACGAAGAATTAACGGTTAACCGATAAAGATAACGGTTACGCAGTACCTTTTCAGTCAATTTTTCAAGTATCAGGTCGTTGCAAAGTATGCACTTTCGCAGGCTGTCGCACGCGTACGCAATTTCTGGGCTGTCAACTCGGTCATATCTGGTCTCTTGGTGTGAGAGCATGTATGAATGAGCATGCAAGAGAATGTACATGTGTGCGCTGTACTAAATAGGGTACATTTTTTGAATGAGTATAGTCAAATATCCGCAGGATTGCCGTGGCTGATAGGTTATAACCGTTAAACCGACCGTTAGGTTATAACCGTTAAACCGACCGTTAGCTTAGCAGTTAACCGTTAGGGGTAAAACCGTGACCGTTTGAGCCCTATTCATATTTCCTACACACGTCTCTCTATTTCTTCATTGATCAAAAAACTTAACAGTTCTCTTCATTGTGATTGGTTAGTTCTCCGGCTCGGTGTGCCCTTTCAACTACACATGTCTCGCATAAAACTACTGCTACTCTCTCAATGCGAACGTCCTTGCTTGATGTGTTCCTCAACACGTCAGGTGATGCAGCTGCAAATCCAGCTAAGTTTACTCTTCTTACACTCTCTGATTGTGAGAACCATTCTTCTCACTGATATCTACTGTAGTGTTGCGTATAAAAGCATGACCTGTATAGAAGCATGACTTGGATAGAAGCCGATTTTTCCAAGCGCACCGTGACACAGAAGCACGATTTGAATAGAAGCATACGTGCAAGTACAATCATGTACTTGCACACTGCATGCATGACAATGTGCACTGTACAGTGTAAACTGAAGGTGTTGACGTAGAACTAGACGCACGGTTTGAACCCCGGCTTATACGGCCGTAAGCACCTGTTTTTATACGCGACATTACGGTATCTTCTGACCGAGAACAGTCTACTTGGATCAACTATATTAGCTGATAGCCGAATTGGGTTATCAGTTATCACGGCATGAAGAATGTAAATGTTGTTGCCATGGGATCGGTATTTCATATGTCTGGCGTGACACAAGTACTACTCCATAATTATGAAATTATGACATGGACACTGCCTGCTGAAGGCCATATGATTCACAAAGCACCCATACACCCACATCACTTAAAAATTCTAAGGATCTACCTAACTTACGTGATGAAATCAAAGAATTGGGAGAGTGGTGGGAGAGAGTGATTGCGAAAGTATGTAAACTCGGTGACGAGCTTCTCACGAAGCTTGTCATCAACAACAGCAACCGTCAGTGGTCCCGCCTCGTTCTGCAAGAAATTTCCATAGTCTGTACTTTGCAGATGCAGCTTCAAATCTATAGAACATGAATAAACGACCATTCTACATTCAGCGACTTTCGGGCTCGAACATGATGATAATTTCTTGAAATTGGTGACTTACCCTCGAGAGTTTCACATTGCGTCAAGTTCATGTAATCAGCCTGCGACAATACACCTCCACGGAACCCACGGACAAGGCCCTCCAGATAGCCATGATCGGCGTTGAACAGAGTATCAGAGCTAGCCATAATGGCGACTTCAGAACTTCACAAAAACAGAGAACATCGACCTCCTTGAAGCCGTCAACCACTGCACTGGTTCGTTGTTCAAGCAAACCTCGGTACGGTCGATCACAGTCAAGTGCACAATCTCCGTCACTACGGGAGTTGACAACCAAACGCGAAATCAACCATTCAAGCGTGAATTTTGCGTATTTTCGTCCATTTCGTGGCCATCATTTTCGTGTGTACGCATGCGTTTCTTACGTCACTTTGGACTTTATGACGAACATATGAGCGTAAAACTACCAAAACGACGTCACCTGATCATGTGATCGCGAACGACGAACGACTGCTACGTGAAGAAAAGTAGATATTTTAGTACTAGAAAAGGGAATGTCCCAATCACTAAAAAAAAGTGAAACTCGTGAAATAGCTAGCTACAAATTTGTAGCTGCAAGTGTAGCAATGCTATTCTACAAATCTAATCACACATACCGGTATCACCGTTTCACGGTTTCATTATTCCACTTACAGTTACACTGGGTGATGGAGCTGAGGTAGGCAATGTAATGATAAGAGAAGTCAGTGATAATCGGCGCATTGGTTGTGGGAAGCCCCCACGCCACTGGTTACTAGTATTTCGGGCGAACAGCTAGTAATTAGTATAGGTGTCAGCTACTTTTACACAAGATGAATCGTGTCAGATCACATTTGTTGAGAAGTTGGAGATGGAATCCAATATCCGCCGCAAGTGTATCGCTAAGACGTTTAAGGACAGCAACGAACTTCAGCTATAGAAGCCACGGTGCCAGCTCCCCACTATGGCAGACAACGGTAAAGCATAACCGGGGATGCCTAACTGGTGGCATGTAGTGAGACAGGGATACCATCACTGATCAGCAACTGGATGGTATCCCTGCCTGGTGTTTTCTTGCCGTTGCTGTTGTTAGAAGATTGAATGATGATCTTTACGAACATTGTCTACATGAACTCTTTAGGAGAGTTGCGTTGAATCTGCAATCGTTCTATAAATAAGTGCTTGCTCAAAGCGCGGATCAACAAAAAACCCCGAATGAATGGAGTATCGTGTGCCGTACGCTAGCCTTTGGCGGATACTAGTAATGCTCCAAAAATTGGCAGATTCCGCTCGAAAAGCAGTGAAATTGGCAGAACCATACAAACCTTACGACAGGCACTTCCTTGAATTCTGCTCCATTTCTTTATCTACAGGGGCGTAGGAGGGGTTTTGGAAGTGGTACGACCAAAGGTCGGTGCGGCCGAAGGCCGTGTTGGAGGGGGTCCGGGGGATGTCCCCGCGGGAAAATTTTGTAAAAAAGACACAAAATCCTGCGTTCTGGGAACTTCTGGCACACTTCAGGCGCAGTGTGCAGTCGAGTCGAGTACAGTACTCAGTACGACTGCAGATGCATAACAGATCTACGAGTACGAGTCTAGAAAATGGTCAAAGTCTGATGCGCATACAATACATTATGATTGTATGCATCGATGGATCCTGATTTTTTTATTACGGTTTTGCACGTTCCAGACGGACCACACTTTTCGAAAAGACTTAAGTGGTACGGCCATGGTCGTACCAGTCGTAGCGGGTGCTACGCCCCTGATCTACATACCAAATATGCATGAACCATACCAGAAAAGGTACCAAACTCTGCCAATTTTTCTGCTGGCTTTATCCATCAAGGGTTACCGTATGCTTCTAGCCACATAGCTGGTCATCAGTGTCGCATTGACTCGAAACAGGCTGTGTGTTGAATCTGTTGATCCAACAGCCAGCAATACACAGTTGTGGCAGAGGACTTGTCCCCAGTCGGCAACACCGGACTGATTGTTCTGCTAATCACCTCTGTTCTTGTCCAGACATCATCACGCTCAGCATCACAGCCAGTGGTGCCTGCATCAAGCATATTGGCTGTTGAGAGGTGTCGTAAAAAGCATGGTAGAGGACATAGCTACCATCACAAAACAAAGTCACCTATTCCTTTGGCGGCATTCTTCGGATTTATTTTTGGAAGTAATTCCGGCGACACAGCAGATAACAATGGCCGCAGCAGTGATGAACACAGCAACATGTCAGCACTAGAGACGGCTCTGCATGAGGCGGATCGCCTTGATGCCGAGTTTGAGGTAAAGACGTTGTCTGGCACTGTGTTTGATTCACACCTGTGGTAGCATGAGCTGGTCATTTACACTCCAATAGGCTGCACCCTCTTTGACAATGCGTCAATACCTCAACTCGGCCCAAGGAAGGGTGTGCATCATTATGGCTCTTGCAAATGTCCAGCAAGCCTGGAGTACTAAGTCATCACAGCTTTGGTGGTGGCATTGGGAAACAAGTACCCATCTGACGGTATCTGTATGTATGGACATTCAAACATGCTGGAAATATGATGAGAAGCAGGCAGAAAAATTCCTTTGATCTGGATGCGCAAATCAGTGATGAATGTACCCGGTGTATTATGTTGCTTTAGACTCTAGAGAGTGATAATACAATGTTCATCATTTCTAGGATTTGACCCCTGGCCGGTGAGAAGGCATCCTTGCCTGTAAATCTGATGAAGTAAAATAAAACAACAACAACAAACAACAACAATGTAATCTATTCTATGGTGCCACTGTGTGGTCCTGTTTGTATTGGTCTTTTGCACTGCAGTACAGACTGGAATACGATCTATTAGTGTCTCATGTAGACGAGCAGAATGCAGAAGTCTTGTGGAGGCTTGCGCGTGCCATTGTGCGCGGATTTGAGTTGTCTCTGTTGGGAATTACCCATCAGCAGTACGGCGCACTGATGAAAAAGGCCAAGTCTCACGCTTTGCGAGCTACAGAGCTTGCCCCTGATAGCAAGGACTGTCTGCTGGTGAGTTGCTGTGAAGATTTCGACTCTGTTTCTATCACAGTGACTACATGTTGTTACAAGTACAAGTACAATAAATGGCCACCCAGCGAAGCTTCCTTCAACATCACCTTGTGTAATATCATAGCACTGAGTATACGAAACGGGGCTTTATTATTTCGATTCCCTTTGACAGACGGGCTCTATTCGAGCGTGTATGGTATTGCAGAGGTTTTAATGTGCCCTGAGTTGCATGCTTGAAGAAGAATTGTTAGCATTCTGAAAAATATGGCACACTACACTTGTTTAACATGGAAATGTACTATACAAGTACTACCTCAGGGGCGTCGGAAGGTATTTTAGTGTGGTACAGTCAGCTATCTGAAGTACAATTTACTCGTGGGCTCTCCATCCGAGTTTAATTCTTTGTATCCCTCGTCTTTTGTGCAGTGGGCTGGTATTGCTAGCATTCTGACCTTCAGTAACATTCATCAAAAGGAGAAAGCCATTGAGTACGCCAGAGTTCAACAGCAGCTGACTGTGAGTAGAGTGTTTGTTGCTGCACTGCATGTATAGTCTACTAGTACTTCAGAAGACTCTGATATTCAATCATGATAGCAATGCTGCATGAGAGTGCATTATGTAAGTCATATACTGCCACTCATTCAAGTAAGATTGTCATCACCTCATGTGAGCGTTGCACAAACGCGGCAAGAACACCTCCTTGCTGAAGGTGAAATGCTAGGACAAGGACAATCATGGATCACTCATCTAAAGCATGTGTTTGTCTAAGGCATGAGCTGAAAAACGTGTCCTGATTGAAACGACATGTGTGTGGTGTTACTGTTGCAGAGAGCTGTGGAGTTGGATCCAACAGATCCACTGGCATGGCACTGGCTTGGTCGATGGTACGTACAGTTATTCGATGACATGATGACATGATGATGACATGATGCCTCTATACCAATGGCCCTTATGGGGTACAGTTACCATTCTCAACGAGCAAGGTGACAATAGAGGGAGTTCAACACCCCCCCCCCCCCCCCCATTAATTATTTCCAAGCTCACACGAGTCACAGACTTAGATTAGTGTAAATCATAGGTTCATGATGTAGCAGCTTTGCATCTTGCTTCTAGGATGCGAAGTCACCACAACTGCATATCAATGACGTCACAGCCCTTGGCAACGGAACCAGCAACTGCTAGTGTTTGTTGCCAATCAATTGTGTCTCGTCTCAAAAAATGTTACATGCATGTCTTTGGAAAGCAGAAAAACCTTAATCAGGACTGGCGGAAACAGTTTTTGATTGATCCGGCCATACCATAAGCATTTATACTTTATGTTTGATATATAGTGGGTACGCATGACCTCCTCAGCAATAGGCACGCATTGGTAGCCAAACAGTTGATCTGACCATGGCCTGCCCAACCGGACTTGTTCCGGCGGGCCCTTGCAATGCAAAGAAGATCACACAACGCTGCAACCAAACCTAAAATAAGTAACTGCTGTCCTTTGTCTACACAGATCACGGAGCTGGCTTGAGCCTACGGAAAATGGACGCAGTGATTGTTGTAGTCCATGCATGTGGCATCCCAGACAGTGCCGATGATGGCCATTGTGTCTTGTTTGGGTTATGTGTGACTTTCATCTTTCACTGAACAGGCATCTCTTAGCAGCAGATGAGCCAGCATTTCATTCCTTCTATGAATTAATCATGCTTGACCACCCACCGCCCAGTACATACTATGATGTGAGTAAAGGAGTGGTTGTTGTTCAGCATGAAGAAACACATCCACTGCACCAATCGGGCTACAGCCACACGCGCACACTCTCTTTAACGTGTTGGATAAAATGTCACACAGTATTTGTACAAAATGTTCAGGGTGCAAGCTGCATGGTGAATTTCTGGCCTGATTTGAGAAATAGAACTGCAGCTTTGACCCTGGAAACAAGGTGCATATGATACCCTCTGTAAAAGATGTGCATTATCGGGGAGCAGTCCAGTTCAGTTACGTAACGTACATTCACATTGCTTGACGTTGGGCAACCCCGTAGTCCAAGTACGTGCATAACCTTGCTACAAAATTTCATCATGTGGTCAAGTGCCAAGTTCCTTCTTCTGCTTCCACATTCTGTTCATCAAAATAAGTACCTGTAGATCTACCCTGCTCACTCTAACAGAAGCAAGCTGAGTAGTAATGTTATTTGTGCGGCTGCAATGTTGAGCTTCCGATGTAAAACAAAAAAATAAATAAAAATTTGGCTTCAAGTCTGCAAAAGCATAACCAAATATCCTTCATAGCTTTGATGCCAAATTCTAGAAGAGACTATGAGCAGTGCAGAGGGTCAAATGTAGGGTTGGTGACTTGGAGGATGTACATTGCAACTTCTAATGGATTGTGTGGGATCTTGTCACTGCAGGCACTAATCTGTCTCCATCAAGCAGAACTTCGTAAGTCCTGATCTCATAGTAATATCATGCTCTCCTCAGTCCTGAACTCGAATGAAGCCTTGATTACCAATGCATACATAGTGTCATGCTTATACTAGTAACTATAATCATAACACTTGTATCACAGTTATTACGCTGGTACTGGACAATATAGGCATGTGAATGTGCACTGCGGGTATTTTGCTGGATGCTGATCATATAGATCTAGTAGTTTAGTCTACAACCGTTGAAAAATCATCTGTCACTTGTATCGGTGTTCTGCACTGCTGTTGTTCCTACAGTGTCACCTGGATTTCGAGTGGACAACCTGATGCAAATGGCTCGCATCTACGTACGCTTATTGGACTACGACAAGGCATACACTCTAATGTGGCAGGTCATCTCAGCTAAGGCGTTCACGGAGTTAGATAGGACAGTAAGTACTAAATAGTACGAATACACGGTGCTGGCCAGTGAAATCCAACTACTGGTGCACTTCTCTGTGTCTTGGTCAAGCAGCCATTGGTGCTATGTGGCTTTGCAACCCAGCTCAGAGCACGAGCCCACCAGGCAGCTCGCGGCGCAGTTCTCTAGCAAGTGGACAGATTTCACTGGCCAGTACTGGATACAGTCAACTTCGCGAGGCACAATTTCCTGCCCGGAACAAAGTCCCACCTATTAAACTGCATACATTTCGTTTCAGGTATTACGACTGACTGAGTAAGGACAGTTACTTGCGAGTAACGCCATGATCTTCGACTAGTCGACCTTGCAGATAGCTGGCTGCTTCAGTTCATTTCCTTTGGATATTAATTTATATTATTCCCTGACTGACGTACAGCCAAAATCACCCAGAGCCATGACACCGTCTAGTGATTGGGTATGGCCAAACACAGGCGGGAGCAACTACAGTGCGTATCGGTTATACCGTGGTCGTGTAAAAGAATATACTGCCTTCAAGACTGAACTCTCCTATTTTCATAATCATAACATGGGTTTCATTGTGTATATTTATTGTTACAAGCAGTGTTATCGTGTAATGGAATATATCGGTCCTAAGAATGGACTTTGTGTAGCAAAACATGCCAGATTAGTACAAAGTGTATCGCCTGTAGTAATAACATCTGCCAAATACAGTTCTGAACCTACTTGCATCAAAATTCTGCAAGTGCATCTGTTGTGGTCATGTAACTCATGTTGCTCAGCCACATGGATTGGTGAACCTGGCTATGGCCCAGTATGGGACTGGAAGTATGAGCAACCGCATCCACAGCAGCACTACGTTGCATGTATGATGATCTTCCTGGCTATGCGCATATGCGCGCATGCATATGATACGTCACACTATATTTATCGTGTGTAAGAAATATCGGAAATAAGAATAGAAAGTCGTTTTTCAAACACCCACGCTATAACCGATACCTACTGTACTCGTATATTACTACTTCGAAAAATTAATGATCACATATACAGAGAAGGGCAAACAACCTTTCTCTGTATGTGCATAAGGCTCTGCACGCAGGAGTATTGAGCACTCTCTTGAACTACCAACACTCGCCTCAAGTATTACTGAAGTACATGTACTTTGAAGTAGTAGGCATTTCAAGTAGGTGTCAAATATGTATGCGCTCCTCGTCTCCATTTCTCCTTTCACAACTTTCTGAAGACGTACGGTATTTCTCTTGTTGTCTTGCATTGCAGAGTCGAGACTATGCCAAGCGGTATCTACGCGCTTATTTTGATGAAGATGTCCATGATGAGTATGACATGCCTGTGGAGTTCTATGCAAAGATAGCCACTGGCGGTGCACACTACAGTGACCACCACCTGGAGGAAACGCTGCGTAAGAAAGAAGCTAAGATACGCCAGCAGCAAAAAGAAACAAAGAAACAGGCCGCAGGGTGACTCGTGCAGTACGGGATGTTCAACTTCTCTGCTGATTCTCATTGGCTGCCAACGATGGCAGTCCACCCGCAGAAGAGGATTGTCAACTCCAGCACACAAGCACGCGTGCCCGTGTTCTTCAATGGAACCTATGCAAGACATCACACACTAGCCTAGGTGTGTGCTGAGCGGCGGAGTGACACACACATACAAGACATCATACTCCGGAATGATAAAACTCCGACCAGCACCTGCTGAAGTTGTGGTGTTTGGGCAACATATTGCTTTCTACTCATTCTGCATGCAGAAGTGGAGTGTTGGAGGTTGGACTGGATTTTTCTT
Source organism: Sycon ciliatum (assembly GCF_964019385.1). NCBI lineage: Eukaryota > Metazoa > Porifera > Calcarea > Leucosolenida > Sycettidae > Sycon > Sycon ciliatum. The sequence goes on from NC_088643.1 coordinate 89,913,184, forward strand.
TCATATGTGTGTGTGCACACAAGTGTGTGTATGGATGCAATATTGGCCACAGGAATTACCATTAATTTCATTTGATCTCCTGAAATCAATTATTTTCTTCCTCCTACAGTTTCTTTTCCAACCTCATCACAAGGTACAAGGTACAATTCGTCCTTTACTACAAAAGAATACCAGTGGACCCTTTCTTCAGCTATGCTACAGCTCTGAGCACTGCTGCCACCTACTTTGTGTCTTTGGATACTAAGTGTTTCCCCAGTCATCACATTCCTGATCACTATGAGTTCCTTGTAAGATCAACGGCCTCTAGCTTGCTGCCTGCTCCGTGAATAAAACCTCTTGGTAGCCGCACCATGCTGCATGCTGCATCACTTCAGGTCACTAAGCAAACACCAGAAGATTGGTATGCTGTGATCTGATATGCAGTGGTCTTGCAAGCTAAGGATCTTTACTTCCAAAAGGCATTGACTTCTTTCACACAACACAGTAGCACAACCGATTGTTATTGCCAAAAGATTATCGGACAATTTGTCCAGCAACACTCTGCCAGAGAATATTTGCATCCCAGACGAATGAGAATATCTTCTGAAGTGATTTGTTCGCACCACTCTCAAGTGTTTTGAAGTAAAAAATGACTAGCTTGAAGCACAGCAGGAATGGACGCACTATCCAGCAGAAAAGCGAGACAAGGATAGCCAGCAGCATAGTTAATCAGCAGCATAGGAGGAGCACTGATACTCACAGATATGTACACGGTTGTTTACAGCTTGCTGCTATGCTACAGCAAGTGATCAATTTATCCATTTGCATCACAGCAAATAGCAGATGTCGGCAATAGCAACGTCCACCGGCTGATAGTCATTTGTGAACAAGATAATCCGAGTGTGGCCCCTCAGTATTGCTCTTGCAAGCCACAGTTTGCCAGTTGAGGCACCCCATCATTCGAGCGGGATTTATGATGCAAATGGTACCAAGCTGGAAACACACAGATACAGTCAGAGAGTTTAACTTCTTAGTCCATATCAAAGTTGCAAGGAATCGCCAACAAATGAAGTGCTGTATTTTCTCCAATAGAAGCCCAGGGGCACGTTTGATTGGTCGGATCCGGAACAGGATCGTTTAGAACAGGGGCGTTTGATTGGTCTGCACTGGCTTTGGAGTATTCGGATAATCAATGCTCTACGGGAAGTGCATTACCTCTATTTTTACTAGTGGTGAAACGAATATCAAAACCCAGTAGCCGAATATTCTTTGGCTTAACGAACGAACAAACGAATATTCTTTCGTTAAGACGGATGACATCACATGCCCTCCTCTCAGTCATATTTTTGGACATTGTCTCTATTATTAGGCATGACAAACGAAGGCACATATTTCTCCATCATTTCTAGTAGTAGTCAATTTTCACAAAATCCCAGCTGAAGTGCATTTCACAGGCTCAAAAATCTTGAGACGTGATTTTTCGTTCAAGCGCCATAACTCCACTCCTGGACCTCGGATTGCGTTCGGGTTGCTTCTAGATGACAGCTGAGAGTTTTCTAATGCCGATAGACCTTTTGATGAAGCGATTCGGTCAAGTGTTCGCGAAGTTACGAAAGTTTGAAGTCGCCTGGTAAACTCTGCATACCGGGTTAACGAATATTCGCCATGAGAAATATTCGTTCGAATGTGCCAAACCGAACGAATATTCGAATATTCGGTAATTCGTTTCACCACTAATTTTGACATACCGTATATTCTCTATTACTCAAATCTGTGGACAGCAGCTGTTTCGCTCTGTAAGAGCTCCTCAGCACAGCTCAGAGGACCGAAGCGCAGCTCTTCGCAATGAAATACGTTTCCGTGAAGCAAAGCATTTTTATAAAGAGCTGCAAACCCCGCCAAGAGTGCTCGAAATGCTCCAAGAGCAGTGAGCGTTGCACAAGGCGAGCGGCAAGGGTTCGCGCTAAGGTAAGAGTGCTCAACCTAACGACATTGCTGACGCTAGGGAGCATAATACTCAAATCTGTGGACAGCAACTGTTTCGCTCTGTTAGAGCTCCTCAGCACAGCTCAAAGGACCGAAGCGCAGCTCTTCGCAATGAAATACGTTTCCGTGAATCTCTATTATAAGCGCAGGTCTCCATTACTAGCACAGTCTCTAATACTAGCGCACTTGCATAATAAAGCACAGCCTCCATTATTCGCACGGTCTCAGTAGAATTCAGTGTTTCATGCATGATATCTAGCATGTATTTCTTCAGTGCTCTGTATGGAGTTATTGGTTGAAAAAAATATAAGCACGGTCTCCTATATAAGCGCGGGGTAGAGGTGTGTTGAAAAAATATAAGCACAGCACTTATAGGAGAGAATGTACGGTAGTTATACCGTAGCTGGTAGCCAAAGAAATCCGACCCGTGAGCCGAAAACAGGACCAAGGTTCATGCAGCCACCAAAATAAGTTTTTGGACTGTGCATAATGCAATTGAAAGGGAAACTGGGCACTACTTTTGACTTGCTGGCCGGGTTTCTTTGGCCATGACTGGTTTCATATAATGGTCGCGCAGTGCCAGGCCTCCAAAACTAAAGACCGATTTTTTTAGCCCCAAAGGGAGGTCGTCAGCTACAGGTTTTACTGTAGCTTGATAGTGGAGCATTGAAAATATAAACGCACGGTCTGTAATAGTAGCGCAGGTAAAGCTGTCCTTGAAATAATAAAACCCCGGACTCTTATTAGAGAAAATACGGGTAGAAGCTCCCCCAGCACAGGTAGAGTAACCAAGACTATAAAGAAATCTACACCAACCTTAGCAGAGTAGGGTCTGGAATGCTGGGGTCTCCACTGCCTCGCTTCAATCCTAACACATGACCAACAAAGAAATCGGACAACATAGCCATTCAGTACAAAAAAGAAATTGTGCTATTGCACTCCACATCCTTGTCTGCTATCACTCGACAGCGCAGACAGTATTCCACAACCTCACCTCACACCCAGTGTTACTTTCCACATTAACCAGCATCCCCTTTGCTATTCCATTTCATAGGTCACTTAGTGCCTATGAAATACTTTCACCAACTTCACCAATGATTAAATTTTCTTCAACATCCAAAAAATACACGGCATACCATGACCATTTTCATGATTTTGGCGCACACCGTGTTCTCCGAGGTCGTCACTAAGCATCCGCACTCAAGGTATAAAAGGAGATGACCACACAGAGTTCATCCTACCTTTTAATACTCAATGTCTGACTGAAGTAAGATGGAGACTTATCACCCTCAATGGCTGCGTGGGCTACTGTACAAGCCGAAATATTCGTCTGCAATTTAATTTTGTCTTTTTCGGCCAAGGAGTTTTCAGACTAAATTAAATGCCGGACAAAATGTCGATTCGTACAGGTTTTTAATATGTTTTATGGTACATGGACTAAATTTTCAACGGGGACGACCTCCCTTTCTTCGGAGTTGGATGAAATTATTCACCGACTAATGTTCTGCTTTTAATACAGTACAACTGACCGGCCGCTCCGGCCGCTCTTGAGCAGCACCCCGGTACCAGATGCAAAGAAGAAGGCGTATTATCTATCTCGCGTGTACGGCGACAATAGCTATGATATACCAGTGATCTACTCTTCTGCTGAATCTAGCGGAGCCATTGATGAAGTAATGGAAGTTCATCAAGCGCTACGGTAGGACATCACGCCATCAGCAGCAGCCGAGTACCTTTGCCGATTCTCTTGCGGGGGCTCCTGGATGGTTATTGTCTGCGGTTAAACAAACACTGAACTTCATGACTATGATGATCTGTCTGAAGCCGACAATGCATGCACGTGTTACACACGCTCCAAGAAGACAACCAGCCGTACTTCAGAATGTTGAGCTACCCAGACGAGCTGTGTGCTCGGGAAATACTGACCATCGTTTCTGAGCAGGGACATCTTCTAATAATAATAAAGTCATTCATGAAGCTTGTGAATACAGTGAACGAGTCGATGCGTCTTCGCCTGTCCTACTGCAAAACTATACCGGTAAGTAGTCAATCTGATGATGTTGTTAACCAAGTATAGCAAGTACAGTTGTCGTGACCCGAGGTCGACGACGCGCAGCAATCGTAACCGGCCTGGCAGACGAGGGATCGGCACCAGCTGACAAGCGCTCAGCAAACTGATGAGTCGCGCCAGCACCACACTCACAGTACGGTTACTCACTACATCATTTCTACTCACTACATCATATAACTACGTAGCCTTACGCACTTACAACATTATACTACTGCTATGAAACTGCAATAATCTGGCGCCTTGTTCTCCAACTGTAATAGTCTACTAGTATCTTCTACCGTTCTTGCATTTTGTTATCCCGCCATTATGCGGCGTTCAATTATTATGAAACTAGCTTTTTCCGTTACTTGTCCCCTTGTCCCGCAGTCTAATGTGACTAGTGAGTACAGTATGTGTGCTCTGATTGGCTGTTGTTATGAATAGAAGTCCCTGTCTTTGTTACGTTCGTCCTCTCGCCCCGGCACTGCTTCTCTGTATCTCCTCTTTCTTATTCTACCTTTGACCTATCTACAAGGTATGTCCTTGGAAATGGAACTCTTGGTGGGCTGTTGAGTGATGGCGTGCATATATTGTGCACTTTGGATTCTGGGTCTTGCACACACTTCGTGGCGGTCCTATTTGGTGTTGTTCGCAACACAGGCTTTTGACTGACCCTTTGGGTCGGGTCATGCCATTTGGTGCTGTGACCAGGATCCGTCAATCAATGTGAACTAATCCTCGGTTCTTTTCTGGTGTGGCGTTTTTGTCTTATCCAGAATGGCACAGGAAATGATCGAGGAGATCAACTCCCTCGCCCAGGAAGCAGGCCAGGGGCGAGAAACGCCAACCATGCAGTGTCTTGAAAGGGCGATAGCACTGTTTGACGGGGTCGGTCGACCTGACCAAGGACAACATTATTAAGAAATTGAAGGAGGATTTGGACTTTTTGTCCCTCATATCCTTTTCGGATATTGGGCCGGCATGCAGGCCATCGTACCGAAGAAGTCGAGGAACCACCGAGAAAGAAAACTCGTAAAAACTCACATAAGCCGAAGAAGGACAAGACTTCAAAATCCAAGGACACGGAGGTGCAGGCAGACTTGCCGACTACCCCAGACAAATCATCATGAGGCGGAATCTTTTATTGAAACACACATTTTGTCAATCCAATAAAAGTGGTTTTATCTGAACCTGTTTGCGCTCTGATCTCGTGTATGGTGAGGAATGGAGGCTGGGACCAAAACTGTGGGGAAGTCTCATTTTCTTGAGATTGTTTGGTCAGAACCTGGTGGCATGTATAAGCCTTTGATACATGAAGTGAGGAACCTGGGCATATATCTAGAACCGACGAGTAGTATACTCGCAAGAGGGCCCGCTGGTTCGAGATATACATATTCGGCAGTGACATTGACATACAGGGTTGGGACTCTGGAGTCACACTTGTTCAGCGGTAAGAACGGGTATAGGTGTGTATTAACACACTTTTCACGGTGTCATCACCGGTGGTATATCAGGAGCTGCAGTTTGAACTATTTCTTCATGGTCATGCAGTCATTAGAATGAAAGTGGTCGTTGTTCACTTTCTTTCGGGTCGAGTCATGACACAGTGAAAGGATAAGGATACTCCACTGTACTGTACACTACAGGCAACCTTGAGAATAACCACCCTCGATCGTACATGAGAAATGTGTCATCATTCGCGAATCGCGAGTTGTCGTTATTTGTCAGGTTGAAAGTATGCAGTAAAGATGGTCACTGAAGATAGTGTCATTATTCGCGGGTTGTTGTTATACCCGAGATCGTTATTCACGAGGTTGACTGTATATTGCTCCTATCATGTCAGAGTCACAACATGATCTAGTTGCACCTTCTGTAAGGACGCTTTGCAATCGTACATTGGGAAATTTATGAACAGGGGAACTAACCATAGCATATAGAGATGCACTCTTTTCACATTGGCCAGTTTCTAACCGTGCATTGTGGTGTCAATGCAACAACATAAATATAATTATGGCACATTTCCTCACTTTTTTTCTTGATTGCTTTTCTTGTAAAGCCAACATTTATCTTGAACATGTTCACATGATTGTGTTTTTTCACTGATTTGGATCATGCAGGAGATTTCTGGCTACTAAAGTGAAAATAGTACATATGAATTACATGTATTTCAACTCACCGAAGTAGACGACGGCTGGAATGAAGCCGTACTGAAACACCAAGCGCGCCACTTTGGCCACTTTCCTAACTCTCTCGATAGTGTCCTTGTGCACCATGTTGGCGATACAAATTTCACACTATACTCTCAGTGAATCCCAATTCAACAAAATAAAAGGCAAAAACGCTGAACGAACATCACATGAACATTTTCGTCTCAAGTCAAAAAGTTGCTGCGCAAAAATCACGCAACATTCTCGCCATTCATCGTTTCCATGCCACCAGCGGCCCACGTCACGTGCAGTGAAAAAAGACACGTGAGCAGATGAGAATCTTCGCTTTCGTTTCGAAGCTTTTGAATGTGTTTCGCTTTTTTTTGCTTTTTGCTCAACACTTGTTTTTGCTTTGCTCTCCTTGTGTTTCTTTCAAACTCTTGAGATATTCCAACCTTGATTTCAGGGGAGGACTCTGTTCGTATCTACCAGATCTTTTAGACAATTTATACATGGCGTAAGGCATCATGATCAGCAACACTCTATTGCTTGCTGTCTTCTTTGCTCTTGCTGGCATCTTCTTGTCGAATTCGAATAATTCAGATGAAAAGAGAGTATTGAAAGGATGGAAACGACAGCTAAATGGTCCTGCTATTCAGTATGACAAAGTAGCTGTTGGGTAAGATTGAGATTTTGTTGTTGTAGTATGCTAGTGGTGTTGTGAATCAAATCTTGTCAGCTTTAGTAATGGGACAATCACGAAAACTGATTGGACACTGATTGAACATTCTAGATTGTCCTATCATTTATAAGTGGACTACGTGGAGTCAATTCCAGAAGTTATTCAACATGTGTAAACTGGAAACTTTCTTTAGTTTAGGGTTACTCGATTGGCCAAACTTATGAACACCCACCGGAAGCTTTTTTCCCTCAATTTTCCCCGATCAGGCAAGGTGGTGGCCGGGCACGAGCGAAACTTACTAAGTTACTTCAACACGTATAGCTGGTGGTAACGCGGATATGAAAACTTTACTTGTTGTTAGTAGGTGCCAAAACTCCTGCTACATCACTTGGGTTGCTGCCTCGTTCAATATGAAATCCGAAAGAAAACGCGTCTTGGGCTGCGTAGCACTGGTTAGCTAACCCCAAATGACTTGTCGAGATTTCCGCGACGGCTGTTCACGCTCTCACATTATTATACGACTTCAGTTTCAGGTGCATCCTGGAGGCAGATCATAGCACTTCACTAGGCCTTGTGTTGACTGCACCTGGCATCATGATCATAAAGGGTGACAGCATTGAAATTCTGCTGGATTAGGGAGGATACTGGATTAACAAATCTGATTTACTGCTGCAATGTGCACGAAGAGGACAGTTTGGTTACTGAAAAATTGTGCTGGTTTATAGAGGGTGCCAATTATAAGTTGTCCTCTCATGTATATGAGGTCCCTGTCATATTTTTTAGCTTGAGTAGTGAGTTGCAACCCCTTCTCCGGCCTTGAATTTCATTGCCAAAATGGTTCGAAATTCTGGATATACACCTGTAGATCTACTAGAAGACAGGAACCTGACCGACCAGCTGTTTGCATGTTGGGCTTGTCACCCGAGACAAAGGCGTTACTCAGTGCAGCTCTATCTCCAATGTCGTAGTTGCTGACTCATAGTGATCAATTTGGAGTGCATTTGATGGGGCACTCTGGTACCACAGCCTCTTCGTTCCAAGACCAACAGACAGAACCTTTGCACCATCCAGTGATCTTGTGCGTGTATTTTTTTAGCATCCACGACCTCCCTGATATGTCAACCCATACCCATATGAAATTTATAGGAAGGAATTGTTTGTGTGTGCTCTGTGATTCTCAGGCTGAATGCCAACCTGGATTTGATCGTGTACGGCACGCAGCTGCTAAAGAAATTGAACGTGGCACCGGGACCAGGTAAAGACCACGCAGTACTTGACAGCCTTGCTGAGCTTCAGGATGCATTTGCTCTGTCGCATTCATCATGCTCGGCCGCAGAGCGTATCATGACATCGCCGACGCTGTACAAGCAAATCGTTGATTCTGCTGCCAGCCTTGAGGAGAAGAAAGTGAGTAGTACTTCTCAATTTCTTGTACAGTGCATGTACTATGCTGTGCCCATTGTCTCATAATGTGACAATGGATTGGTGGCGGCCATGAGCGAGAGTTCAGCCCTAATCAGCAATCACTCTTCCTCTTCAACTAGGGTATGAAATTGTGTCCACGCAGCCACATGGTGTTTCTACCCCGAGTGTAAATGACGCAGTACATTGCATTTGGTACTTTGCGTTGCAGGTAGCTTGGCAGCTGCATGCTTGTCATGGTTTTGCGTTACCATCCACGTAGATAGTGTGCACTTGTAGTATACAGAGTAAAGTAATGCCAACCCTGCTGTACGCACTGTTGTGACATGCTCCTCTTGGAATTCCTGAGTCTGTGTATATATTTTTTTGTGAGCAGGATATAAATTACTGTATTGCTCTGGCTTCTCTGAGGATGCTAGAAGAGTTTGTATGTACATGTAATTTGTCTTATTATTATTTTTTGCGTTCTGCAGTATTTTGTGGGTGGTAATGCTGCATTGATGTCACAAGCTATGGTGGAGAGTAGTCCAGGCAGTCAGGTAAGTGCGAGGTTGGACCATGTTGTCATATAATTTATATCATTATTTGAAGGTATTATGATACAATTGTGGCTAGTATTGCTTGCCCTACGTCCAATTATGTCAGCAACAAGCTTATGAGTTGGGGTTTTTCACTTATTACTAGGGGTGAAACGAGTATCTATTTTGACCAATCGATCACTCGTTCATAATATTCGATCGAGTATCCGATTATTTCGAGTATTTTATCAAAATTCAAAAGCTCTAGATTTGTGAGTTCGCGACCAATGGGGAAGAAATTATCTGTGAACATAGAACAAAAGTCGCCAACGTCTTGTAGAGAGTGTATTAATAGTAACGATTTTCATCAGTACTTTCATAACTAACGTTACTTGCCGTGGCGATCCCATCGTCCAAGTCATAAAATACTGACTCAAAGGTGTCAAAACGTTTGAGGCCTTGTCCCCAAACGTCTGATTGCTACAAAAGCTAGAGGGGTGAGTTGGTTGGAATACGAACTTTCTTACAAACAAGAACACCAAAACTGATTTGAATACAGCAAAAAACGAAGGTACAAATCAAAGTATGAAGCGCAGGAGTAGCATCATGAGTACGAAGAAATTCATGAGGCAGCAGTGCATTGACATGACATGCACAGCCATACTAATACATCATTTTATATTCGTGGGATGATTGAATCCGCGACACTCCGACAAGAAAGAAAGTAGTACACCTCATGAGATAATGAAGACTGGGTGGATTACACTGAGATGTAGTGATGGTGTTTACAAAAGTATCTAGATTCTAAAAAGTACTGCTACAGTCGAAATGCACTAGTATGACAAGCGAAGAACTACTTCAAAGTACATGGAACCTCATTACACAGAAGAGAAATGCACGTACGTAAAATGTATTAGGAGAATTGTAGGGGATTTATACTCCCGCCGGAGTAATTGTAAATAGAGGGAGAGTCATACATACGCGAACCGTAAAAGCAGTCTCATCATGATGTAAGGCACACATAGCTTGATGTTACCCACTTGGCGATCTTCTCACGTGCTGCGTCGGCCGACGCTCGAGGAGGACGCTTTGAAGTCACAACAGGTAGCGGAGGGGCATCATCCACTGGAGCCGGATCAGTAACATCAGAAGACACAGGCTGCTGACCTGGAGTGGAAGCATCAACTGGAATAACGTGCCTACACTCCAGGGAATATAGACGGGACAATGGGCGCTTGACGGTGTTGCCGGTTGACATGATGACTTGAGCTGTTCGAATCTGTCCATCCGTGAAGATATGTAGCTGCATGTCGCCATCATGGTACCGGTGGTACCTTGGAATAGCCATGTCGGATAACCCATCCATCTGTTGCACTAGACCAAGCCACTCTTCTTGAACATCGGGAGGTAGCGCATCATCCCACGTGACCGACAGACCCCACAGCCGTTGCAAGAATATCCGAGCTGGAAGGAGGACGGGCGTCACGAGACCCAAGGGGTCGTACACTGCTGAGACGGCGTGAAGGACTGCGCGTTTAGTGATGCTGCACTCCGTCTTGGTGAGTTTGGTACAGCCGGGTATAGAAATGGTGTCATTTTCCGTGTCCCACTTGAGACCAAGTACTTTCACGTAGCGAGACGTTACACGGTCTTGCTCCGGTATAGCAGAACGAACAGCATCACTGTTGGTGGTGAACTCACGCACGTTCATTGAGGCTGACTTGAAGATGTCCTTGGCGGCAGTGTAGGCAGCGATAGCGGCGCTCTCCAGATCCATGCCGAGGATGATATTGTCGACATAAATGTTGTCGGAAATAGCTGTGGCGAGCGGCGTGCCTTGCGTGCTGAGATGAGCGTACGGTGGCTTCGAGCAGGAACGGGCTCAAAATCACTCCAAACGGCATACGTCGAAACCGATAAACGCTCAGGTTGTCCTTGGTAGGAGCCGGGTTTGAAGGATCCTGAAACCAAAGGAACCGCGTGACATCTCGATCAGACTGCGTGATGCTTAGCTGCAGAAAGGCCTTCTCAATGTCAGCCAATAGGACAATAGGGTGGCAGCGGAAATGAAGCAGCATGCCACATAGGCTGGGTAGATTGATTGGTCCGCGATGCATACACTCGTTGAGGCTCTTGGACCGTTTCGAGGATTTTGCAGAGGCATCATAGACGATACGCAACTTCGTTGTGGCCTTCGACGGTGTGATGACGGGCTGATGAGGCAAATAGTGTGTGGCATTTGCCGTACGGAGAGAGGATTTCGGAACAAGCTCAATGATACCAGCTGTGACTTGAGACTGGATGATCTTGTTGTACTGTGCCAAAAGGTCATTGTCGAAAGCCAGTCGCTTGGCCAGAGACGTTAACCGACCTAAGGCGAGACCAAAGTTGTCAGATACTTCAGGAGGCTCTGCTTTCCACGGCCACGCGATCTCATATCGCTGGCCCTCATACCTGACATGAGTGTCAAAGTGACGTTGAGCGAGCTCGTCAGAGGTGACATGAGGAGAATCCGTGATACCTATGGTGTCAAGAGACCACATCCGAGAAAGATCAGGATACGGCATCATGGACGATGGAGCAACATAGTTACCCAAAGACGACGGATGCTGGCGAGCAGAGGTAAGTGTGGAGCACAGAAGTACACTACTGGCAGACTCGGAGTGGTCCGTCTCCACGGTCAACTTCCCAGCAACGAAGTATCCAAGACAGGACGGTATAACATGAAGGCCAGATGGTAGAGAAACGGAAGGCCCGTTGATTAGTTCCCAGAAATGGGCAGCTCCAATCAGCAGGTCAATCTTACACGTTGACGATTCAGAAGAGATGGGCTCCGCGAGAGCATCACCGGCAACCGCCAATATAGTGGCGTAATCTTCATCTGAGAGCCGACAGTGTCGAATTGGATCGGTAATCTTCTGCATGGTGTTAGCTTCCATGGTCAGACGAGAGCCATCATGGAGTTCAAGATCGAACTCGACCGTTGTTGTGTTGAGCTGTACAGGCTGCGATGAGGCGAATGTGGAGACAACTAGGCACTCTTGCCGACCTGCGGGCAAGCCTAGTCGTGTGGCTGCGTCTACACTGAGGAATGTAGACTGAGAACCGCTGTCCAGAAGGACCGTAACTTGTTGAGATTCACCTGAACCAGAGTGGATAGATGTCCTGGCAGTCATCAAGCGAGTCTGGCTTGCTGGGACTGTTGGACCAGGGAGCTGCTGAGTAGCAGCTACATTAGAGGACACCCGCAGAGATGATGAGGAGCCACTAGAAGTAGTAGCAGATTGCTGTTGTTGAGGATTCCCAGTACGGCTCTGCTGGGAATCACCATACCGTGCCGTCTGACGTCCAGCAGAGCAGATTGCTGTGTTATGGTGATTCGACCGGAGGCAATGCCGACATTGTCGTTGCCGGGTGCAGACCGAACTGGTATGACCTGAGCCCAAGCAACGAAAACAGAGACGCAACTCCAACAAGCGATTCTTACGGGCCTCTGGAGTAGCGAACTTCTGACACGAGTCGTGTCTGTGTGTAGCACCACAGAAGACACATGGCCTGCGAGACTGTTGTCCAGAAGCTGTGGGTACTCGATGCTGTTGTGCTGTCGCCACAGGAAGAGCGCTCCCAGATACAGGACCAGGCGCTGGCGCGGCCGGGACGCTGCCGTCACTGCGAGAGGTAGAAGATGTGGCAGACCGCTGGTAGGCCCTGTCATGTAAGCTGACATACCTCTTCAAAGCCCGGCGGAGCTCTGATACACTCCATGCTTGAGCCGCCTCCGATAGGGGTCGCCATTCTTCCAACTTGGTTGTGACACTAATAGGAAAGTTCGACAGTATTTGTTGAGCGACCAGCCGCTGAGTGGCCAGAACCTCTCCTTGAGCTTCCAGCTGGAGGCGCACATTCTCAATCATCTCACACTTCGCCTTGATGTCGCTATGACTGGATGTGGACGCCGGCATATGTTGCAACTTGTGATACAACTTGGTGATGATGACGTCAGCTCTGCCGAACTCATCCTGAAGCGTTTTCAGGGCCACGGGATAGTTCTGGTCAGTAACAGCTATTCCAGCAATTAGACGGCAAGCAGACCCTTTTAATGATGACTTGAGATATGTGAATTTGGTGACGTTCGGGAGCTGCTGCGAGTCAACAGATGCGACATACATATCCCAAAAGACGGGCCAGTCCAGAATGTCGCCACTGAAGCTAGGCAAAGACAATTTCGGGAGGTTCACCTGGGTATACGTAGTTGACCCTGGCTGCATGGGTGACTGAGCCATCGTGGTCGGCTGAACGGTTTGAACCGCAGCTTGCCTGGCAGCTTCAGCGACCATGGTGGTCATGGTTGCAATACTAGACGGAGCTGCAGCATCAACAGCACGTGGCAACGGACTAGCGACTGGCGAGAATGAACTAAGGCTGAGTGAAGCCATGCTTAGCTCATCAGAGGAATCATCATCACTGCTGTCATCCAACATAACAGTATGTGCTGACATAGGAGTGTGGGATGGCAAAGGAGTAATTTCTACTTTGCTGGCACTAGAACTAGACTTCTGCTGGACAGAGCTTTGCTGTGGTGGTTTCAGAGCTGACAGAATACTATGGGTAGACACTGGAGCTGCTGGCACACTGTGTAGAGCAAAGGGCAGTTCACTGCAGGCAGCTGTACTGGTAGTCCCAGGCTGGAGCTGCGGTGTGTAGAAGTTAGGAACTGGTGGCATGGTGTGACAGTCGGTGCGTGACGGTGACAAGCTCCCGCTACATGTATCCAAATGATGAGATGCAGGGGTGCGTGTGTGTGCACTGCTACGAAGTGATTGTGACACTGGTGCTGATGCTAATGTACCGGTACATGTGTGACTGTCAGTAATGGTTGCCGCAGAAACTGAATGCAATGAAGAAGAATGGGCAGGCAAACGAGAGAGACGTGAAACGGTAGCCTCAACCGGGTCAGGAAAGTTCGCCATGGCCTCAGGAGCCGTACGCATGATGGAGCTCCTCACCTTTCTCAAGATACCACATAAGTCGTCAAATTCTGACTCCCAGCTGTCAAGCTCGTCCAGTTCGTCTTCAGCAGAGTCCATTTCTTCGTATGCTGTCCGAAGGGCCGCTACAACTTCCTCAAGTTGTAGTGATAGCGACTGGGCCTCCCCCCAATCGGCTGCCAAATACTGAGTATTGGAACTTGACTCAGCGCTAAACTCGCGCGCAAGGCGAGTGTGTACGCGGACAAAACGTCTGCGCAAGTTCGCTCTACGGCGAAGCAACTGCTCAACATCGGAGCTTGCTTGGGTGGCCATCCCGAAACAAGCTGATGTCGAACGAAAGTTGTGATCGTGACTATCCTGGTCACAGCACCATGTCAAAACGTTTGAGGCCTTGTCCCCAAACGTCTGATTGCTACAAAAGCTAGAGGGGTGAGTTGGTTGGAGTACGAACTTTCTTACAAACAAGAACACCAAAACTGATTTGAATACAGCAAAAAACGAAGGTACAAATCAAAGTATGAAGCGCAGGAGTAGCATCATGAGTACGAAGAAATTCATGAGGCAGCAGTGCATTGACATGACATGCACAACCATACTAATACATCATTTTATATTCGTGGGATGATTGAATCCGCGACAAAAGGCATGCATAACACATGCATACCATGTACCAGTGGACAAGCGGTGCAACGAAAGTGTTTGAAAAATAGAATGCCAATACCAAAAAAAAAAAAAAAAAAAACGATCGAGTGCAAAATTTCGAATACTCGCTCGTTTGAAATTTTCGAACGAATACTCGAATATTCGAACTACTGTAATTTCACAAATTTTCGGTGTACTTTTATTTTCGGTACTTTCGGTGCATCTGTTTCATACCTAAAATTTCAACACACCGAACAAACATTAACGCACATAATCCAATAGGGAGCTGCTTCTCTGTACTGAAAATTTCTGTTCACCTAACCTAGCTTTTTGCTGTCATACCGAAAATATTGAGCACCGAAAATTTCTGAAATTAGAGTAATCGTTTCACCCCTACTTATTACCATGGCTTTATATGTGGTATATTAATCACGTACAGTGCTGCTCAATGAAATCCGACTGAGTGAGTCAAGTACACGCTGTGCAGCCTGAGATCTGTGAACACTGGGCTGTGAACTGGTGCAGGGCGAAAACTAGCCACACACACACACACACGCACGCACACACACACGCACGCACGCACACACACACACACACACACACACAATCGAATTTCATTGAACATCCCTGTACATTGTTCACCGTTTGTACTTCAAAGTGAACAACAGGCTACATGCACAATGATGAAGTCTGTACAAACTAGGAGGACGAAATGGGCGTTTGCACTGTTTTTAGATCCATGAAGCACCCATTTCATACATGAATTGTGTACGGACTTCATCATATTGACATGCACACAGCAGCCTATTATTACTAGTATACTATAGCCTTGGTGAACCAAGTTTCTTGGCACACAAAGTATTGCATGTTCAATGCTGGTGTAAACTGCATGCAACTTATGACTTTGTTGGATGTCTGCTCCCTTCCCATAAGGTGATGCTGGTCGGTGCTGTTGGTGAGACACTGAGGAGCCTCCTCAACTCGACAGTATCTGTACCCGAGTCATGCCTGCAGAAAGATGATGAAGTGCACCTGATTTTGGAATACAGCCGTGGAGAAAAGTGGGGTGACAACGTGGCCAGCTGTGCCAATCGCTTCATCTTCTCACACGATGTGGCTAATGGAGAACTGCAGCCTGCCGACAACTTTGCATCCGCATTGTCATCATTTAGCCCACAGCTTGTTGTCGTTGCCGGCCTGCATCTGATGGACAACACAGAGGAATCGTTCTGGCTGCCCAGAGTCAAGAAAGTGCTCTCGGCCATCTCAACTTTGCCGGCTAGTACACCTGTTCATTTGGAATTGGCAAGCATTGGCAACCTTGACTTCCTTGCTCGGCTTGGATCGGCTTGCTTCTCATCCGTCCAGTCAATTGGACTCAATGAGCAAGAGCTAATGGCTATCAGCAAAGCCAACAAGGGACCATTCCACAATGAGGAGCTGGTCTCTGGCCCACCCGAGGCAGCTGTTGTTGCAGACGTACTATACTGGATATTGAAGCACTACTCTGGCAAGCTATCAAGAGTTCATTTTCACTCTCTGACATTCCATGTTGTTGCAGAGGTCAGTGCAATTTTTACACACGTATGCACATGAAGCAATAAAATAGATTCCCTCCATCATCAGAGATACTGTACCATAACAGTTAGGGGATGTTTTGAAGGACAGTTCAATGTCTCTTATCCGGCGGTCAGTTATCCGGCACGTCGGTTATCCAACAGCGCACTGACAGCTCATAGACTGTATATTTACACTAAATTACAGTCCTACTTCAAGTAAATGTGGACAGTGAGCACCATGAATGTTGCCCTCATGCGACGTTACTGTACATACAAATCAGTCTGTATAGATGACTGTCTCTGGATAGTACCAGTAACAGAACATCAACAGTGCAGGTAAACCCATGCTCTACCGTCCTTTTGATGTGTGAGCAAAAGATGACTTGCAGCTTCAGTTATCCAGAATATTCATTTATCCAACAATATCCAGTTCCTAGGGTGCCGGATAGCTGACACGCAACTGTATTCTTCAATTGCCCTGAATCATGAGACAACCAGCCGAATCAGAGTAGTGAAACTACCGAGTACTGTCCACTATACTATCACATGCACAGTATTCCTATTCATTTCTAACATGGGTCTTGTGACTCTTATCAGTGTGTTGCGCTATCAGTAGGATCCTGCCCATTCTCTTTATCCGAATACTTGTGTCTGCTGCAGTAGCCTCATCAGTCTTTGCTCCTTCTATTTGCAATTTTCCTTGTAGGTCGCCGGCCGCTGGAACAATTCCTTCTCGGCGGTTGGTGCTGCAGCCAGAGTTGCTGGCCGCCGAGCATGCCAAGTTGAAGAGATTGATCCGGAGAAAGTCCAACTGAAGTTCCCGAAGGCCTTCGTTCGCTCCATTCTCGACCCCAAGCTACGCCGCGAGCCTATTGTCGTTGATCCGAACTCTCCTGTGAGCACCTGGCAAAGAGATGGAATCAACTTCTATCTCAGTCCTGTGCTTGTGTGTCGCAGACCACTGAAGACTGTTGGTCTTGGAGACGCTATTTCAGCAACTGGTTTGCTATATTCTCACTACATTCCCAAGTAACAGATTTGTCCAAGTAAGTTTAGGTTGCTGGCAGTCCAGTGTGCTGTTTTTGTTTCTTTTGTCTTTATAGAGGTCTATTTCTTGTCAACTTTCTCGGCTAGAGCAAATTTCTACACCTAGTGCTTTGCATTGGATGGTTTTTACTATTGCGTTCCACGTTCTGCACTGTATCCCGGCGGGCGTGGAGCGTACTTCTAAATACTCGGAGTATCATTTAAAACATTCAAAAGTCCCCTCGGATTAAACCGATGTGTCCTATTCAATAAGGTTGCGCTTGCACATGCTTACATTCAATGACTGCGAGCCAACGGGATGGGGGGTTCTGTATCGAAGGCACCTTGCTAGTTGTACCACCACCATGTGCAAGCTGTAGCCATCCACTTTTGATAGGCAAGGAGCACTGGTTTTCTGTCTAGGATTGTAGTAGAGCACACAGCATGGCACCGGCACTGGTGAGATGTGAGCACTCAGTAGCACTGCCTTTATGCCTCCTATTTTTTCAGTATTGACTCTACTACGAGCTTGTCGTGGTGATCAGAAAATCACTCGTGTAAAAATACAATGTCTGTAAAGCCAATAGCCAGCATTGACATCAGCAGCTAAAAAGTAAAGCCAATAAACAGCATTGACGTTGGCAACTATGTACATGCACATGCATATCAGTCTACTTGAAGTACAGTGTGCTATCAGATACAAAAATAATAATAACATGCCCCTCGCCACTGAAAATTAAAAAAATACAACACGACTAAAAACAAGCTCAAAACTCTTTCAGCACACTAGCGAAAACCAGTTGTAAATAGGGTAACCGTGGGTTAGGTGGACAGCAGGTTGAAAACTGCTCTTTATGAATTGGTATTGGTATTAAAACTATTTATGTCTCGTCAGTTATTGTTTATGTCTTCTCAATGTTTCTATTCTGCTTTTTGTTCTGTACCTCCGTGATTAGTGGAGCGCGAAAATAGCTTTTTCCGGCTCTAAAAAAAGCATCGAATATATTCTCAAGCATCAGTCACAGTGGGGTTGGAAGGATCATGTCCTGCCTTGCGAACTTTGAGAGAGAAATCCACTGTGGAATATCCCTGTGTGGGTCGGCTGGTCGACACAACATCAACGTGGGGACTGAAATAGTCTGCAACATTGTCCAGCGTGACACCGCCACTGCCTTCAACGAGAAGATGAGGGAATTCCCCCTTCAGCTGTTGAGCAGCCGTGGCCAGTACGCTGGGTGAAAAGTTGTCCAGCATCACAATATCAGCACCAGCCGTGGCCGCTTCTTGTGCATCGCGCAATGACCTGCACTCCACCTCGATCTTCACAGCAAAGCCGCACACCGACCTTGCCTTAGATACGGCACTGCTGATATCACCGGCTGACCAGATGTGGTTGTCTTTCAACATAACCATGGAGCTCAGGTCATGGCGATGTGTTCCCATACCTACAAAGCCATTGTGTCACACAAGACAGAGTGGCATAGGCATAGGTGAACTAACTTGATGAATAATTATTGCTGCAGTGATCATACATAGGATGCAACTCTCACCTACCCGCCAGCATATGTCACGGTGTGTTTGTGTGTGGGTGTATTCGTGTGCGTGCGTGTGCGGGATCGTGTCTGTGTGCTATGGTGTCTGTGTGGGTGTGTACGAGCTTGTGTCCGCATGTGTGTGTGTGGGGGGGGGGGGGGGGGGATGGCGTGTGGGTGCATATGTGCCATGTGCTTACTCCATCTTCTGTACTCCATGAGCCATTTGCCTAATAGCTAACGCTACTAATGTAGTGTACTCACCCCCAACCAACAAGGCATATTTCTCCACCAGACGGAATCCTGGCGTGGTCTTGCGCGTTCCCACCACTTCTCCCTTCCACCCATGCTGGCTACGGATGGATGCGAACTTCCTAGCCATGGACGCTACTCCGCTAGCTCTTGTCATGCAATTCAAAGCCACTCTCTCTCCGAGGAGAATCCGTCGAGCGGGGCCTGTTACTTCAGCGACTTCGCATACTGGCACAAGATCTTCTCCTTCATTCTTGAGCCAATTGACTTTACAATCAAGCTCGGAGAAGATCGCGTCAACAAACGGCTTTCCACACAGGACCCCACTGCTCTTGACAAGCAACACAGCCTTCTCGTGCCTGTTGCCAACTATAGCACCGCCATAGTCAAAAGCAGGTGTGTCCTCGGCCAGCCAGCCTCTCACTAACGTCTTCAGGGATTCAGGAGTGAGTAAATTCTGAAACAATTCGCTGCTGGCCATTTCGAACTTCTATTTCAGATCGAACTTGAAAGACGATGCAGAGGACTCATTGCCAAAAGAAAATAATAAGAATAAGCAGCAAGCTGACCTGGTGCCTATGTTACGATTGTTGCAAGCTGGCCTAGGTCTTATAATTATTAGCTGCGGTGCAGGCTATGGCTGGTCTCGCAAGGATGTTCGTAAGCAGTGCAGCGAAGTAAAGAAGAACTTCAACCAGTTCAAGTAATTATTTCAAGAAGAAAATGCCTCTCTCTCACCGTCTCAGCATTTTCGAATTTCTCAGTGACATCATCGCCACGTGCACCACTTGGCACTTGACCACGGTGCCTGCACGTGAACATACTAGTATCCGTCGCGATCGTCGACGTTATCGATATAATCTCTATGCTAGCGCTATACTAGCATACTACGGCTAGCGCTAGCGCTCGGCGATTCTGATCTGCTAGATATTATCGATTATCATCGATGCATCTAGCTAGCTACACATAATGATCAGATTCTTCTGATCTAGCTGAGTCGAAATAATGGGCATTTAGTCTAGACTGTACTACTACTACTAGTACTAGAGCAGTAATTTTGAAAATTAATAAGCTCCCATGAGAGCATGTTATACTCTTGCTTACGGTCTTGGTAATACCAAGAGTCCATAACCCAATGAACTCTTGGTAATACTAATACAGTGTAGTTGTTTTTACCTCTCGTCTTGATTCACCATTCCACAAACGTAACGTCGTTACTGTATTATTAGAAGACTGTATTATTACTCTTTCATTCTCATGCCAAACAGCTAACTCATACTAAACAAGAATGACCAAAAACTAGTGACCTGCACCACCGAAGCAGGAACCTAAAAACTCCTACACACCAAGGAAAACAAGCCCCATCTACGCCTACGGATCACGGA
Source organism: Sycon ciliatum (assembly GCF_964019385.1). Classification (NCBI taxonomy): domain Eukaryota; kingdom Metazoa; phylum Porifera; class Calcarea; order Leucosolenida; family Sycettidae; genus Sycon; species Sycon ciliatum. The sequence continues at coordinate 89,933,355 of NC_088643.1, forward strand.
CTACAATCCCGATCCTAGCGTAGCGGCAAATGATACATACTAGTACAAGTAGATGACAAAAGCGGTGCCGGTGTTAGGTGACAGCTGCATACGAATGCATGAAAGGGGTCAGACAGTTCATGTATCATGTGTACCGGCAGTTGTAACTGGAGCCGACTGAAAGTCAATACATCAATAGCAGTGTCATACGTGAAGCCCAGACTACAGAAAGTGTAGCAGTGGATACAAAGTAAGTTGCATACGACGGGTGTTGCTTGTCGCCAACGTCGCCTACGGGGGCAACATCCTCTCCCCAGTGACGATTTATCCGTCACTAACACAACGGACATCTAGCACGCAGAGCTTGGCTACCGGCCGGCGGAACACACCAGTCTGCATCTTGACATCTGCTACCCGCACCAGGCCGTCTCTGCCGGGATAGGTCGCCGTCACTATCCCCTTCGGCCATGTGTTCCTCACTGCGTTGTCGTCGGCGATGACCACCACATCACCTACTTCCACCTTCTTCTCTGTTCTTCCGTGCCATTTGGTTCGCCGGGCTAGCGTTGGCAAGTATTCCTTAATCCAGCGACGCCAGAAATGGTCTGCTAGCACTTGCACGATGCGCCACTGCCGGCGCAGATGTAGGTCATCACCACTGAATACTCCGGGCACTGGTGCTGCTGATGGCGTCCCTAGGAGGAAGTGGTTCGGCGTCAGGCTGTTGTCGTCAGTTGGGTCAGAGGACACATGTGTGAGCGGCCGGCTGTTGAGTATCGTCTCAACCTCTGTAAGAAGCGTGATGAGTGTATCCTCACGCGGAGCACGTTCCTTGAGCACGGCTCTCAGGGCGGTTTTCACGGACCTCACTAGTCGCTCCCACGCTCCCCCCATGTGCGGGGCTGCCGGAGGATTGAACTCCCACTTGATTCCTCTCGGTGTGAGCTCAGCTGTGAGGCGTGTCTGGTCCAGCTGGTCCAATGATTCCTTGAGTTCTCTTGCTGCACCTCGTAGGTTGGTGCCGTTGTCCGAGTAGATCACTCCAGGGCACCCTCTGCGACTGATCAACCGGCGAATTGCCATGATGGTACAGTCTGTTGTCAAGTCGTGTGACAGCTCCAGGTGTACAGCTCGGGTCGTAAGGCAGGTGAATATCACGCCGTACCGCTTCTCGTGACGTCGTCCGATAGTGACTGTCAGTGGCCCGAAATAGTCCATGCCGCAATGTGTGAACGGGCGGATGAACGTGGCAACGCGTGCGTCGGGAATCTGTCCCATCTGAGGTGGTGTTGGCTGCGCGCGTTCATTTTTACACTGCTGGCATACAGTCCAGGTACGGCGGACGGCTGTGCGTAGTTTCAAGACCCAATACGTCTGGCGGACGTCGTTTGCCACACTGTCCTGACCATGGTGTCCATGCCAGACATGGTACTGCTGAAGGAGCATCTGTGTGAATGGGTGCGACGGGTCCAGGATGACAGGCTCGGGCGTCAGTGGACTTCCGGGTGGTGCACTTCGAATTCGGCCATGCATTCTCACCACACCGTCGCTATCTAGCACAGGTGAGAGGTCTCGAAGTTTGCTGCTGCTGCTCACATTGCTGTGCTTCTGCAGGTCGCCAATTTCCTCCCGGAAGCTGTCTTGCTGTGCTTTCTTCCACCACAGCTTCTGGGCCTGCTGGTACTCCGATGGCAGCAACTCAGAGCAAGTGACTGTGGGCTTGCTTGACGCTTTCGCACGCAGGTTGTTGACGTATCTGACGATCCATGCTGTCGTTCTCATCAGCCGAATCCAGGATGAGAAGCGGCTGATATCTGGCAGGGCTAACTGCGCTTCTTTGGTGACTACCGCAGTAAACTCTGCCTTCATCTCGGCTTGGTCGTCGCTGGTGGTAGTGTCTCGCCCAGGATTCTCTACTGGCCACTCAGACTCTGGCTTGGTCAGAAACTCAGGACCATTCGTCCAGATGTGCTGCGCTGCTGATATCTCGGATGGGGCTCTCGTTGCTGCATCTGCTGGGTTGCTGTGTGTCGGGACCCACCGCCATTGCGATACGTCAGTGAGCTCCTCAATCTCTCCGATACGATGTGCTACGAATGGCTTGAATCGACGGGCGTCTGCTCGGATCCATCGTAGGACAGTCATAGAGTCACTCCAGAGCACGATGCGGTCGATAGGTAGATCATGCTCTTTCCGGACGGTGTCGGCCATTCTGCTGGCCATCAGTGCAGCTTGCAGCTCCAGCCGCGGTATGGATACGGGTTTCAGTGGTGCAACTCGGGACTTGCCAAACACGAATGCGACTCTGGTGCTGTCGTCAGGTAGCGATAGCCTGAAGTAGGCAGCTGCGGCGAATGCCGACTCACTGGCGTCTCCGAACACGTGAAGCTCCAGGTCCTTTCTGTCCGCAATAGCCGTGCAGTAGCAACGCGGAATTGACCTGCTTCCGAGGTTGTGCACTCCCGTCCACCAGTCCGTCCATCTTTGGACGAGAGGTCCTGGTAGTGGCTCGTCCCATCCGACGCCTGTGCGCCAAATGTCTTGTAGCAGAATGCGAGCCGACGTGGTGTAGTAGGTGAAGAAACCAAGGGGGTCGAACACAGACATCAGCTTGCGTAGGACTTCACGTTTTGTCACTTCTGTTGTGCTGCTTTGCTCCAGTCTACGGCTCAGACTAAAGCCGAACGCGTCTTCTCGTGGCAACCACTTCAGACCGAGTGTCTTCTCCACTACAGTCTCGTTGTCGCTGCTAATAGTGACTACCGATGGTGAGCATATATCTGGGGGTACGGCAGCAAGAGCATCAGGTGAGTTGCTGACCCAGCCTCTGATGGAGAAGCCTCCGGCTTCCTGGATTTGACTCACTTCCTTGATCCGTTGGGCTGCTTCTTCTGCCGTCGGCGTCGAGTCGAAGTAGTCGTCCATGTAGTGCTTGTCATGGATTGCAGTAACTGCATCTGGCGCGCTGTGCCGGAATTCGTCTGCATTTCTTCGCATTACATACTGGGCTGATGCTGGCGAACATACAGCGCCGAATGTCATGGCTCTCATCTGGTAGACATCAGGTTCACGGTCTCTGTCACTGCCTCGCCAAAGGAACCGCTGTGCAGGCTGATCGTCAGGTCGGATGTGCACTTGGTGAAACATCTGTCGGATATCCCCTCCGAACCCCACGCGGTGTTGTCTGAACTTGAACAGCACACTGGTAAGAGGGTTGAGATAGTCAGGGCCTGGCAGCAGGGCATCGTTGAGGCTGACCCCGTGGCTTGGCGCAGCTGCATCAAATACTAGGCGCAGCTTGCCTGGCTTGTTGGGGTTTGTCACTCCAAAATGTGGCAGGTACCACGCTCTCTGAGAAGGCATCTGGAGCTGGGAGTGTGTGAGCTTGGTGGCGTATCCGTCGTCAATATACTGTGCAATCTTGGCGCAGTACGCTTCAGAGAATGCGGGGTTCCTGTCCATCTTGCGTTCAATGGACAGGAGGCGGCGCGTTGCTGACGTTTTACTCTCCGGTAGGCTTACGTCAGCGTCTCGCCACAGCAAGCCGGTCTCCCATCGTTCCCCGATACGTCTCGTGGTGACTTCCAGGATCCTTTCCGCCTTCGCTTCCTGCTGCGAGCGTATTTTCTCGCTGCGGACTTGTACACCGAACGATTCTGTGGTGAAGTAGTGCTTCACCTGTTGGTGGAGACTGATATCCGTGTCCTCGGCACTGCCTTCTTCCGCTGTGTCAAGTCGGGCATGCAGTACCTGATCAGCGCCACCGAGTTGGCCGTGTATCGACCACCCCAGCTTGCACCGGCTCAGTGTGGGTGCGTTGGGTGGGCCCTCGATCGTCTCCCTGGGCAAGATAACATGGCAGTTGTCCTGGCCAATCAGCAAGCGCGGCTTCTTTGTCGCACTGAGAGGGATGTCTGCGCTGCTCACGTGTTGCCAACGCTGTCGCTGATGGTTGATGTCGACATGCTGGGCTGGTAGGTGCAGCTCACGCACAGTCCGGGCCGACAGCTGGAGGTCTCCGTCCTGACCGCTCACGGTGATTGTGACCTCCCTGGAGTCAGGATCTTGCTGGCACATATCGTTCGTCCATGCTAGCGTCAATGGCCTACATGGCCCTTCTGCGCCCACCTGCTTTGCGATGTCTGAATCCAGCAGGGTGACCGTTGATGCTTCATCCAGTAGTGCTGCCGTGTTCACCACACCTTTCGGTCCGCGGATTGCTACCGGCACTGTCCTCAGGACGACTCTGCTTTGCTGCTGGCCGCTAGCTAGGTTCGTGCGTTCGACATCGTCCTTCCTCTTTGGTGGATGCAGCATCGGATGGTGAAGCCGGTCACAGCCATCCTTCTTACAGGGTGTACTGTCAGGGCACTCTCTAGTGCGGTGGCCCTGGCCAAGGCAGGTGAAGCATCGTCGTTCTGTCTTGACCCATCTCCAGCGCTCGTTGCTCGTCTTGCGTGCGAATTCTCGGCACTCAGCCACCTTGTGGCCTGCCCGTCCGCAGAAGTCGCACTTTCTCTCGCTGGCCACGAAGGCAGTCTGCCGCTGGCCGCTCTGTCGAGCAGTCGGTGGCGGCTTCATATTGCTGCCTGTTGACACACACTTTGCTGCCGTCGTGTCGAGTCTCCGAACACAACAGAGCGCATCTGCTCTCTTTGCGAGCCAATCTGCCAGTGTTTTCATTGTCACTGGATCTTTGCACTCTGCTACGTGCTCTCCCCATTGACGGGTCAAGCTGCTCGGTAGTTTCTGCACGATCTCCTGGCGGAGCTGCGGGTTAGCTAAGTGGCCTGTGCTCTTGAGGAGCTCCATGGTCGACACCAAGTTGCTAACCGAGTTCGCCAAGTCAATAAGCTGCTCAAAGTCGTCGTCTCGCAACTTAGGCATGGTCTTGACCTGGGCAATCATGGACTGGACCACATGGTCCGGCTGGCCGAACCGCATCTGGAGAGTGTGCATCACTCGATCAATGTTGTCCGGTACGACGAGCATTGACTTCACACTGTCCAAAGCCTTTCCCTTCAAGGCTCTCTGCAGACGGGTCATGTTCTCCTGGTTGGAGAAACCACACTCTGCAGTGGAGGCCGTAAACGTCCGGTTGAACATCGGCCATGCTGTCGGATCACCGTTGAAGGCCGACAGGTCTTTTGTGGCTGATTGTCTAGCCATCATTCTCCGCAGGTCCTTGTCCGAGGTGTTCTGGTGGGCTGGAGTGGTCGCCCTTGGTGGCGTCAGCTTATCCGACAATACCTGGGCCAGCTGTGACACTGCTGATGCAACAGCTGTCTGTATGCTGTCACCTGATGTGGCCTGCGTCTGCAGGCTAGCAGGACCATCAGTGCTTGCTGGTCGTTTCGGGCGTCCATCGTCACGGCACCCTGCTCCCGCGCTCTTGGACGAAGGTAGATCGCATGTGGGGGTGTCAGCACCGGCCGCACTACGTGGCTCACTTTGCGCTTTGGTCTGCAGCTCGCACCTTTCCCGGTTGGAAGGTGCCATGTCCACCTGCATGACTGCTAGTTGAGCTCTGGTCTCCTCCAGCTCGTACTCTAGATTCTGCACTTGGTCCTCCAGGTCGCATGACGTGCTGGTGAGCTGGCTGATGCGATGGTCTCTGGCTACCAAGTCACTTTGGAGACGGTCGTTACTTGCTTCGGCCTTGGCAAGATCTCCCTCCAGGGACTTGATCACCTGCACCTGGTCAGCATGCCTCGCGTCTTCCTGGAAGATCCGCTGCTTCAGGGTTGCAATCGTCTGTTGCTGTAGCTGGAGTTCGTCTTTCAGTCGTCTTTTTTCTTCAAGCTCCACAGTGAGCTTGTCGTCATAGGCTCGCTCAATGGAGCCAGTGTTCTGTCGGCATAACTTCAGCTGCCCCTCCAACTCCTGGATCCTTATCTCCGCAGCACACAGAGGCTGCACAAGGCTGGTGGCTGGAATTACTGCTGGAGTAGCCGCGTCATGTGGGTCACTGTCCGTGTACCCCTGGGCTGGCATGACACTTTGAGTCACTTCGACCTCCTCGTGCTGTGGGTGCTGTTCTGCGTCTTGAGCAGATACTGGTTCTTCACCGTCCCTCACGAAGTAGTGTGACTCCTGCATGTCCATTGCCCTCTCGCTGTGGCCGTAGTCGAGCACGGGTGCTGCTGTGCCCCCGTTGTCGACCTCCTCGTCGGCCTGAATCGCCGCCAGGTCCGCGGCGAGCTGGAGATTGGAGAGTCTCTTCTCGCTTTCCAGCCTACGGCTTCTCGCCTCCTCTTCAAGTGCAGCCACACGCTGCGCTGCCACCAGCTCCGCTTTCCGCTTCCTGGCTTCAGCAGCACCGCTCGAAGAGCGTCGAGAAACACTCGAGAATCGGCTCAGTGTCGAGGAGGAGATACTTTCGGTTTCCTCCGCGACGCTGCCTGCGACAACGTTACTGATATTGTCGCTCCTGCTGCAACAAGTCGGCTTCACTTTCCGGCCTTTGGTCTCACGTTGAGAGCGCCTGACCTGTTCACTGTGCCGCTTGTCGACGTCCATTATCTTTCCGTCCGGCTGGTTCGAATCCGGCTCTCGAAGGACCAATGTTTTTACCTCTCGTCTTGATTCACCATTCCACAAACGTAACGTCGTTACTGTATTATTAGAAGACTGTATTATTACTCTTTCATTCTCATGCCAAACAGCTAACTCATACTAAACAAGAATGACCAAAAACTAGTGACCTGCACCACCGAAGCAGGAACCTAAAAACTCCTACACACCAAGGAAAACAAGCCCCATCTACGCCTACGGATCACGGACTACAATCCCGATCCTAGCGTAGCGGCAAATGATACATACTAGTACAAGTAGATGACAAAAGCGGTGCCGGTGTTAGGTGACAGCTGCATACGAATGCATGAAAGGGGTCAGACAGTTCATGTATCATGTGTACCGGCAGTTGTAACTGGAGCCGACTGAAAGTCAATACATCAATAGCAGTGTCATACGTGAAGCCCAGACTACAGAAAGTGTAGCAGTGGATACAAAGTAAGTTGCATACGACGGGTGTTGCTTGTCGCCAACGTCGCCTACGGGGGCAACAGTAGTTGTCATTCACAAGGTAGACTACTGTAAGGTTTCCTCAGAATCTGTCGTGATCTGCATCCCGATGTACCACTTGTAGTGTAATGACTGCTGTCATGACTCGGCCTGGTCTAGTCGTGCATAGCTGACTCTAGTTACTCTTGTCCCCTACTGACATTGTGTTTCACCATTACTAGTACACTTTGCCTCTACTCTAGACTAGTCGGTGCATGAATAGCCGTTCCTAGGTTTACAGTCATGTTCCATCGTGCAGTCCGTAGTGCACGCGACATTCTCGGCTTGACTTCCGCTGCTCTTGCGCATGCCAGTCATTATTCCTTTGTGATGGTAGAGAAAGGTTGTACATTGTCTTGGCTCGCATCCAGTAACTCTTTGGGAATGAGGGTACGGATTTGAGAAGTAAGTTGGAATCACTAACTGTAGTTACTTGTGTGACTGGATTGGTTGGGATTAGTAAAGTGAAACTCTCTCGAGACGTTTAGGTTGTGCGTCAATCGAGACAGAATCCTGCTGTCCGCCTTCACTTCAGTGTACTCACTAGCTGCTATCAAGACTGCAATGACTACAAAGTACAGTAGTAGTGCAATGTACATGTAGTAGAAAATTCAGGGCTCACAGTAGGCATGCAGGATCGACAAAAGCGTCGTGCGAGGGCGGGTTTGGTGCACGTGAGTCGCGTGACCCCGGGAGAGTACCGATCGTGTACATCCCACGCATCCAAAACAGAACAGAAAAGAGAAAGAAGCAGAGTTGTACTGTTCTCGTAGTTTTAGAGCCGATGTTCGCGATATTTGGGAGAGAAGGCGAAACGCAACCTGTGCTAGTCCCAGTAAAAACAATATGCCATGTTCGACCAAGAGCTGATCCTACAATGAGCGATCGTGATGATTCCACAGGTAAGAAGACAAACAAACGAGTCAGAGCTCGCCAGGCAGGTAACGCCGAGAACATGATGATACCACACGGAGCTGGTGATCGGATGGAGGTGAACGGGACCAGCAAATCCACCGGGCGTTTGTCGAGGGCCACTGAAGACCAGGTTTCCCAGGGTGCCAGTTTCTCCATGATGGCGAAATGCGCTGCCACAAGAACTCCAGCGAGAATGAAAGCACAGCAACCAACGCCGCGGGCGAACTGAGGAGAGAACACTGAACAATCTGTGCACAATGATTTTCTCTTCGACGGCACGCGTTGCTGTTCTGCTGCATGCATGCGTTTTTCTTGTTGTTTGATCTTCACACATTTTCGCGCAAGCGGTTGCGCGGCGCTGGGACTCGGGGTTACTAAAATTAGTACAGAGCATCTCCCCCTTGGTCGATTTGGACAATCTATGGCTCAAAATTTTCAGGAGACCCTGGCAAAGAAATTTACCGAGACGTTTTTGGATACTCCTTTCGAATGCTGTACTACATCTCACGAAGTTTACGCATATGCTCTGGTATACCCGTGTGAGTAATGAAAATTTGTTTCGGTAAATCTTTTGGAACACCTGTCATCTGTGCCTGGGCCAAGTCCCAGCTTCGTAGAACCTGGCTGAAGTGCTGCTAACTCCTTCAAACACCCCCTACTTCGAGCAAAAATGGGACGAAATGCTGACTGCTGATTGGCCAAGCTGGCATTTTGGAGCACGTGCACCGCCCCCATCTAATCGACGCTTTTCTACGCAACTGTGAGCCCTGAAATTACATGGCATAAATCGGTTCATTCGGAGAGGCGGGGACATTGTTAGTACAGTGTACTTCAGTAACACAGTATCATTAGACTACTGCTGCTATGATTCGTATGGATACTGTCTTAGTAAGTTAGCCGGTAGAACATCAACACTGTATGCTTGTTCTGTGCCGAGTGCGGAAATGTCTCGGTCACGGTAATGTTTGATCTCACCGTTTGCTGTTTCACCTTGACGATGGGCCATGTGCCGGGCATTTGGTGAACACTTTTACAGTCCATTCAGAAAAAGATGAGCGCTGGCTCTGGAGAGCTCCCGTGTTTGGCGATTTTGTGGTACCGGTGCAGTGCCGCGTGATTCAAAACTTGAAAAAGGGTCCAAAAAAGGCACCACAACTGGGGTTCGAACCGCAAATGTACTGTTATGCAAGTGGAGTGAACGGCCTGGATTTTCATGGTTTTTCCCCAATTCAATGCTTTGGGGGCAAAACCTGGCCGAAATCCTATTCTTGTTATGGCTTGCTTTTTGGAGAAATAGACTTCAAAAACACAATTGGAAGAGCATTCTATGGGGATTGCCAAAAACATTGTGACGAAAACTCAAGATTTGACCCGTTTATGGCCAAAAGCTAGGATATCATCTTTTTCTGAATGGACTGTAGTGACGTAGCGGCGAAGAGGCCGTATTGAGTGCTTGACCCTGATGACCCCACTAGTGACGCTACAACTAGAGACTTTAATAAGATCTGCCTGAGTATGGCCTGCTTGGGAAGGGGCAATGCCCATGCACTGACCGTGACTGCAAATGTGTCCAGGATGCTACAGCTTTGTGCCGGGCACATTCAGCTTGCGGGCAGCCTTCAGAATATCACCGTGAGGTTAAAGTCAACAGAATTTCAAGTCATGTGCGAAACGAAATAGAAGTTGCCTTTATTACAGGCCACACTGATAAATCAGTATTTATAGTTTTATACATAGTAAACTGATAATGATTCTACGTCATACTAGTTGCAATGAAGTTAATTTGAGAAGAGGGATATATCGGAGAAAGCTTACAAAATTAATGACGTTCACACCAGGCTTGAAACCAAGGTGATTGTAGAGCTGTAGCTAAATGATAGGCTTTGGTAACATTATGGCCAGGCAATGTGGGAATGGAGGTCTCTAGCCACTGATGTCATGGTCGTGTATATATTCGGCGAGACTTGAAATACAAGCGGCATTGTTCATCCGAACGTCTCCTGTCCAGTGTAGGAAATATAGAGGAATCCATCGATATCTCTGCATTCGCTGTCAATGCGTCCTAAGCAGGACGTCCCTGACAGGAAGACTCCGTTGCAATTTAGGTAGATAGAAGTGGTTGAATCTATTCCCAGTCGCGTCCGCAGAATGCAGTAAAGTTGCGAAACTGTTCATTCGGAAATGGAAACGGAGAAAACAATAAGCACAGGTTACACCCAATAATGATCATCTGATAAACTCCCCACTATTTAAAGAAGGTGAATGGAACACGAGTGCTACAACTCAGTGCTTTATACCTGGTACAACTCAGTGCTTTATGCCTGGTACAACTCAGTGCTTTATGCCTAGCGCCTCAGGGTACAACTCAGTGCTTTATGCCTGGTACAACTCAGTGCTTTATGCCTGGTACAACAAATAACGTTTACCGTAATGTTGCGTAAAAACGCAAGTGCTTACGACCGTATGAGCCGGGGTTCAAACCATGCTTCTATTCAAGTTATTCTTCTATTCAAAAGCTTACGACCGTATGAGCCGGGGTTCAAACCATGCTTCTATTCAAGTTATTCTTCTATTCAAAACTCAGTGCTTTATGCCTGGTACAACTCAGTGCTTTATGCCTAGTGCCTCAGGGTACAACTCAGTGCTTTATGCCTGGTACAACTCAGTGCTTTATGCCTGGTACAACAAATAACGTTTACCGTAATGTCGCGTATAAACGCAAGTGCTTACGACCGTATGAGCCGGGGTTCAAACCATGCTTCTACTCAAGTTATTCTTCTATTCAAAATGTGCTTCTACGTCAACATCATTAGTCTACACTGTGCAATGCATGCTACCACGCATGTACTGTGCAAGTACTTGCACGTGTATTTTGCAGAGCGGCTTCTTTCAAATCGTGCTTCAGTGGCATGGCGTGCTTCGAAAAATTGGCTTCTATTCGAGTCATGCTTCTATACAAGTCATGCTTTTATACGCGGCACTACAGTATGTCTTTGGTCACACATCATAATCTGGATACAGTAACTAAGGAAACCTGAGGTTAATCAAACCAAGGGAAACCGAGCTGGCTGACAATGACCAGTAAGTACAGTTGGATAATTACTATTGTGTACATGGCTGGCTGGGATCAAGTCGCAATTGCATTCATAGGAATTTAACGCTCAGTGCTGGAAGCTTGAAGGTGCAATGGAAAAAAATTGTTCCCATGTCCCGGTGTGTGCATAGCCCCCTGCACTCTAGTGCATTGAGCAGTCTACTCGAGCTGTCCCCAGCTGGCTTGGAATGTGAAGAAAAACATTACGGCAACGACAATTAAGTATACAGTGCTTCCAAGGAGACAAAGCCTGTGGTAATAACTACGAGGGAAAGTACATGTAAATTGCACGTGCACTTGACTTTCTTCACCTACTGTATAAGCAGAGAATAATGTTGTCCAACTCCAAAGAAAGGCGGTTTATCTGGTGGAAATTTTCGTCCATGGGTGTTGACTAGTGAAAGGCTAGTGACAAATTGAAATTTAGATCCAATTCAGTCCGAAAATTCTTTGGACGAAAATGACATCAATGTGCCTACGATTTTTTTGCCTTTGTAGTCCATCAGCCAAGAACTCAGAAGTCGTCAAATTCAAGCACCCTGTTGCACTTAGAAATCGAATACTTGATTTTGGCCTCAATGGGGAGTTTAGGTACCCTGTACACCGAATCCGCAAATAAAAAGAGTAAACGACTTGCACGCTCTGCAGGGGGAAACCGACAAAGTGACCATTTTTGGCATTTCAGCGACAGCCATTGTTGTGACCTAAACCCAATCTCCAATCAGTGCCATGCGCGTTTCAGGAATGAACTTTCAGATTTTTGTGAATTACGGGAAAAATCTTGCAAATCGAGAAGATTTGCAGTGTAAACCATTGCAGTTTCCGTATTACACGTGTGCCTGGATTCAAATTACAATAAAATTGTTGTTCGCCTACTTGTAGAGTGTTGTTCCATTACACATCTCTTTCACTGTTCTATTTTATTGAGCATCCGAATACATACCTTCAGGAAGATTACAATGAGCTAGTATTGAACATCATCCACCTTCGGGTTTCCGAAGTATGCACCCCGAGTCATGTCAAGCAGGTTTGAAGCGTAGTTTTTACTGTTTGGCAAAAGTGATCTACGCTTCCACCCTGAATAGAATCACCCCGGGAAGGTCCTGATCCCTGGAAAAATAAGGAACGTGGAGAGCTAAGGAATCTGCGGCGATGGATGTTGTACATCGAGTGAATGCCCTGCAGTTCTCTTCTCCATTACGACCAACTAGCAAACGCCATGGCTCTGGATGCTGACAGCAAACAGTTGAAATAAAGGCAAGGCTGCTTTGAACATGTTGCAACCAGGTAGTAGTACAGTTACAGCTGTACTACTTCGAAGTACTATCTACCACACTCGAGATCACCCAAAGAACAAAGCGATTGAATTCAAAATCAAAAAAATTGTTGGGGATCGTCTGAAGCATATTCAAGCGAGGTACAGTCGGGCTTGATGACTGATCAAAGCCCTCGGGCTGGTCCCTTGGGCTTTGATCAGCCATCAATCCCCCTGTACCTCGCTTGATTATCTACTTGATACCACTGTAGTTGCAAACAAGTAACTACAACAATTGCAGTACAATAGTCATGTAGTTTTTTGAATTAGTTATTTGAAAATGGTGAGCATCTTCATCTTCTTCCCGGTGCGCATGTACACATATTTTTTGAATCTGTACGTGCTCCAAGCCAACTCACCTCTGCTCAAATCGACGGCGATTTATTTCGCGATTTTAGGTCGATCGCCACGGAAAACCACACCAAACGTTGACAAAACTCCACGTTTTTCACTGAAGACGCATTGGATGTCATGATAAAACGGATGGAAAACCTCGTAATGGCTGATGAAGAAGAAGAAATTTGTCGAACTTCCAAGGCGCACTGCAAAAGGAGTGCAAGAGTTTCGCCAGGGAAAGTAGGCAGGTCGGATTCAGTGATGCTTTTGCTGTCGATTGATGTCAGTTCCAGGTGTTCGATTTGTAAGTGCAACAGGGGACTCACTTTGGCACCACTGGCTGATGGACTATTGTATCTGATATCGAACTAGGGGAGGGTCACTCGGATCGCATACGTTCAGCCAGACATACACTGGACCGGTGCAAACAGTTTTTGATTGGTCCGGCCATACCACAGTTGTTTATACAGTTTGTGTATGGTACGGCGGGCACACATGCACACATGCACACATGCACACATGCACACATGCACACATGCACACATGCACACATGACCACATGCACACATGCACACATGCACACATGACCACCTCAGCAGTTAACACCCACTGGTGGCCAAAGAGTTGGTCCGGTCATGGCCTGACCGACCGGACCTGTTCCGGGCCGCCACCGCCTGATACATACATGTAACACCATACATCACCACTTACCTGTTATACTTTCAGGCACCAGAAACTTTCGCTTTGCAAGTTCGGGCAATCTTGTGGTCCTGGGTGCTTGCTCACATATCACCTATCGGCCAGAGCGATAACAGCATGGCATCACACGGCAAAAAAATCCGAATCTCATAACGTCATTACTTGTACACTGGCATTGCAGCCTACATTGTACTGTGCTGAGCGTACTGTTCAGTGTGCACGATTGGAAGTAAACTGGCTGATATTTAGTGTGGTAAGACCTCCCACGTACATAGTGGGAGTAACATGCATACAATAATCATGATCGTATTGTCGTGGACATGGAAATCCAGTCGATTGACCGGGGCCGGCGCCCTCGGCGCGTACAGAACAGTGCTTGATCCGATGCGACTAGCGCGCTGCAGCATGTGTGTACTGCTTACCCACGGCCACGGCTGCATTGCCACTGCCAGCGCCCTGTGGCCGCTAGACGTGCGACTGGATTTCCATGTCCACGACAGTACTTGCCATTCAGTGATGTCTACTGATGATGAGTGTCCATGCTACTGTGAAGCAAACCACACTGACACTGTCACTGTGCAACTCACTTGACCCATGTATCATTGTAATTTGTATGGCACGTCATTTCTTTTCTTTTCACGTGCTGCACACAGTCAGGCAGTGCTGCATTAGTGCATATCCAGTGAATGACTGCCTTGCTGGCTGGTCCCTGCCCCCCTCTTGCCCACAGCCTGCTTTGGCTTTGGGGTGGTGGTGGGGGTGTGTCTAAGTGCTTACACAGCTTACCAGCTGGTAGGGCTAGGGTCAAACAGTAACACTACATCTTTTTATTTCACACAATTATACGTTATACATGTGCCTGTTACCAGCAAAACTACTACTACTACTACTACAGTGTAGTACAATGACAACGTGAAGATGGACACATACGACGCTTTGGAAAGAGTCCCCTCATCTGCACCCAATGTCCCTAGTCTAGAGCCAACAACTAGTACATGACTTGTAATGTGTTTACCGGTGCTGCTACTTTTCTTCTTGTCAAAGAACACCGTCACTGCCTGCACAGGCTCAAACTTGTCAAAGACTAGTCTCGTCGACACGCACAGAGGTCTTCTTCCGCTATTCTATTAGTCTCGTTTCTAGCCGGCGGGCTTTTGCCGACCTCAGTGTGCATTCAAAGCTGGATGAAATGGAAAGTGTTACTTGATCACGTTTATCACCATGATCACCGGGTCACCTCTACGGCTCTAGCTCTAGGCGCTTAGGCCCTAGCCCTGTGACGACTGTGTGAGCTGCGAGCACCGAGTCTTCACAGGTAGACAAATCTACGCCCAAATCACGGCGAAGGATTCTTACCGGTATATGATGTGGGTATTTTTCCCTGATCTCGGCCGACTCTGCCTTCCTCTCCGCGAATGGTTTGTCGATTTTGAACGCCGACGAAATGCTCGTACTCATCGTTCGCTTCCCAATGCGTATATGCCTATTGTCGAGTGTGCTGTTGTCAGCCGAGTAGCTATCTCCACTGGCTACAAGAGAAATAATTCCAGGCATCGGGGTGCTCAGCCGTGGACCATCGCTCGCAGACGTGGGGAACAAACGACCGTCAGATCATTGCATGGCGGCAGCGGTTGGTAAGTCACTTGAACTGTGTATGGACTAGGACCCACATTAGAAGCAAGAACTACGACAGTTCAGAAAATGTAGCCGCTAACGAGAACTCTACAGGAATGGGATACGCTGAAGAATGACGGCTTGAAACGACAAAATTACTTTCTTGACTGTGCTAGTGCTGGGATGTGGGCGCCGTTTAGCGTTTGAAAGAGAAAGAGAAACTAACGACTTACGTAACTCGACTCGAGTACCGGTAGGAGCACTGAGCTGCGCCTGGTAGATCTACTGACTGTCTGTGGCAGTGCTACTCGTAGTCTACCTACTGTACCACATACAGACTCAGTCGGTGCGCAGAGCTAGAGCCAGAGGACCTGGCTGTAGATCATAATAATTATTATTAATAATAGTAAAAGACTAGTGAGTAGTGTCTAGTACAAGGCAACTGCATGACCTGATGACGTCCATGCCCATGGCATGATGGCAGGCTGGCACAGACAGACAGACGTCAGTGGTACTGCATGGTATTGACTATTGCAGTATTGGTAGGTGGTTAGCTAGCTTAGCTACTTGAAGTACATGTATGATGAATGTAAAAGTAGTTGCATGACGTATGTCATGTCCACCCGAAATACTTGTCGAAGTACTCACTGTGTGTTGTGTACATTTCCAAACAAGTCGAAGACGCGTCTGCAGTACAGTACGGCTTTACACAATTCACAGTCATACGAGGATACGATCATTATCGCTTCCCTGACAAGAAGTCAGGGAGGGGCGCATGGGAGAGACGGGGCGCTCTGGCTTGGTTTTACGGTACATGCACATCTATTGGGACTGCACAGTCTGGTCTAGTACAGGGTAGTGGGTAATTACTCTTCAGTCTGGTCGTGACTTTCCAGTGTCTGTTGCAGACCAGGGTCAGCGACCGGGTAAGGGGGGGGGGGGGAGGGCACTTGGACATGCTTGGAAAAATAACACTGCAGGAGGGGTTCCACGGAACCCGCTAAATTTCGTATATGTACTACTGCCTGGCAACCATATGCCGTATTTCCCCCATTAAACGTACACGTCTCCAATACTAGTACGTCTTTAAATAATAGTACACGCCGGAATGATGTGATGGGCATTATTGGGATACAGGTACTGGGGTCCACCTTACTTCGTTTTCGTTACCCGTTTATCATCTTTGTGTCTCTGTACACTGATTCTTACCATGGTTGCATGTACATGTATTTACAGCTTTACGGTATCGCTATCACTAGTTGTTTACCACCCAACCCAGACAATTAATCTTTCCAGAAACAAGAAAAATACACGTCTCCAATACTAGTACAGTCTCCTATAGTAGTACAGGTCTGACCACCTTTGAAAAAATAAAAGGACTGTACATTTATTGGGGAAAATACGGTGCGT
Source organism: Sycon ciliatum (assembly GCF_964019385.1). Lineage (NCBI taxonomy): Eukaryota > Metazoa > Porifera > Calcarea > Leucosolenida > Sycettidae > Sycon > Sycon ciliatum. The sequence goes on from NC_088643.1 coordinate 89,949,779, forward strand.
ATCCATGTATAAGTACATGTATCAGCTATTCGGTTTTGACTATACAGGTCGAATCCTGATAATTCGAATATGGCTTAATTCGAACATACCGCTTAAAGGGGAAGTTAAGGCAAAAATTAAAATTTCACCAGTTGTAGTCTTCGGGGTGCTGAGTCGAATGGTCGTGGTCCGAGGAAGCTGAGACGCTCCCTTCCTACTTGAATCCCAATCGAACTCGCGCACTTCCACCGAAACTGGGTGACTGCGCCCTACTAGATGGGGATTTGTATGCAAAATGTCACTAAAAGCGCCATTTCGTTCTTATAAAAGCATGGATGACCGCGATTGGCCCATATAATAATATTCGCGGGATCCGCGTCGGCATCGCTTGAATGTTCAGAAACACACAAACTAGCCTTCGCATCCGCAGGCCACCACTATGCCTGTTAACCTTAGTGGCAAATGCAGACCTCACAAGTGAGTCAGGGGAGAGGAGGTTAGTCTCTCAACCAATCGGGCGTGTAACGGCCCATAACCCCCCCCCCCCCCATATGTTGTAGTCTTTTGGACGCTGAGTCGATTGGCTTTGGTCCGAAAAGGCTGCGATGCAGCGTTCCTCCTTTATTCCCAATCGAACATGGTTGAACAAGCGGTCACGTGCTCCTGCGTACGCCAGTCACCTGGTCACCGTGCCTGCAGGGTACAACTTACTAGCCTGTTTGACCTTTTTTGGGTGCAGTCCTGTCACTCGAGTTGAACCTTGGTGTGAAAGTTGTCGCCTGCTGGCGTGGTGACCAGGTGATTTGGGCACCCAGGAGCACGTGACCGCTTGTTCAACCATGTTCGATTGGGAATAAAGGAGGAACGCTGCATCGCAGCCTTTTCGGACCAAAACCAGTCGACTCAGCGTCCAAAAGACTACAACATATGGGCCAATCGCGGTCATCCGTGCTTTTATAAGAACGAAATGGTGCTTTTAGTGACATTTTGCATACAAATCCCCATCTAGTAGGGCGCAGTCACCCAGTTTCGGTGGAAGTGCGCGAGTTCGATTGGGATTCAAGTAGGAAGGGAGCGTCTCAGCTTCCTCGGACCAAGACCATTCGACTCAGCACCCCGAAGACTACAACTGGTGAAATTTTATTTTTTGCCTTAACTTCCCCTTTAATTAGAAGTTTTTCCAGGACCGATTTCGTGCTGGTCAGTTCAGTATCCGTGAAATCTGTGTCTAAGGTCCATAGCGCAACTCTGCGTGACCATGGGAGCATTTTGACATACATATTGTGTTGTGGGTTCATGTTTGGATAATTAGAATGTCCGGATAATTAGAAGTTTTTTGCTGGCATTTGGAGGTTCGAATTATCAGGATTTCACCTGTACTGGAACCCTCTGTAGAGATCGCTGGATCCGCGGCTGCACTGGGTCAGTTGTGACCCTGTCTTAGACTTAGGACTCCCTGATGTACACTAGCCGTACTTGAATGTACCTGAGACTGACCCGGTTGCAAGAGTTGTGCCAAGTATACGTGTACCCAGGTGGTTTGGAATCCTAGAGCAGATACTTTATCCACATACCAAACATGCATGAACCATACCAGAAAAGTACCAAATTCTGCTGGCAATACCCACCAAGGCCAGGGCTACTGAGTACTGTAAGCACCAGTGGTCCTATGGTGATAACTGCGGCAAGCCAGGATGGATAATATGTTTCACATACCTCCAGGACAAGTTTCAAAGTGCTCCTGGAAACACCACCCGCCTCCAGCAAGGACAGGGTTTGCGCCTCCCGCTAGCCCGGTCAGCAGCAGGGACATCCCGTCCATCGCACTGTGGTCCCGCCTCTGGAACACCCTCCCCAGCGAAGTTCGCCTACTCAACCATTCCAGTGAATTCGCCGTGGCCGCACTGCCCTTCACGCTGGCAGGCTAGATCTGCAAACTCCGTGAATTCTCCCGTCTTCTATGTTCGCAGTCCCATACTCCTTGGAGTAGTGTGCACGGTGCTGCTGCTGCTGCTGCTGCTGTTGTTGTTGTTGCTGCTGCTGCTGTTGTTGTTGTTGTTGCTGCTGCTGCTACTGCTTCTACAGCAGCTACTGCTGTGGCTGTAGTTACAATCCCTCTCGTTGTCAGAAAAAGTTTGCTTATGACTTTATATGTTATAATTTTCTTGAGCTCCGATCCCCCCCCCCCTTCATTATGACTCAAGTGCAGTTTAGTGCGTATTGGCTTGTGATTTCCTTTCTTCTGTTTGCTTTAGCATTTTATCGCTCCACATGTACCCTCAGTGTCAGGTACTCTCATATTTGTGCAATTAATTTTGCTCCTGAATTATCCTCCCTGTTGCTTTGCTACCGTCCTCCTCCTTCAAGTTCCTCCACCCTTTTTCTTGATTAACCCCATTATCACATTCCCTTCCATGGGCCTGTGGCCCGTGTGTACTTGCGAATTCGAATCAAAATATACATACATACATGGCACATGGAGAGGTTGTCATCGGAATAGTTTAGCATCAGAGAGGCTTGGAGAATCGCCCCCTGGCCTACTGCTATGACCATGGTGACCAGTCAGGGAATAATTTAACCGGTATCGCATCGCAGTTTGCTACGCAATTCTTCTAATGTGCGAAGCAACTTCAGAATTGTGGCGCAGGAAACTGCGATGCATGTTGATTTTCCACTGTACCCTATGATGCACAGTGTACATGCCAGGTGTGTCTCTACAACTTGTATATGCATCTATGCATCCTGGCACCCGGTTAGGTTTGCAACTAAGGTGTTACAGTGTACTTGTGGTCTGAGCTTGCACTCTGATCAGCTATGCAGAAGGGCAATACTGTTGAGTGTTGAAGAAAAATTGCTACGCAACATTTTCGAATTACTATTCAAGTTTGATTCTGTGTAGCAAAATTGCTATGCAAAAAATTGAAATTAAATTATTCCCTGCCAGTGTCCCGAGCTGATGTACCATCGATAAGTGAACCAAACCCTATGAATGCACGGCACTCAAGTCAGCTGTGGTCACATTTTCTCGGATATATAAGCGTCAACCAATGCAATGATGTGACTCACTTTACTTATACTTATAGTGTTATTTTAAATATATATCTTTCTTGTCCCCATGAAAACTTCACTTCAACCGGTTACTGAAAATGTGGCCGAAATCCTCCTCGTCACACTGCATGATATGGAACTTTTGTACTTGGGGGGGGGGGGGGGGGGGGGCTTGAGCGCCATTCCGGTATTCATTCTTGCTCGCGCATTTTGGCCTTTTTGCACTACTGACTCTGTATTGGCCTTGTTTGGTTTATGATTTCAAGTCGAACAACAACCAGGCCATGTATGTTCCTACAGGAAATCGACTAGAACCCTACAAGTACTACCAGGAGTATAATAACGGAGGCATCTTGGTCCATCAGTCTACTTCATGGTATGAACCGTGCTGAGTTGTGCAGTTCCCAAAGGCATGCACTACGCATGCCCCTGGAATGGTGCGAGCATCCGTCTCGGGTCTTGGTTTGGCTAGTTTCAGTTATGCAGTTTGGATCGACTGGCCTGGCTAAACACATGCTGATACATCATTGTGCACCTTTGTGCCACAGATTTGTCAGAGAATAATAACTATTGCCCCTTTTCCACAGCGAAATTTAGAACTTCTGTCCGCATTTCCCCAAAGGGACTTTTGTTTATCGGAATATTCTCTGGTGCATTGTTGATTTGTTGTGTCCTTTTGGGTTTTCTCTGCCACTTTTGCTACAATGCTGCCTCTACGTGATCATTTTATTTCATTGTTTACCACTGCTAAGCATGAAATTTAGGTGCACAAGATGTAAGCATTCGGCAGGCGCACAGCTAGAGTATGAGTGTGGGAAAGCTCAAAAGCAGCATGACCAAAACAAAACTCATTGCAGAGGGAGTGGTGTATGTGCCAAGTTGCACACTGACTTGCTTCATGTTTGCGGCTGTGGTATTATTAGTGCAGCATGCGACAGCGACACACAGTTCACAATCTTTTTCATGTTTGCGACATCCTTATGCAGTAGTAGGTAATACCAAGAGTACATAATCAATGTACTCTTGGTAATACCAAGAGTATATACCCCCCCAAGAGTGTGCAACTCTGCATATGGGGTGTCCGACGGCGAAAACTCACATCACGTGTCTCAGATACCTTTGTACTACGTACAAACGTAGGATAGCGTGCGCGCAATCCGAAAATCTGCCGTGATCATGCTGGGGATTTGCATACGTGCAGTGAGTTTCTGTCAGAGAGTGCTTTTTTTAGTACTCCGCTGCTCGCTAAAAACGGGCTGGAAACGTACAACTGCGACACTGCAACACGTGATGTGAGTTTTCGCCGTCGGCGTACCCCATAGAAAGGGTATCAAGAGTTGCACACACTTGGCAATTGGGGGGTTATATACTCTTGGTAGTACTATACACGAGCACTGCACGTGCACACAGGGTAGAAACTGTACATTGTACACCATTTGTGTTTGTCGCGCGTCGCTAAAGTTGAACTACTTTCTTCAACTTCTGCGACAGGCAGTTTCTTGTCGCAACTGCCGCGGCGCAGAAAGTTGTATTGTGAATCGCCCTTTACTCCCCGTCGTGATGTAAGCTAGATCCGCAAGGCCAATACAAGTCGAGGGTATGAGCGATTTAGCGGATCCCAATCAAATGTGCGCCCAGTGAGGGTGATTGTTTGGCCAAATCCAGAGTAGGTACACTGACCACACCGGGAGTGGAAATGGACGGTTTTGACACTTTCATAAAATCGTACGATATGTGTGTGCGCACCCTTGCTTAGTTTGATTGGGCCACCGTTGCTCGGACCACACCGCCTGTCACACTCAATCCAGATCCGCCACTTGATGGCACCCTAAGAATAAAATTTGAATGCTGGACTGACCATGCAACTTCATTTGTGCATTGCTTAAAAAACCCACGATAATCACCAAAGCATTTGTTGGAAGCGGATAGTAAAACCAGGTACATGCGGCCCATAGTCTTAGATGGATCGAGTGGCAAGAGTGAACAAACAGTCAACATAGTGGATCCAAACCACACCATGACCACAAACAACTCTGAAGGGATGTAATAGTGCAGGGAAAGCTGTACTTTGCAATACTTTGGTAGTGGAACAATCCAAACCCTTTCAAAGTGCGCTGAGAATTTCGACAGCCTCACGATAAACAAAATGACCTTACAGAGTGCATCCGTTCGCCTTTACGTCTCACACCAACCAGAAAGACAGTGATATGTCTTTTTAAGCATTTATTTTGCCAACAAGAGAGGAATTAGGCAACGCTGGGGGCGTTAGAAGCAATACGGGGCCAGAGATCAGCACACTCCTTGGCGACGGGGCCAGTGATCGCGGATCCTGAACAGAAAAATACAACACATAAACTGAATTATACCTTATTTTCAGTAAAACACATCTAACACCAATAACACAAGTATAAAAACAAAGAGCGTGCAGCCTCTTCACGAGGATTTGTTACAGCAAAAATTCGGGAATGCATCATACTCTACGTAGAGAGAAACATGCCGTTTCATACTAAATGAACCATGAAATGGACGTGATCAAAAATCCCCCCATGACAGCATACTACAATGCAAAAGGAATACTTGGTCCGCGTCAGCAATATTGTCGCTTATCTTTTGAACTTAGACTTTGGACATGAACGCGTGTACTTGAAGTGATAAAACTTGGTAGGATGGACGGTAAGGTATAGAATGACAACTAGCTATGAGGAATTTATTGTCCAAGGAAGGGTTCCTACTTTTTTCGGTCCTCCTCGTCGCTGCCCTCGGCGCTGGTGACAAATATTTTTGCTCGGGATCGACTCTCTTGCTTTTGCAAGCTCATCTCTCTTCCTCTCCGCTGCCTGGCAATTTTCTAAAGAGAAGTCGATCGTGACGGTCGCCTTCTCTATAGGACTTCACGTGGGCAGCACGACAGCCTCTGTGGTTCAAATCAGACGCCGTTCTTTGCAAGATTTTATTTTGAACGACGACGACGACGCGTACAGTACTTGCAAATCTCCACGACGCGCTGGATACTCCGAGCATTGAGCTGAAGATAAGGGAGCTGCGATCTCAGCTTGACGAGCGATCACTGAGGTGAGCGATCTCGGCCGTTCAGCAAAATGGAGCCGATTCCGAGTAGCCGATTACTTTCTTGTGGCTTGCGCTGCTCTTGCCTGCACAGCGTAACACGATAATCTATTTTGATGCGGCGCTATATCAATCAGAATCACCCACCCATCGCTCTCGAAATCCACTCGAACTCTAGCTAGACCTTTCAGGTACTAGTAAACTAACTTGCTAACCAAAATTGGGGTGAAATGGGCTGCCAAGTGAGCATTGGCGACATTATAAACAAAGCTGAAAGATAAGCGACAATATCGCTGACGCGGACCAAGTACATATATCACAAGTCAAAGCCATGTAGTCCAAGACAGCTCACCCTTCATTTCTCCTTTGTTGTTCACTATCACACCCGCATTGTCTGCACGGAGAGAAAGAACGCATGGAAGACACAGGCCCGTTTAACAAGACAAAAACCCCACAGCACATACAGTAACATTGGAAGAAAGCACAGGCAAAATATATAGGAACCCGGCCGGGCAAGTTAAGCCGGAGGTAGCATGGTTCATCATAAACTGCTAAAACTGACCAGGAAATAAACAAAAGTACATACTGGCTAGAGAAAAATGTACCCCAGTACAGAATTCTCCACAAAGATGGGATGGAGGAGGGAACTTGGAGCTCACGTACAAGGCAAATACACAGTGGAAGTATGTGTGAGATCTACAACGTACCTTCAAAGTATAACGTTATTCCATTTTTTCGCCGGTACGCTTTTCTTTGCCGAATCACGACTGCTGGCAGTACTAGAAAAAGGAACACATCACATGCCGGGCATTTATAATACTTAGATAATAACCCATGACAAAAAAGGTATATCACTGCGCAAAATTTCTAACACTAAGTGCTATATATAAACTAGCAGCAGTACATACCATCGTGTTGTCTCATTCCCCACAATTGCTAACAATTTTTCATTGGAAGATAATGCAATGTTAGGTTGTGTACACGCATGTGGTGGTCATGCCTGCGTGTTCATGCTCATGGAAATGCATTAGGTGTTAGTAAACGGGAGTTTAGTACGTGTAGTGCATTATGCTGTATGAGGCGTGCGTCTCCAGTACACACTGATGTTACAAAATATTATAGAACACATTGAATGTGTTTTACATGTACTTCTAATTCAGGATTTTCAAATTTTCGAGACGCACAACATTTGAGGATACTAACCCTTCTTTCTGAGTTCTGGCTTTCCCTTCTTGCAGGTAGCCATGACCATGTCGCCAACGGCAGCAGCGGGAAGTCGGTTCAGACGACCCTTGATTCCCTTCACAGAGATAATGTAAAGGTTCTTGGCTCCAGTGTTGTCGGCGCAGTTGATCACGGCCCCCACCGGAAGACCGAGGGACACGCGAAACTTCGCTCCTCCCAAACCTCCCCTTCCTAAATCACAAAAACATCAAAAAGATGCATATCTAAGTTCTCTCCAATCCAAATCGCCATTGCTGAGCCAGGACAGAGGGAAACGAACCTCTCTTCGACATCTTGGCTGTTGGCAAAAAGAAAGACTACGCAAGCGCAGACCGATTGATAATGGCCGCCTTTACAATTTTTTTCGCAAGGAAGGAAGCTGATCTTTTGGACCCAAGTAACCATGGCGATAGCACTTGGCTGGCATCACGTGAAGAAGATTTGCTGAGTTCAACATTTCAATGAATCAGTGTGTGCGTTGTCAGGTGTTTTGAAAAGCGAAGTAAGTAACTATTTACTTACTACTGTAGTTTGACATCAGCAGGGTGCTCACCTTCATAAGCGTTGTGACTACGTTTCAAGCTTCATCTTCATCCCTTTCCAAGTAGGAGTTAGTTGTTGCTTTATCATCTGATTGTGCTTCCCACTTCATAACTCAGTGTGTTCACCTTGTAAAACTCGTCCATACTCACTATCAGTTCGCCTTTCGTGTTCGTGATCCCATTTCCTGATTGTGGCTATGGCTGATGGAGAAAACGAAACGAAACACGAACGAGTAAGGCTTCTTTCATGTAAAGTAAAATAATATTCACCTTGGGTACTCGTGTGTGTTAGCACGTTATGTGATCGCCTTTGGCTGTCAATTCCTTTCGCTTTCCGGATTCATTCTAAGGGTGTCTAAAAAAACCTTGTTTGATTGGTCTCTCTTTGTGAGTAGTGCAGTACATGTACATGCACACGTACACGTGTCACTGTACAAGACCAGTGGAATAACTCTACTGATAGATCCACAAGAAGAACACCAGGCAATGTGGGGAGTAAGATTATTCCCGAAGCTATGCAGGAGACGTTACGTATTGGCGTCTGGCACTTCAAGTAGCCAGGGTCTTCATCGCTTTATAACATCTATGTATGTGTGTGCGTGTGTCACGGGCCGGCACGAGCCAAGTAACAGGAGCCCAAAGGGCAAGCATAGCGAGGGTCCCGAGCTGAGCTCTCTAACTCTGAAGACAAGGCCCAGACTACATAGCTTACTCCAATCCAGACTCACACTCCGTGTCTACTTGGATAAAGGCCAGCTGCGTACCAAAGAAAGGGCCACAAAAATCTGAACAGGTTTCCCCGGTCAGCGTTTCTTTTTCCAGCCTTGAAAATGTACACTTCGGACTGCCTGTCTGCACACAATGAGGGGTGCTGAAATGGGAATTTTATAGTTTATATTCCCAATGCTGTAGACAGCAAGCGGTTTCGGCCATATAGGACAGGCAATAAGATAACTCGTTGCTCTAGCGCCAGAGTGCTCTAACTACGGGGTTTTATTCAATTGATTTCGTGATGCAAGGGAAAAATTGGAAAAGCCACAAGATATCAGACCGAGTATCCCAGTTTGAAGCTACAGCAACATGTGAAACATGGCTATGAGATTTGAAGTCACAACCTTAGTCAGGTTAGTGTAGGTTTCAAATTCCCCGAGGTTCGTGCAGGCAGGATGCGCAGAGCTCTTCGGCGGTGAAGTACTGTAAATGCCATATATATAACGAAGTGCTAACTCTAACGAGTTAACGAGGAGAAATCTGTCGTTAAAATAGAAATCGTATACAGAAATCGATACATATACTGTCCTATTGAGCGTTGAGAATGAGTGAGAATCGTTACCTTTGGTACACGTAAGCTAGTCAATTTTGGGAAATCGTTATATATGCGCCTCGTTAGAATAATGGCTTTTACAGTAATTTCTGTTCCCCTGAGTGAGGACTGAATCTCAATGCTCTGCTAATGTCAAAATTTCAAATGTATACGGTAACAAGAAGGACGAAATGTGCTGTATCCGCAGTGAGCTACGTCATCCTTGATAAAATTTCGTTCGATGGCTAATGATTGATTGATTTTTTATTTAAGTATTGTCCAAAGGCTGCATGAGTGGTAGACCTTAGAATTGCGCACTCGCTGGACGTAGTTCACTGAGGATCGTAACAAGAAAGAAACCTGTTCTAAACTAATCCTTTCCGTATTACCACCATGCATGTCGACAAATAAACGATGCTTACAGCACAATTTGTCCTTCAAGTTGCTGTATTGAAACTTTTGATTCCAAGGCGACTGTTCATTTGTGTAGTGCTGCATTGTGATGCCACTCGCCAAATTAACCCGTGGGAGGCTGTTCTGTTTCCTTGTCGTAGATCATCCGGGAGCCGTTCCATTATATCTGTCAAACTCCTGGCAAAGAGATTCGCTCCAAGCTCATAGATGTAAGTACCGATGTTGGTAGGTGGTCAGTGTTTCTACCGGTATTCTAGTATTAATTCTACTTACGTATTAGTACGTTAGTAATGATTAGAAATTTAGAATAATGTGAACACACATCCGCAGACACAGCGCAAAGGCCATCTGATTCGAATGTTTTCTAATCACATAATTGTTGCACTGTGTCTGCTGATGATTGCATTCACTAATGAATATGTTAGTAAGGTAGTTAGGCTTATCATGTTTACTCCAGTTCCTAGAATCCAAGATCTCATAGCCCACCTAGCTAAGATTCAATGTGGTTTGTTCATGATGTGACATTCGTTGCATGCACTATCCTTTTGCGATGCCCAACCTGCTTTGATAGATTAAGGAGCTTGAGTAGGCTGAGGAAGATTGTGCCTGAAGAGCACCACTTATATAGTGCTCTCCAGGCACAAACATCACCAGGGATACAAACTTACAGAGACGCTCCGCTTCCAGCGCGACAAACACCTCGTGAACACCAGATAGTAGCGTGAGTCAGTGTCGCTCCTGGACGGTGAGACGGACGTCGAGGACCCTCGGTCATTCGCAACGCTGTCACCTCCAAACCAACTAGTCGCAAGCCCGCGCTGGGCACAACAGTACGAAGTAGTGGTTGCGACTTCGGCGATGATTTGTAAGAAAGGTTTGCTCCCCACACCGGAGCTCGCGCTATTCGGCGGAATAGCGCGAGCTCCGGTGTGGGGAGCAAACCTTTCTTACGGTATTATTATTATTATGACGGATAACCCAAAGGCAATGGTATGAGCAAGTGTGCATCAGCTCTATACAAGAGAATTGCTGCGTTGCTAGCAGAGAAGACCAGTGAGCCCTACTCCCTCACCATGACAGTAATCCGGTGTCATCTCAGCATAGCGCTACTACGCGCAAGCGTAACGTGCGTGCGTCGTAGCCGATCCATGTTTTCTGCCCATGCCCCTGTCGTGTCCTCTACCGCCGTAGTCGCCACGGAGGCATCCATTGCGGCTGACTGAATAATGTACGTGCAATAGAATGTTGTTGATGGTTCAATGTCCCGGTTTTTCTTTTGTTTCCCTGGGCCTTTTGAAGTTTTTCAACCCTGACAAGACCATGTACAATGCATTGAGCATGAATTGAGCATGCATTGAGCATGCATTGAGGGTCTCCTCATAACTTAACTACCCACTTAAAGGGGAAGTTAAGGCAAAAATTAAAATTTCACCAGTTGTAGTCTTCGGGGTGCTGAGTCGAATGGTCTTGGTCCGAGAAAGCTGAGACGCTCCCTTCCTACTTGAATCCCAATCGAACTCGCGCACTTCCACCGAAACTGGGTGACTGCGCCCTACTAGATGGGGATTTGTATGCAAAATGTCACTAAAAGCACCATTTCGTTCTTATAAAAGCACGGATGACCGCGATTGGCCCATATGTTGTAGTCTTTTGGACGCTGAGTCGACTGGTTTTGGTCCGAAAAGGCTGCGATGCAGCGTTCCTCCTTTATTCCCAATCGAACATGGTTGAACACGTGGTCACGTGCTCCTGAGTACACCAGTCAGCTGGTCACCGTGCCAGCAGGCGACAACTTTCACACCAAGGTTCAACTCGAGAGACAGGACTGCACCCAAAAAAGGTCAAACAGGCTAGTAAGTTGTACCCTGCAGGCACGGTGACCAGCTGACTGGTGTACTCAGGAGCACGTGACCGCTTGTTCAACCATGTTCGATTGGGAATAAGGGAGGAACGCTGCATCGCAGCCTTTTCGGACCAAAACCAGTCGACTCAGCGTCCAAAAGACTACAACATATGGGCCAATCGCGGTCATCCGTGCTTTTATAAGAACGAAATGGCGCTTTTAGTGACATTTTGCATACAAATCCCCATCTAGTAGGGCGCAGTCACCCAGTTTTGGTGGAAGTGCGCGAGTTCGATTGGGATTCAAGTAGGAAGGGAGCGTCTCAGCTTTCTCGGACCAAGACCATTCGACTCAGCACCCCGAAGACTACAACTGGTGAAATTTTAATTTTTGCCTTAACTTCCCCTTTAAATTCCCCATTGATGTCGGCCCTTTGCATTGTTTCGTGTTCTACAGGCGTTTGACTACTGGTTAGACATACCTAAGGATCGCCTGGAATCTGTGAAGAAAATTGTTCAAATGCTGCACAATGCCAGCTTAATGTAAGATGCTTAGGATGGTAATAGAATGCTCCTTTACTACGACCTTTAGTGCCATTCATAGCTCATCAAGCTTTTGTTTTTGTTTTTGTTTACTGGTCGAAGTGCATATAGAGCTACATGCAGCCATGTTACATGCACACGTATTTTGGTGTGCGATCGAACATGTGATATCTGACAAGCCCAGAAGTAGAGCGTTCGCCCTGGTCTTGAATGCTGCATATTTGGTATGTATAATGTACATGTAATACTAGTAACATATTATGTGATAGCCAGGAGGGGGTAAGCAACAGCTTTCGGCCAGTTTGTCATTCGTTTAGTCCACAGTTCCCACCACGGTCGTTCTCCGGCCGACCTCGTTCACGAATTATCGAGGCCGGAGGCATGCGCTTCCTGGAGGCTGAAGGGCGCGTGTGGTGGGAGTTTGGACTAAGCTTATGGTATATACAGTGCTGCTCAATGAGATACGGTCGCGTGGGTCAAGCATGCGCCGGGCGCTCTGCATTCCTAGACCTGTGAACACTGGACTTCAAAATGGTGTAGGGCGCGAACTTGACTCACACAATCAGATTTCATTGAGCAGCATTGACTATTCCACGTAAAATGTAAAGTGAGAATGGTTGCTGTCCTTGTTGACATGGGAAACTGAGGATGGCCGCTGTCCTTGTTGACACGGGAAACTGAGGATGGCCGCTGTCCTTATGGACACAGGAAAGTCCATCTGACTGACTCTTATCCGAGCCATGCAAGCCGGTGCTGTTTTTTGTTGTTGTTATGTGGTTGCTTTCTTAGGATTGATGACATCGAAGATAACTCTGTACTGCGACGTGGCATACCAGGTAGATCAAACTGTGCTTCCTGTTGATTTGGGTCACATATCACGTGTATATGATCAAGTGTCCAGGTTTCTGTAAACTCTTGTCTTCTATACAAGCACTACGATCACGTCAATGACTGCTACACTGCCTCCTGCTCGCTATAATCATTTTAATGGTGTTGTGTTTGTTGTTTTTTTGCTGCTTCTGCTGCTGTTGTTCTTCGCTTGATTGGTTTCTTGCAGTGACGCACAGTGTGTTTGGTGTTGCCCAGACCATCAACACTGCCAACTACATGTACTTTGTGGCCATGCAGCAGGCTGTAAGCTTGCATGCCAAAGCAGTGGATGTATTCACCACTCAGATGCTGGAGCTGCACCGCGGCCAGGGCAAGGACATCTACTGGCGAGATGCCAGCGTGTGCCCGTCCGAGGAAGAATACCGGATCATGGTCATTCAGAGTACGTTACGCACTTCGCAAGCATGTTGGCAGGGTAGTGGGGTACCTTGCAATAGCATGTACATGTAGCTACTTGGAAAAGGCCTGATGTGCATTTAGTCATTAGATACATTGATACAGTGACTTGGTGCACATTTCTTGTTTTTATGTTCAATTCTAGTCACATGCATAGGGTCTAGTGGGAAACATCAGTCCGTCTCTTCTCAAAGTTTCTTACTACAAGTACATCATCAGGAGGCTGCAATGTTTGCAGGCCAGACTACCATTCTAGTCTATCAATTGCTTCCTACAAGTATATTTGAGTATGTTGTAATATTTGATTGATCGACCCCAGGAAGTATGGGCTGGCATGTTCATGTGTGATTCTTTGCGCTGTGTTTCTGTTGCATCGTATCATTAGCTCATTGGTAGTTCAACTCGGCTACCGCACTGTAGATGAATGATTATCTTTACTTATCTTAAGCAAGTCCTGTACCTGTGTGCACCTCAGTGTTGTGTGCAGTACACCGTGTTGAGTGCTGTGCCTGCCATCCATAACCCGTCCTACTGTTGGTGCTTGCTGGGGTAATGCCTCAACAAGTGTACCCGGCCCTGACTCTCATGTGTAGTGTGTGCTTGTGTGATGTTAATGCTGCTCACCTGCTTCTACAGAGACCGGCGGGCTGTTCCGCTTGGCTGTTGGACTATTGCAGTTGTTCAGTGAAAACACCACGTAAGAAATTGTTACTTGTTAGACTAAGATATGTGCATGCCATGCTACATGCTCTGTCCTTTGGTGTTGATATTGGCTTACCATGGCAGTTCTGTGGTGACTCGGACTGGTCATAATTAAATTTTGAGCCTGAGACAAAAAAATGTACCTTAATAGATAAAATCAGCACTGGCAAGCTTCCCTCAAATAGCTAGGGCTAAATTAGGACGGGGTGGTTGACTCTTGCATGTGGTACAGATCTACACAGTCCCGTAGATGTGTACGAGGCCCTTTTTTGGTGACTAGTTAGCTATGCATGTGCGCTTTAACAAATTTTTCAATTCTATCTGGTAGACCCACTCTGTTTCCTATCTTTATCAGCCTGGATTGCACCACTGAGTACAAGAAGAATTCCACCTGGGCATAGAACAGAATCAGAACTTTGTGTCTGCCCACCCATGGTGAAATTTGCCTTGATTGCATTGCCATCGAATCCTTAGCTTTCCATCCGTTTCACCTGGCAATCTCCTGTGCCTGGATTGTATCATGTAGCACCAGAGCACAGCATTGACACGGCCATTCTCGTCTTTCTGTGTGTTGTGGTGCAGCAATTTTGGTCCATTCCTAGACAAGCTCGGTCTCTTCTTTCAAATCCGTGATGATTACGCCAACTTGATGTCAAGAGAGGTGAGTTGAATCTCGGTTTAGATGGATAGCCACCGGATGTGTTGTTGTTTTTGACCGTTGCGGCTCCACTTGTGCAAGCACTAACACACATGCAGCATTGGTGCTTTGTTGTTTCTATGTTGATGAGAATGGACTCCATCAGAATTGGTACTGGTGTGTGCGTGCTGATGATGGTCATGGGCCAATGACTTTCCCCAGCAGGATTAGATACCAGTCTCAGACTCCCGATAGCAGGATACAATTGTATGTAATACATGTACTGTAAATCAGGATATGCCTATGCTCTTTTCTTTCTTTTCAATTTCGTATATTTCATATGCGAATTCTGTATATGGATGAAAACAAGCACTCATTTTACTACGTACCCAGTTCATTATGACTGTACAGGTGGGTGGTGGACAGTTTGCACGTACGATACTGTCGCGCTTGTGATTGGGCTTTAGACGAAAACGTACGAAACTACATGTACAAGTATTTGCATACAAACTACATGTACAAGTATTCGCATACAAACTATTTTAGATTTACAGTATCATACTTGTATGTATTCATTTGTTTGAGGGAAAGGTGCAAATGGCAAAAGTCTGAAAAAAACTTGTAGAGTAGAACCCGGGTTAAGGGTCACACCGGATTAGGGATCGTAGCCCCGGGGGGGGGGGGGGGGGGGCACTTGGCACGTACATTGTGTGAGTGGTGCACCGGTGATCCTTCGGAGCCGGGGGGGGGGGGGGGGGGCACTTGGCATCTACATTGTGCGGGTGATCCTTATACCGGGATTAAATTTCCGGCCCAAGGGGGGGTGGGGGTGGGGTCCCCCGTCGGTTTCCGAGGAAGCCGTAACTTTTTTAGCTCCAAACTATTTTTCCGAGGTCCATCTACTCACAAGAAGTCGTTTTGCACACCTTTTGCCCGTCCCTGTACAACTGAGTCCAGCTATGTCCGCGCAGAGTTAGGTGGACCCTTAACCCGGGTTCTACTCTAGGTGTTTATGTGTACTCCAAGTCAGTGTTGCTCCTTGTTGTTGTTTGATCATTTTTGTCTTAGAAGTATGTGTTGGTGCTTTCCTTGGCCGTTTGCAGTACTCTGACAACAAGAGTTTCTGTGAAGATCTGACTGAAGGGAAGTTCTCATTCCCGATCATTCATGGCATCAACACTCGACCTGAAGACTCACAGCTGTTGAGTATCCTTGCCCTTATGTTTTATCTTCTGCTTATCACGATGTGTGTGCATGTGTCCGTCCGTATGAGCATTCGATGGTGGCGGGTCACTCTCAATTAATTATTCCCGTAGCTATGCAGAAGACGTTACTTCAGTAACGTCTGGCGCTAGCCAGGGTCCACACAGCTTTAATTTGGTATTTGTGTGTTTGTTTGTTTGTTTGTGTCACGCCTGGCGCTATCCGTATCTTACGGGAAAAAAAGCATAGGGATGTCATAAGTTTTTCAATTCTCCAATTTTTTCAGGCATATCCTGGGATTCCAAGCCGCACTATCGCCCTACATGCATTCCCCCATACACTTCGCATTCATACCCATTCTTCCAAGTTGCTTCACGTTATGATCTTGCGTTTGAAAGCCCTATTTTGAATATTGCGGGCAGCTGTATGTGGCCAGCTGTGTTTGGTACGGTACGGTACGGTACGGGAGACGGTGTCGTATTACCCTCGATCGTACCTGTCCCGTACCTATCCCCTACCGTACCGTGCCATCAAAGACGGCTGGCCACAATGCATATTCAAATAGGGCTTTCAAATGCAAGATCACAATGTGAAGCAACTTGGAAGAATTAGTATGTATGCGAAGTGTATCGGGCGAAGCATGCAGGGCGCGCGATAGTGCGGGTTCGAATCGCAGGTTATGTCTTAAAAAAAAAGGAATTTTTTAAAGAATTTATAACATCCCTATGCTTTTTTTGTCTAGGTCATCAAGGCAAAAAAGCATAGCCTAGGGCCCTGAGCTTCCAAGCTCTCTCGTTAATCTCTCTTGCTGTTTTTGGTACTGTATCGGTTGTGAGAACAGTGTAGCCAGAGCAGGCAGAGTGAAAGAGCCCAGAGGTCAGGATACTCAATCTTGTCACCTGGTTCTTTGATTCTATATTGACTGGGTTTTCTGCTACTGGGTGGTCCTTTAGTTTTGTCTTCTTGTCTCTCGTCCAGCCACCGGCAGTTCTCTATGATTTCTTGTACGACTCGTACATGTACTTCAAAGTAAGAAGAACGGGTAGTTTTTTTTCCTTGACCAGAGCTTTTGTAGGTATTGTCCGGCGGAAAACAACTGATCTAGATGTTAAGAAGTATTGCGTGAATCTGCTACACAAGGTAAGCGCATTTTCCACCAGCTTTCTACCCACATACTTAATTTGTCGTACATGTTTAAAAATAGATTTCGAAAAAAGTGTGTGTGTGTATGGCGTACTCCGTCCGTTTTTTAACGGGGACTACACCGTAAAGTACCGTTGATCCACCCCCACTCTAATTCCCCCCCCCCCCCCTCGATTTTCTGTCTCTGAAGCGACTTCAGAATTATACGGTAGAGAAATTATGCGTCTTTCTGTACTCATGTCCATATGCATACAGCCAACCTCGTACTACTTTCTAGTGCGCAAACAAACATTCGGGTGAGAGTCTGTGTGAATGTGTACGTCGAGTTTGACCTTTCTCACCTGTTTGCGTCTGAAAGATACAACACCGCATTGTCGTACAACGACACTGCACCAAACAGCCTTGATCGAATCCCCCCCCCCCCCCCCCCCATGAAAAACAAGCAGGGAAGCGACTTGGCGTGGGGGGGGGGGGGGGGGGGGCGGATTAATGGTACTTTACGGTACTAGTGCTCGACTCATGTATTGAGCGAGTAAAGCTTTTTAGGCCCGTTGATTTACTGTGTATGAGCATGATCTGCTTGCTTGACTGCTGTGCATTGTCATGTAGTTGCTTACGATACTGTTGCTGTTGTTCTGTTGCTGTATCTACACGGTTGCAGCATATTCTTTCATAATTTGTCTACATTTAATTGTTACCATTCTGTGTTTGCGCGTGTGTGTGTACGTGTTCTGCAGATGGGCTCGTTCGTCTACACACGTCAGGTTCTCCTTGCTCTTGAAAAAGAGTAAGTCGTTAGAACTTAGGGGCCATCCGTAAATATAGATATTTATTTAGAAACGAAAACTAGTCGCTTAGGGGGGGGGGGGGATTGAGCGCCTGTTCGTTTCTCGAAACATATCGATGCACAGCTAGCTAGCTTGTATGTGTGGGCACGTCCAGAAAAGAAAAAAAATATCGATACTATGCATCATTTGTATGTGTTCGTTTCTGAGGGAGGGGGGTGGGGGTTGAAGAGAAACGACTAGTTTTCGTTTCTAAATAAATATCGGTATTTACGGATGGCTCCTTAGCTGTGAGAGTGCATGCCTTTATTCATGATGCAGTTGTTTGAAAGTATTCACTGGTTTGAGGCAAAGATGCAAACGGGAAAAGTCTGAAGAAAAAATTGACTGTCACCACCAGGACTCGAAAGTATCGATGATTTTCTCGTCACCATTTCATTGGGGGGGGAGGTGATCGCCTATGTTGTTAACTTGTTATTGTTTACTCCCTGGACCACCATGTCTGCTTGCCAGTGTTGTCTGTGACAGTGTCATCTTGCTTTTGTTGCTGCTTTTGTCATCCTTACAGTGTGTTGTCGGAAATTGAAGCATTAGGTGGAAACAGCACTCTCCAGAAAGTTGTTGTAGCTCTGTCTCAGCTGTATCAGGAAGAACCAGCACCGCTCAGCCCTGTCCCCAGTGGTAAATCATAAGTAGCAGTGTAGGGACTATGACTACGGCCGCATACAGTGATGTATGCTGTATTTGTAAACTTGATGACACCAACCGGTATCTATCTTGGTCTTTTCCCCATCTATCCTGTTGTCTGGCCCTGCTCTGTTGTATATTGCTGCTATTTTCCACTGCTGCTGCTACTGCGTACTTGACTTACCTGCTGGCTCGGGTTGTTTTGTTCCGTTATTCGCTCACATACCACCTTTGTTCCACTGACACTGCGGTAGGGTGACTTACGCAAGTATTCATTCCGTCTTGGAGCTAATGAATAGCACATACCGTGCGTGTTTGTACAATCATGTACTTCAAAGTTTGTTTATATTTTTACTATTATCAATTTATCAGATAGCCGCTTCAGGTTTATATACATGTACCCGGTTTTACCCTGCACTTTCAGAGATGGGAGTATGTGAAGTAGTCATAGCAAGACTTTGACTCTTTCTAAAGACTTCAATGGTAATGAAAGAAAGAACTGTGTTGTACGTTTTAGTAGTGACTGACTTTATCATCATGTCCAGTGTGCATGCATATCTTTAAAAGGATAATACTATTAATAGAAATACCTACTTGTCGAAATCGATGACGTGTCCATGGATGGTATGGACAAAAATATTTTTTTTTAAAATAGACGGATGGAATATTTTAACGATGTGACAAAACAAGAAAGCAGTGCCTATAATGTAAGGTCACCATTGATGAGAAAGGAAAGCATCGATGAACATCCATCAACACTGAAGTCACTGATTCAAAACATTGTAGGAGCAATCCGTGTTGGATTCACAGCAAACACCCTCCTCGGCCTCCTGCCAAGAAAAGTTCCGCCCAACTGTGCACTGTGTACTGTACGGGTTACGGCACAGAGGTTGAAAATACAGGGAAGAGGCACACACCAGTGAATCTGATGTCTGGGAGAGACACCCATACCACTGCTATACAAATGGAAAGTCACTGGGTGTACAGCTCAAGCTTTCTTTGTTTGCTTGTACTTGGTCCAGAGCACCATGAGTGTCGTTGCTAGGTTGCCGGTACCCACAATAGCGAATAACACTCCACAGGATACCACCTGTGCAGTGAGAAAAAAAAGACAGCAGCAACACGAGGAAGATGTCAACTTTGAGGAAGACAGCTCTCCCAAAAAGGCAATACCCTACACATCATTGCACGGAGTTGGTTGCACGACTGGACTGCATTTGCGGTAAAGAGATCTGACTCGGGGGTTGCATGGTCCTACGACTATGAGTACAGTGCTATGCAGTCAACATGCAGTAGCGCTGCATTCTTCAGAGATTGAATCTCCCTAGGCACAGCTACAGCTATACGTGTCGTGTCAACTGGGCTGAGGTTAGGCGAATAGGACAACACCTGGAAGATCAGCATAAACATGGGGAAATGAGTGTAAGCTTTTCGTTGCATCGGGTCATGTGAACAAGGGTAAGCAGCAGTTTTTGTCCTGTCACGTTCAATAATGCTTCTAACTCTCACTGTGCTATCCAGTTAACGTTGTTCACCACACCAGCAAACAAAATCTCCAATACAGAATTCGGAGACCGATTCCAATGGTTCTTCCGAAAAGGCTAAGCATCATATACAGCAGCATGACATGGTTTGTTTCTTACATGGAATGTCGCACTCGGAGTGTACTGCCAGAGTGTGATCAGCACATAGGCATTGTAAAACTGGAAGATCTACACACAACATAGCAGGGCAAAGAGACAACCAGCTAAACAACCATAGAACTAATCTTTACATCCAGTGACTCACACCAGGTGGTGAACATGCTAGTTTAAAACTTCACAGACTTTGGGTAGGGTACGAGATAGGGGTGAAACGATTAGTTCGAATATTCGAGTATTCGTTCGAAAATTTCAAACGAGCGAGTATTCGAAATTTTGCACTCGATCGGTTTTTTTATTGATTTATTTTTTTAGTATTGGCATCGTATTTTTCAAAAACTGTTGTTGTACCGCTGGTCCACTGGTATGCATGCGTTATGCATGGCTTTGAGTCAGTATTTTAAGACTTGGACGATGCGATCACCACGGCAAGTAACGTTCTGAGATATGAAAGTACTGATGAAAATCGTTACTTTACGCTCTGTACAAGACGGCGACTTTTGTTCTATGTTAACAGATAATTTCTTCCGAATTGGTCGAGAACTCGCAAATCTAGTGCTTTTGAATTTTGATAAAATACTCGAAATAATCGGATACTCGATCGAATATTATGAACGAGTGATCGATTGGTCAAAATAGATACTCGTTTCACCCCTAGTACGAGACAACAGTATACAATCATGTGGCTTAGGACAAGATCAGCTACAGTTCTCATTTCGATGTGTGCAACAAAAATAGTATTTTGTTACGTTTAATGCCTGCCTCACTAATACTAATCACTGCTCTATAAATAGTCCTCTTGCCTAGAACCTCATTGACCACATACCGGTACTTGTAAAACTAGGGCTGAAAGGAATATTCGAAGTATGCAGACCGGAACAATAATATTCTTCGTTTACCGTAATGTCGCGTATAAAAGCAGGTGCTTACGGCCGTATAAGCCAGGGTTCAAACGATGCTTTTAGTCAAGTTATGCTTCTATGTCAACATCATCAGTCTACACTGTGCAGTGCCCAGTGGCACACATGTACTTGTACATGTACTTTGCAGAGAGCGGCTTCTATTCAAATCGTGCTCCTGTGTCACGGCGCGTGTTGCGAAACCACAAGTTCTCGAGAGTGAAAGGCCTTCTCGCTTGTCACATTGTGTTCGTTTCAATGCAGTTTACTGTCAAG
This sequence comes from Sycon ciliatum, assembly GCF_964019385.1. Classification (NCBI taxonomy): domain Eukaryota; kingdom Metazoa; phylum Porifera; class Calcarea; order Leucosolenida; family Sycettidae; genus Sycon; species Sycon ciliatum. Next base: position 89,970,999 of record NC_088643.1, read on the forward strand.
AGTAAATAGTTGTCCTCGTGCCGTGTGGTCGTTCGTTCCTGACTTTTAGAGAATCTGAAGGGTTCACAACATTTGGCGACCACAGTACGATGAGCGTGAGGAGCGCAGTGCCAGACGGCGAGAGGAGGCACTCCGAACCGAGTTTGAAAAAACGCTCAAGGAGATTAACGAGCGCATCGCCAACGGGTATGAGGGTGATGGTAAAGCCGCCAGTGAGAGTGCGATGGGAGGTACAGCGGAAGCTCCCAGTCACAGCGGTGGGCATAAACCGTTGATGAAAATCCCCTCATATGATGGAACGCAGCCATTGGAGCGTTATCTTGACCTATTCGAGGACATCTGTTCCAAGAACGAGTTCGAAGAAAGCGAATGGCTGCTGCGATTGCGCATCGCGCTAGCGGGTAGCAAAGCGGAGAGGATATGTATTGGATGCAATAATTACGAGGAAGCAAAGCGAGAGTTGCATGCCTCGCTCGGAAAGACTCCGGATAAAGCGTGGAAGACATTGCTGACAGGCAAGCAGCGGTCCGATGAGTCTTTTCACCAATACGTTGTCCGTGTTTGCCGAGAGGTAGAGGTGTGGGCCACACTCGCAATGACGGAAGATAGCGAGGTGGACACCAAGTACAGCGTTGATATCGGTAAAATGGCCCCTGTGCTGCAATGGCAAAGCAGGTAATCTTGGATCAATGCGGACCTGAGATGAAGACGTACCTGGTCGAACGGCAGTGCTACGGGATGTCTCTGCGCCAGGTACAGGAGCACGGCGCGTCTTACCAGGTAGCGCACGGACGACAGGGTGATGCTGCCAGGAAGCCAGTAGAACCATCCGTGCCAAGGCCCACTGCGTCGGCGCAGTGCATGGCGACATCGGTCGGAGACGCTCAGAAGCAGCTGGAGTCTCGGCCGAAGGACGTAGAGGCGCAAGACGTAGAAGCGCAAGACGTAGAGGCGCAGGACGTAGATGCGCAAGACGTAGAGGCGCAAGAGGTAGAGGCGCAAGACGTAGAGGCGCAAGACGTAGAGGCGCAAGGCGTAGAAGCTAGGGAAATGAGAAGGGCGATGCTGGTTAGCACGAAAGAAGTGAGCGGCGAGACTGTGTGGAACACGGAGATCGGATGTATGTTACCTGGTCCAGCGTCCGCCCCACGAGGCAGTGGCCCAGTGACCGTGTCGTGTGTGACAGCCCAGATCTGCAAGCTTGGTGAAAGTATCGGTTGTGTGTTGTCTGGTCCAGCGTCCGCCCCACGTCGAAGTGGACCGGTAACCGTTTCGTGTGTGACATTCCACAGCGGCAAGCTTCGCGTGTTGCTGGACTCAGGTACCAAGGCGTCATTTGTGACTGCAGCATTGGTGTCCGCAATCGATGCAGAGCACGTTGGTGTTGAGAATGTTGAGGTGAAGCCGTTCGGTGTGGAATCAACCCAACAGCGGATGGACAAGTTCGCCATCACGATCCTGGGTAGCTCCGCCGTCATTCCGGTATGTGCTCTCGTGAAGCCAACGTTAGAGCTTGATCTGAAGTGCGCAAGTCCGCAGACCATTGCTCAGTTGGCAGTAATATTCCACCATGGCCACCACCGTAGCAGCAGATGAGGCGTCGTCAGAGTGCCTACTCGCCCCTAGTTGTGGTACGACGGTGAGAAGCCCTTTGGTGGGGAGAATGTTGCGAAACCACAAGTTCTCGAGAGTGAAAGGCCTTCTCGCTTGTGACATTGTGATCGTTTCAATGCAGTTGTATCCCGACTCTGCCGTACCGCTGATGTTTACGACGTGGTAACGCTACAGGCGCTATGTGCGGTTTGCTGCGTGCGCTGTAGTTGTATGTTGTATGTGTATGCTTTTCTCATATACGCTGTCATTTTCACGCTATAACTACCTGGTGGGTTTTAGTGTTATTCTTTATTGCTATAGTCGATCGAAGTGAAATATACTGTCAAAAGTAAATAGTTGTCCTCGTGCCGTGTGGTCGTTCCTTCCTGACTTTTAGAGAATATGAAGGGTTCACAACAGCGCGCTTCGAAAAATCGGCTTCTATTTGAGTCATGCTTTTATACACGACGCTACAGTATGTGGAATAAGAATATTCGTAAATGTACAGAAACTCGCCTTTTTGATATCGAAAAGGCTTCTCTGGTGCAGAATATGAGTAGGCTTGTCTCGTCCCGTGTGTTATCATCAGCAAGACAAATGGTAATAATGTCCTTTTCAAAAATCTCTCTTGTATATGAGGTAGCCAGAAATTGATGGCCTATGGTTGCCATGCATACAACTAGGTATCCATGGATATTGCATGGTTTAGAATATTCGGAATATTCTTCGTTCCACGTGTACTCGGACAAAAGAATATTCGTTCGCTTCATTCAGCATTCGTTTCAGCCCTATGTAAAACAAGGCATTAAAGCCTGCCTGGATAATGAATTTCGTTTCCAGTGATGACAAGTGCGTGACCTGGACTGTGAACGGAAGACAAGCTTGATGGCATTGAAACACCACCCGAAGACTAACTTGAAAACTTTGTTGAAATTGGGAAAATCTATGCACATCTATGTTGTTGAAACCCACTAGAATAGGGAAAGACGCAAACGGAGAAGAAACGGAGAGATAAAGTAGTACTTGACTCTGCTGAACACCATCCAGGGTTCTAGCCAAAGGGGGGTAGGGGCAGCGCCCCCTACTCTGTTTGCGCGCCCCCTACTCATTTTCCGATTTTCGTGTTTTTCATGCGTAGATGGTTCATAAAGGCACATTTGTCTGGGGTGAAGTCAGGGATTCACCCCATACGTTGCATTTGGCGTGGCAAGACAATATTGGAAAGTGGAAAAATGGGATACTGTAGAGGCAGAAAATTTCGTCGGTCAATAATTTCGTCCAACTCCAAAGAAAAGGAGTTCGTCCGGTTGAAAATTTCGTCCATGGATCATAAGAGTGTATAGGAAAGGTGGGCAAATCGACATTAGTCCTACATTTAATTTAGTCCAAAAGCTCCTTGGACGAAAAAGACGAAATTAAATTCCAGACGAATTTTTCTGCTGATACAGTAGAGGGTAACTGTTGCCCATGCCCCCCCCCCCCCCCCCTACTATTTTGACCTGGCTAGAACCCTGCCATCAATACATGCCTTAATCCACACTTACATAAGCACCAAAGAGAAAGGGGATCAAAAACCGTAGATCTGAAAGCGTCTTCACACGAACTCCATCAGCTAAGGGTTGAACAACACAAGAAGAAGAAGACCAACACAATAAGGTTCAAGAAACTCATGCTTGTCACGTGGAAACCAGTTATGAACGCTATATTGTCCCCGTTTGTTCTTATTTCTCTCTTACACTTTCCTCACAATTCGCACTTTTGCACAATGTTGATCACTAAATGTTGCAGACTAGTGCAAGGCAGTGCCCATTACACACTACGGGGAGATTTGTCATGTTACTGTAAACTGCCTAATGTTTGCGATGTATTTTTAAATGTTTGCTAATTTTGTGAGAAGAGCATAACACGAATATTAACCATCGTGAAATCAAACTTCAGCAACGGGCCACAGTGTTCCACGAAAATTTGCGATCGTAAACTCGCTGGTTCTGAGAAATCGCAAAAATTTAGTGACGCAAATATTGGGCGGTTTACAGAAACACTACGTCTTAATATAGCAGCAAGGACGTCACTGTAACTTATAGTGTAAGCGTTTCCTAAATGTCGATATGTATGAGTAAAATGTGAAACGATGATCGCAAGGCACATAACGAAAGGGAAAGAGAGGATTTGTTCAGAACTGTTGTTGTCTTGTTACATTCATTAGTGAATCTGCGTAACAATGGAATGAGGACTACTTGAAACAGATCTTATATGGACAAATAAAATGAATGAAATGAACTGATGAATGTAACAAGAACACAGTTCTGAACAAATCCTCTTTCCTGTTCGTTGTGTGTTGTGTGCCTTGCAATCATCGTTTCACATTTTACACACATGTCGACATTTAGGAAATGCTTACAGTGCAGTTAGTCGATGTTCTTGTTGCTATATTAAAACTGCTGTCT